>NW_020654339.1:8325-11642 GCF_003589595.1 Hyposmocoma kahamanoa
ATTGAATTCACACCTTTTAATAATAAATTGTTGTTTAAGTTTAATTTAACAGTCTTTTTCTTTCTATGAAATTTCTATCACTATTACTCTCTCTCTCTCTCTCATCTTAGCGTTGTCCCGGTTGCGTCCTCAGCAGGGTTGCTGCGGAGCCCGGGGTCCGCTTTCCTACTTTTTCTCCTCCACTTTGCACGGTCTTCGGCATCCTTAGTGGTGAGACCATTGGCACGCATATCACCCTTGGCGACGTCAAGCCAGCACTTCTTGGGTCTGCCCCTTCTACCGGGGCCCGGCGGAGGTGGCATAGCCAGACATTTGTTTCCCACGTAGCATGCCGGTTTCCGTAAGATGTGGCCGTACCAACGTAGGCGGCTTTCTTGCAGTTTATCTGCAATGTCACGGACATGAAGGCTGCCGCGGATGCGGGAGTTTCTGACACGGTCTTTCCGTGAAACTCCACACATCCAGCGCAGCATCTTCATTTCCGTGACACGCAGCTCCTGCTTATGACGCTCAAGTACGGGCCACATTTCACTGCCATATAAAAGGACAGGTCTAATGATGGATTTATAGACCTGTCCTTTCAGCTTAACCGGCATCTTGGGGTCACAAATTACACCAGTCACCTCACGCCACTTTGCCCAAGCGGCTGCGATTCGGGCTCTGACGTCGCAGTCGATGTCTCCGGACGCGCTAAGTACAGATCCCAAGTATTTAAACTGGCCCGTAGGCTCGACCGCGTCTTCGCCTATGCGTACGGGTAGGGGATCTGTAGCGTTGCAGACCATGTACTCAGTCTTCGCCACATTTAGTCTCAGACCGCCGTTCTCAAGCGACTCCTTCCACACATTCACTCGTCGTACCAGTCTCCCTCTATCCGCATCCGCCAGCGCGATATCGTCAGCGTACATAAGCATCCACGGGGGTTGCTCATGCGTGTCTCGGATGGAGCTTGAGACCTCGTCTAATATCACGCTGAACAGATAGGGACTGAGAACTGAGCCCTGGTGAACTCCGACTGTGACAGGGAAGGGTTTAGTGTCACCAACAGCAGTCCTAACCATGGAATCGGAATCGCGGTACATGTCTCGGATGATGTCAATATAAGCTTCTGGTACCCCTTTGGATCTCAGTGCCCACCAGATCATTACACGGGGGATACAGTCGACGGCCTTCTGCATGTCAAGAAACATGAAATGCAGAGGCGTATTCTTCAATCTGTATTTCTCCATGATGACCCTTAGGGCAAAAACAGGATCCATGGTCCCAAGACCAGGCCGAAACCCATATTGACCCTCCGAGACAGCACTCTCCTGTCGGAGCCGAGAGTCTATTATACGCTCGAAGAGCTTCATGGTGTGGGACATGACCTTTATGCCCCGATAATCGCCACACTCCTGCACCGATCCCTTCCCTTTGAAGACTGGAGTGATAATACTCAGTCTCCATTGGTTAGGGATTTTACCGGTGAGGAGCACGCGATTAAAGAGGCCGGTAAGGATGCCCACACCACGGGGACCCATTGCCTTCCAGGCCTCGATGGGAACCGCATCGGCTCCGACAGCTTTCCGATTCTTCATGCGACGAAGAGCTAAGTGGACTTCCTCAGGCGTTACCGGTCGCACTAGTCCCTGATTCGGAGGGAGGACCGGTGGCAGCACCTCTCTGTGCTGCTGATTCAGCAGCTCGTGGAAATATGAGCGCCATCTCTCCTTCACCGCGTCGACCTCGCATATAAGGTTGCCATGAGGGTCTTTAATGCAGCGACACTTGGAAATATCTTGTGCCGCTAAGACCCTCGAACGTGCCAGCTTAAAGATAAACTTCTGCCCCTCAGACGATTCCAACTTGTCATACAACGGCTGCAAGTGGTCCCGTCTGGCTCTGGCTACAGCTTTCTTAGCGGCACGTTTGGCATCCCTATATGCGTCGCGGTCTTCAGAAGATTCGGACGCTTGCCACGTTTTGAAGAGGGCTTTCTTCACCCTCACCTCCCTCTGGACTGTGTCGTTCCACCACCAAGTTTCTTTGTCACATTTGCGACCACCCTTGGACAAGCCCAGCACCGCTTTCGCCGCCTCAGATATGGCAGCCTGAATGTTGTCCCAGTGGTTCTGGACTAGATCACCTTCAGTGTCGGCGTATTTATCGCCGATCGCTGAGATGAACTCCTGGGACGTGGTACTATCAAGCCGCCACCATCTGATTTGGCGTCGGCAGCGCTCAGCGGGCTTGTCGGCCGGCTTTACGCAGAGATCCATGACAAGAAGACGGTGTTGCGCAGTGAGACTCTCACCTGGTATGACCTTGCAGTTGGCCACTTTGCTGATATGGTGTCTCCTGGTGAGTAGGAAATCGATTTGGGTGGCGTGTCCGCCGCTCTTATAGGTGATTAAATGCTCGGGGTTCTTTTTAAAGAACGTGTTCACGATGGCGAGATCGGCCGCCGCACACGTTGTGAGGATGTCTCCTCCCTCCGCGTTGCGACTGCCGTACCCGTAGCCACCGTGGACCCGCTCGAACCCTTCACATGCCTCACCCACATGACCGTTCAGGTCGCCACCCAAGACGACTGCCTGAGACAAAGGAATGGCACTCAGCACTTCCCCGAGTTGATCCCAGAACCTCGCCCTGTCCGTGTCGCTGCAACCGGCCTGAGGTGCGTAGGCGCCTATCAAGTGGGTCACGACCCCTTCGATAAGCACCCTCACTACCATAAGCCGGTCGCTAAAGCGTTTCACTTCCAGGACGTGATCGTGAAACTCCTCGGAGAGCACCACGGCCACCCCGTTCACGCCCCCAGGAGCACCGGTGTAGATCAGCTTGTAGCCATTCCCAATGAGCCGGGATCTGCTGCCTTTCCAACGAGTCTCCTGCAGGAACGCCACGGCGACCCTCCGCCTGGAAAGCACGTCTGCTAGCTCCCTCGCGCGTCCAGTCAGCGTGCCAATGTTCCACGTGGCAAAGCGGAGCTTCCTGTGATGGGTAGGGGCTCGCCTCTTTAACCGTGCCCACCCTTGACACGGTAGCCCTAGTCCACTTGCCACAGAAGTCGGGCGAGGCTCCTGCGCGCCGTTTTGCGGCGGCGCCCTATCCCTATGCCATATCCTTCTGTTGACTTCCATAAGTTGATGTGGCGGTGTTGGTTTTTACGGGAGCGACTGCCGTCTGACCTCCCAACCCCCGAAAGGGAAAACCCCTCGCTAGAGCCTCGTCCGTCTATCAGCAGGCGCACCACTTGCAGGTGAGGTTAGCTTGGGCTCCAAGATGTAGGTGGAGCCCCCAAAACGCCCTATTTCTATCACTATTACATTATGATT
>NW_020654340.1:0-11718 GCF_003589595.1 Hyposmocoma kahamanoa
TGTTACTCGACACCCGGGGTGGGTCCCTGGAGACCTATTATACAGGTCTGACCTAGTTTAGGCTCCAGTCTCCCACAAATGTGATTTTTCTTTAAGTGCCTTATAGTTAATAGACATAAACTTTGTAACTTTGTGGAGAAATAAATGATTTTGTATTTGTATTTGTATATTGCCAAAGAATGATGTAATTGCTTTATTTCGTTCTCCACCGCGAGAAATTTGCATTATGCAGAACTTACAAATTTGCTATTTTTTCTTACTGTTAATCTATCCGGGTATCCGGTATGCGGCCACGTTACCATCCGTTTCATCTCTAGTCTAAACCCCTACCCCCGCTCCTGCATTTGCACGATATGGTATTGTCATTAACCTTTCTTTCGTTAGCGTACAGAGTTATCACAGTTTAGTACGATCTAGGTATTTAAATATTTTTTCTTTTTGTACGAAAGTGAAATCTAATCAATTATTAAAAGTCATGGAACAAAAGTTGTTGTCTAGGATGTTAGTAGGTAATATAGTAATAATAATGATAATAATAATAATGAAATAGTCCTGCAAGGTTGTTAGTATTTTACAAATAACCCTGTATATGTTAACATTTAGTGCCAATAGAGCTCCTTGTGAATGAGTTCGTCCAGGGAAGTACTTCCACCTTACTTATCTCTGCTGCCAAGCAGTAATGTGAGCATTACTTCGTTCCGGTTTTGAAGGGTACGGTTGCTGGTGAAATTACGGGCACATAGGACTTGTCAACTTGTGTCTCTGGGTGACGGGCGCAGTGGCAGTGCCCCTCCGATCATTGCGGTTTAAAGCTCTGAGTGGCACTGCAATTGTTGTGAACAGGCGTGTTGCTTACCATCAAGCCCGCAACTTGTTCGTCACGTCACTTGGTATTATAAAAAAAAAACATGTATACACATAAAGTAATACTACCTACACAATAATAATAATAATGTAAATTATTTCAAAAGAAAATACCTTTCTTAAAATTCTGTAATTTCTTTAGATTTTGTGGCCACTAATTATAAAAGTTTGCCTACCCCTGGTCTAGAAAGTTATCCAAATTATCGTTTGGCTTTTACGAGTTGAACGACGCAGTGTTGCACAGTCCCCTACAAAGTGAACCGATTACTTCTAACACAAACTTACTATGTAGTTTTACAGAGTTGGTGGAAGATGCATACCACACCTATCTATTATTCCAACTGAGTGGCAGTGTTGGACTTATTTGTATGTCGGCTTTAAGAATATTAGTCGTAAGTATTAACCCATAATTAATTACGTATCATCACAGTATGTCTGTGTGTATTACCTATTAGACGTTTTTTGTGTGCTCTTGCTAGTATTAAAATTTCAGGCGCATTTAGTAAGTGACTTCATATTCACAGGTTGAACCAACGAGCCTGCAGTTTTATTCAACGTTAACTTATCTATCTGTAATGATAAGTCAGCTTTACGTATGTTGTTGGTCTGGACAAGAGCTTACAGCGACCGTAAGTACTCAAGTAGCAAATTAAGTTACTTATTTACGTTAAATAAATTGGTAATTATTCTCACGCGCAGCAATTAAATGCAATTTAAGAGCCTAATACACATATCCGCCATTTTGTACTTTCTTTTTTTGTGTTATGGCAATAGAGCTTTGACTTTTTATTTCATAGTTCACTACAGACCTTTTTTTTGTATTGAGAATCGAATAGGTATAAGTACGAAACATTTTTTGTTACTCGACAACGTATAATATAAGAAAACATGATTCCCAATGTTGTTGATTCTCTGACTCTCAATTCTTACCATAAATATGTCAAATATGTCAAATAGACTAAGGATATTGAGAAAGTGTTTTTACTTTTTTTTTGTTTTGAAGTACATACCTTACATACCTTTTTTTGAAGTACCTACGTTGTAAATTATTCTTAACGGAGTCACTACACTGATCGACACGAAATCGTGTTATGGTAATAAGCATTGGCGAATTTGCCCAAAGGCGCAGTAGGCCCGCGCTTAGGGCGCACATAAGGGTGTTTAGCTGTTCTAGCCGGTCAAAAGTCAAAATCTCAAATGGGTTGCAGAAAAAAAATCCACTTGCCGTGAGCTGGATAGTTGCTCAACAATAGGTGACCCTCCCCTACCCTCCCCTATACTCTTACCAATATTTCCTTTCACTTCCCAAAACCAGTCGAAAGTTTATCGTCATCTAGTGTGCACTTATCCTTTATTGACATTTCTTCGATCCGTCGAGTTCAAAGTTTAATATTAGTGAATTGGTGTCTGCCTTAAAAATAGCCATGGATTCTGAAAATACAGGTAAAGATGTATACTTTTCTTGAACTTTCTTTAAATTTAGTTTTTATTATAATGACTAAATAATTTAATAAATTAATTCAATTTTTAAGATATTTTTATTAACGTTTTGGTATTCTCGAAGGGTTTAGTTAAATGTATCGTGAGATAGCCTCAATATATTTACAGAACACTTAGATTTAATCTTTATTATTACGATCATTGAGAAATTACATGCTCTTAGATGCACTTTCTCAATATATCAACACTTTAGTATCAGTCACCGTTAATGATATTTTTTACTTGATTATTTCATTTTAACTCTATTTTAAATTTGTTTTAGAATCACCTGGAGGCTCAAACTTAAGAGTGGTAACAAGGCAAAGTCTGATCGATAAATACAACGGCAGCATTTACCAACGTTTGAAGAAAAATTTAAATATTTGTCAACAGCCCTTTTACCGCCTAAAATATTAGGTTATATTCCAAGTATAGTATATTCCAAGGTTATCATTTTAATTTCACTTGTAATTGTTTGTAAAATAAAGAAATTGTTTTTTTTTTATTTGTTAACTACCACTAACCACTTGTTTTTATTTTAAAATATGATAAAAGCTCCTATATAATAATACAAGTTACGAAAATGGTTTTGACCGGCTAGATCGGCATTTTACCCCTATATGTGGGGCGGCCAATGGTTCACGCGCATAAACGCGGCAAACCCTATACTATAGCAGCAGAGCGCGTCGTGACGGGGGTAGACAAGATTTTTTTCTTGTCCGTCGCCGAGCAGTATACATAGTTCGTGTGTAGAAACGACACGAATTCTTGCACAGACGCAGCGACTTTTCTTAGCGTGGACGCGCGCCCTTATAGTGTCAGTTTTCAAATATGTAAACTTAACTATCGCGTTTGCATTAGTGCTTTAATATAAACCTTATAAATATATAGTTAAGATCTAAACAAACGCGGTAGTTACATAATGCTATTCCGTGTCACTAAGTGTGGTGATTCCCTTAAGGCGAATTCCCATTGTGTCATGATGACAGTTAGTCGTTCGTGTCTTGTATATTGAAATGAAGTTGTTCACATACAGTACGACACGATTAATTTGCAGTTACGACGACAGACTGTCGTGACAATGGGAAGAGTTAGAACGACAGTCGTCCAACGACAAATAAAACGTTACGACCATTGACCTAGTAGGTCAATAGTTACGACACAATGGGCACGCGCCCTTAAATGTATTAAAAAGTGTAAAATGTTGGTAAACATTTTTTTTGTGACCCTTTTTTTGACCGCTTGGGGCGCCATACAAAATATCAATATTTAGAACAGCCTAGTTTTAAGATTTTCGCGATTCCTATTTTAAATGATACTATTTTTCCGGATCTAAATCGCGTATATTATATACCGTATATTAAAACGTTTATTATATATCGCTTAAAGTATAATATTTGTTTTTTTTTTTTATAGAAACCAACGTTTCGGGCAGTTTACAGCGTGCGACCTTAAGGTCACGGCTAACTGAGATCGTTTATCGTTGGTTTATTTAAAAAGAGATGTATGCATAGATTTAGTATTCAGGTACCCCATATACTAAATCTATGGATATATGCGGTATTTAAAAAAGGGATTAGGTAAATGCGATGTTTAAAAAATAAATATAATATTTAGATCCGGAAAAAGATTTATGTCCAATTTGAAGCAATCCTTGGCGACTATCGATCGATATTATAAACTAACAGTACACCTCTGAAGTCTTTTTTTGTAATGTTTTTGAAAAAATTCTTGTAGAGCGAAGATCTCCACACAGTCCTTTATAAAAGTCTATGGTATGAGCAGGATCTCCGCTTCAAACGTGCTATCTGTTTCGCTATGAGACGCACGATGCGCCCTATGATCTTTCGTGCCGGACATTACATTTCTTTATCCAGACAAACTTTTGTAGCGGTAAGTTTCATTAACCTTGTATTAATAAAGCTACGTGTCGATAAGAATCTCGATTCCCTACCAAAGCGCAGAAGTCTTTTTTACAGGTTTGCGTATAAGCGCGCGCAAAATATTAATTTTTTTCCCATAGATTAAATATAGTGATCTCAATTATTTTTGGTCACAGATCGAAATTCAAAGTTTGGGGTTCTTCAAGACTGTACATTTTTTTTACACATTTAAAATGCCTTCATTCTCGCCTTGAAAATGCCCTAGTGCGCCATTTTGGGAACAAGTCTGCAGGCAGGGAATTCTACTTCATAGCCATTCGTCATATAAATGTGGAATCCTTGTAATGTCCATAATATAGAGGTGTAACTCCGTCTAGTCTCCCGATCATGGAAAGGGGAAGGCGAAATTAAATCGTGCAATTCCCTTTGTACAAGTTGAGTGGATGCGAAGAAACCTTCGTAGTAGGAAGGTGTGACAGATACTATAATACGATAATCAATATGATTAACAAACTAAAAGATTTTGCGGCGCCTTGTTCTGTCACACAGTCTATAAATGGGACTCCCTTCCAGCGCATGTATTCCCTGCCTTTTAAGATATGGAGTCCTACAAACGAGGCATAGAGAGGCATCCGTATATAGGCATGCAGGGTGAAGGTGGCTTGGGCGGTGATTGTATCAACGTGGTATCAAGACTGCACTACTGTCATAACTAACGTAATCGAGATTTTTAGCGAAATTCAGTTATTAGCATATCTGTAGGGCTAGCATGACAGTGCGCGACTTGCGCGAGAGCGACATAAAGCGTGACATACTGCTATTGTCGCATTAATACAATATCTCGCCTTCTTATGTCGCTCTGGCGCAAGTCGTGCCTTGTCGTGCTAGCCCTATATGAATGAACGAAACGAGATATACAACCTCATATAAAGAGGTATTTTTGTCTTATTTAGTTTCAATTTTACTGGTAATTGTCATTTTTCAAAGAAAATACTTTTTAGATTTAAAGATTCTTTCACGTTTGGCTTCCACTTCCATTTAAAATCAGATGGAATGGAGGCTGTTACGTATAAAAAGAAAAAGATTAGAAATATTATAAAATCTGTGTTTCAACCTTTCAGATTCTACGGATGTCATATTCCTATTTCGCCGTTTTGAACCAGACTAATCACTAAATAGCTTTAGAGTTACAATATTTCATATAAAAACATGTATGTTGAATTTTTAGACTTAGCTCGTTTTTAATTTGTTTTGTTTAATGTATTTTGTAAGTCAATTAAAACACTTTTATTGTAATTCTATTAAATTAATAGAGGGTATAATTATTAATTTATATTTAATCTGTCAATTATAATTTCATAAACCATTTAAATGAGCATATCACAAAGGCAAAGGTAGGTCAATGGCTTAGACTATGTTTTTATGGTTCTGAACTTAGAGGATAGAAAAAAAATCAAAATTCTATTGTCTACGGTACTCGCTACTGAACTGAAAAAAGATCGTCGTATTTTTGCTTATTAAAAGAATCTCCTTATAACGCGCCACTGTGTTCCTGAACAAAATAACGTCACCATATTTGAGAAATTATTAAAATTAAAATTATTTTATTAAATAATACCTTAAACAGGTACAAAGGCGAAACCAAATGTGAAAAAATGGGTGAATTCTAAGGATTATTTCCGTTAAAGTAACATAGTATCATAATTTAAAGAAACACCATTTACCACATTAAAAAAAAACAAACTTGAACCTGCCAATGCATCCGCGGTATTTGCAATTAGTCACATAAAACCAAACACTGTCGTAACTCAAAATTGGTGGAATTGAGAAAACACTATTCGAAAGTTCCAAAAAATTTTTTGATCAAAAGAAAGCGCCATTTCGAAAAAAAATTCAGTGGAGCATGTTTTAGGTTTTAATAAGTATTTTAAAATATTTACATACTTCCTATTTAATAAAAATAAAATAATTTAAAAATAGGACGTAAATATTTTATAACAGCCTGTCTTTATAACAACGACGATATATTCTATTAAAATTCTTGGTCGAAAATTATATCAATAAAAGTAGTATGACGTAGTATCAAATTGGTATATTACATAAAATAATTACAGTACGTCTCAATAAAACAGGAATCATAAGAAAGGTTCCGATAACAAATAAATATTAAAGCAGACCAAACAATTTAATGACGATCTTTAGAACGTTCATTAACGGATCCTGAATAATACCTAACAACGCAAATAACATGTTTTGTTCTACAAAATTGGCTGTATAATTTCCAAACAATTTAGCAAATTAAACTAACATTAAGTTTGTTAAGTATACATAGTGTTTGGAGGACACTTAATTCATGCCCTGTAGCAATTAAACTTTGTCAAACTAAACTAAACTTTGTAACCACAAACCCTGTTTATAGCAGTTTTCATGTCATGCACTTCAATTGTATCCATAGTAGGTTCTAAGAAATTAAGCTATATATTGTACAATATTTTGGTGTGAATAGATGTTTTGTTAGCAGTAGAACTCCTTGTGAAAGATTTCGTTTAGGGAAGTACTCCCAAGCAGTAATCTCAGCATCGCTGTGTTCCGATTTTGAAGGGTAATGCGTAGGTCGAGATTTTGTAGCTTCGACTCCACAAGAGAATTGTTGCTAATAACTCTCTGTAGTTTTCGCTCCATCGAGTCCAAGGCTAACTGGTAATGGGCAGAGCCGTCCCAAAGGTGGCAGCAGTACTCTACACACGATCGAACTTGTTCTTTATGCAGATTTGTCTAACTCTTGATGGAACTGGTAAAAGCTGTGGCCGAGGGTTTTGAGTAAATGAAAGGCTCGGTCCACATCATTTATTGTAAAATAGGAATAGGAAGAAGGTAAAGTAAAGGCTGTAACAAAACAACGATATAAACACAGGTACAATCATATAAAAATAGTCCCTACTTACAGACAGGTTATACAGGTTAGACATGGTAAAAAAGGTACTTAACCTGAAAAGGCCTGTATTTTCTACCAATATTAGGCTTTACAAGCAGTTAGGTTACATGATTTTCAATGTAAAACTGGTCAGAATTTTATATGAAGTCGAGTACGTGTGCTCGCTTCGGAAATTTAGTAGAAAGTGGCGTCGGAAAGAAGAAAAGTGAAAGTGACGAAGAAATGGAATTAAAAAAGGACGATTCGAAATTTTCAAGTAGGTGACCAGGAACCTGAGAAAAAGGGTGATAAAAAGATGGGATGACAATGAAAGAGGTTGCATCGTCGCAAAACAATCACCCTGTAACTTTTCTGTCGTCTCCAAAGTGAATATAAAGCGTAGAAACTCACACTTCCGGTAATCTTTCACGTTAAATTGTAGTTTTAAAATGTCGTCGAATAACGTGAACCTGTTTTTAAATCGCCCGATAAATATCCTCACAGCTTTCGGGGTATGGCTGCCTCCGAAAAACCACGTAATTTTGCACAAAATATACATGTTAATAATAATGATGACGCAATACAACTTTGTTCTTTTCGAGTTCATTTATATAGCCAATGTATGGGGAGATTTGGATGAGGTATCAGAGGCTTCTTATCTACTTTTCACTCAGGCTTCTGTTTGCTACAAATCCACTGCGTTTCTTATTAATAAAAACAATTTGATTGAGTTGTTGAATTTCATGGGAAATAAGCTTTTTGAACCGCAGTCCATTATACACGAAAGGTAAGTAAGATATTTGTTTGCTAAGTTTTATAAATACAAATAAAGTAGCTCTGGCGTAACATTACTGTGCCTTGGATCCTTTCATAATCGTTAATAATAATAATTAAAGTGCCAGACAACGACATGAATAATCCGGACCAGAGAATTGAACTGCCCCTGGTGCTGGAACTGGTGCCCCGGAGTGATCCGAGGCACCATCCGTACGTATCCGATACGAACATATATAATTATTCTTTTTACAAATTGCAAAACTAATTTTACAAATTGGTCCTACCGGCAATCGAACTTGAGATTTCCTCATCCAGCGCCTGCATTTAGGCCACCGAGGTCGTCAGTGTAACATAATTCTAGAATGTATTCTGAAAACTGATTTGATTGCATAATATCTGCACGAGTCACCAAGTTCGCGTTCAAGTTATGCTATCCATTGTTTTCATAAACTATTTTAGTGATGCAACAGATCTCTGCTTCTGTTTCCGCAACTGTATACTCATTAATTTATTGCTCTCCATGAATAGGACTGCGAAAGCTCCACAAGTTTTTCATTCTGTTTCCTTATCTGCTTCCGTAACTTTTACAACGATAAACGGAAGTTTACACCGTTTGCGATGGATGAGGCGTGCGTACGGAGTACTTGACGGTGGGATGCGCGTTTTTTAGCAGTTTTGTGTTAAGTGCCATTTTATTATGAAATCAAAAACAAGGTCATATTTGGATCTATTTCGTTAGATGTTTAGTATATGTTTTGTTGGACCTTTACACTTCCGTTTCCGCATCCGTTTCCGCTAAGACTTACTTTTGAAATCTGTTTCCGTTTCAGTTTCCGATGCATCACTATTATAAACTATAACAAATAATTTCTAACAATAAGTTATAGTTTATCTTACTTTTATCAGGTTCCTGTATATGCAATCACGGACAATAAAGCGTCTGTGCCTGTTCTTCTTAACAAGCGCCACCACAACGTGTACCCTTTGGGCATGCATACCGCTCTTTGACAACGTCGGGAAAAGATTCTTTCCTTTTAAGATTTGGTGTGTGTCATTCTTGTTTATTTTACTTGGGAAATAAAAAAATGGTATATTGTATACGCTGACTAGAAAATATTGTTCTCTACTTAGCAGAATTTGTAGTCACTTTTCTATCGATCATTGCCTTTTTTAAGTCATAGTTTGTATTAAAATTTGAATGATGAAAATACACACAACGGTACATTTAACAAAACACTAGTAAATTCCCAAATTAAGGCAGTGGTTTTTCAAAAGATAGTTATTTTAGTAGATAGATAAGTTATTTTAGTTTTTTTAAGGAATATTTTGTATTCTTATTTTTTCATTAATTTGTTTTAATTTCCTATACAACACAGATGTGTCTGTTATAATTTTCAACCGTTACGTTGTTTGTGTAAAGCTGTACTGAGTCGATGTTTTAAGATGTTAATTTAATTGCTATTTTATATCTAATTCTTATTTATTTAAAATATAGGTAAGCATTATTATTTTATATTCTGACTTTTTGTTCTGCTAAATATGCCCGAGTGTGTATTTTGTAAAAGAAAACTATTGATTTTTAATCTTGGTCAATAATATACAGGGTTATCTGTAAACTATTAACAACCTCGCAGAACTCCATTATCAAAATCACAAATAACAACTTTTGTTCTATGACTTGTTACAAAACATAATAAACTTACCAAAGGTAAACTTTTAAGTTTCTGTTGTACTATCTGACACGTTTTAGATATGTATTTGGTTCGGTATTATAAGTTCAAACAAGCATGCGTCCTCCGCGATGACTCCCCGCCCACAGAGAGTTATTACCATTTAGAACGATCGATTTAAATCCATATTTTTTTAAATAAAATCATGTGATGGGACGCACAAGTCGTGCAACTGATGGTAAGCTACACGTCTGCCCATAACAGTCGCAGTGCCACTCAGAGCTTTAAATCGCAAAGTTCTGCAGCTTGATTTTGATTGCCTCTCGTCGAGGCGCATAATTGCGATTCACAACTGGCCGATCGGAAACTTTTAACATTTCAAATCGGAACAATAGTTGATTTAATTCACAAATTAGAAAGTTACTTACTTAATAGGAATCAGGTACTTACTTAGTAGGAATCAGGTTCATCTTCTTGCTCGGAAACCCATCTGACTTCGAGACTCGGATGGGCTAATCGATCGGCTCGTATCCGATGTAAATTAAAATCAGCCTGCTGAAGAGCACTACCACTGCGCCCGTCACCCTGAGACATAAGTAAGACATAAGTTGACAAGTTCCATATGCTGTAATTTCACCAGCACCCTTCTAAACCGTTTTGTTATTTATGATGTTAGTAACATAGTCCTGCTAGGTTGTTAGTGTTTTAAAAATAACTATGTATAAGTAAGATTACTACTTAGTAAATTTAGTGGATTGTATTAGCGAGACCTCGGAATTGTATATTTAGTGAAAACCACAAATACAACCACAAATGTGGTCTTGCAAATATCGTTTTATGTATGTCTACCTATTAAAATTGCATCAAATACACTCTTAAGGGTGCGTTTCCACTGATGCGGAGCTGGGCGGAGTGGAGAGGAGCGGACCGCGAATTGGCCAATCACAGTGCTCGAAATCTTCACTCTTGGAGCGGAACAGACTTTCATATAAAATATATGAATACGCGCCCCCGAGCCGGACAGAACGGAGTCGAGCAGGCTGTGGTGCCAAGCGGAGCGCACGAAGCAGAGGTGGTGAGGCGCGGCGGGCAGGGTAGACGTGTCAGCAAAGGATTCGTGCGCTGCATTTTAGTTTAGTTAGCGATATTGCGTCATAAATTTCACACGTCATCGACATTGTATGTGAACTAAAATGGATGAGAAGCTAATTGAAAGTGTCAAAAAATTTCCATGTTTATGGGATACACGACAGACAACATACAAATGCAATGAAACCAAAGATGCGAATAAAAGCGCTGCTCTTTTTTTTATTGACAACACCACTTGCCACTTTTCACTGCTCTTCTCCGCTCCACTCCGCCCATCTCCGCGTGAGTGTAAACGCACGCTTAGGGACTTTAGAAGTTTGCCTTGAGTGACGTCCTTTGAACTAAAGAAAATGTTTTTAATTAATACTAAGATCGAATACGAAGGAAAATTCTTTCGATCTGACAGGACACGACCTGTCTGTATGCGAATACAACAAAATGTTTTTGTTTAATCATTGACGAATTTCCGTTGACAAGGATGCCAGTAGGCCCAGAGAAATCCCCGCAGTTCGAGTTGGGTTACGTCTATCAGATGGTGAGCATTTACATCAGTGCGTTCCTCTTCATCGGCATCGACAGCGTCAGTCTCTCGATGATCATGTTTGGCTGCGCGGAGCTCGACATCATTGTGGACAAGTTGAAGAAGGTAAACGAAATTGCTTCCACTGATAATGATCAGAATCAAAATCCAATATAGTACCATTATTAACGGGCTTAAAAAACGGTTACTATTTAATCGCTCACCAAAAAGCAAGTATTTTACTGCCACTCCCCCAACAAAAATACTGATTGCACATCAAAACGGTTATTCTCGGACTAGTGTTCACGGCCTAATTTCCGTGGCAATTTTTATTATTTAGGTATTCAAGTATATTATCGTGCAATTATTAAATAATATTTCACGAAACAGTAGTCGAATGTGTCCAAATCCTCTCCCCGCGGACTCAAACTAGTCAACACGTATTTATATCGCTCTTGTTTCATATAATTTATTTAGTGTGAAAAAAGCTATTTTTTACAATTGAAAATCTAAACACCAGAT
>NW_020654341.1:0-13892 GCF_003589595.1 Hyposmocoma kahamanoa
TAATTTTTATTTATAAAAACTTGTATTTAAACTGAATCCTTTTCTATTTTGTGAAACCAAATAGCCGCCATTTTGCGGTAGGAAGAGCGCATCGCGTGAGCAGATAAGTGTAATTTCATTGTATGGGAAGAAAAAATCGGGACAGCAGGAGTTGGTCAAATTTAATCAAATGTTGTTTCATACAAAATGAATAACATCACAACAAAAAAAATTTGAGCAATTTTATTCATTTTTATGAACAACTCACATTTGACCAAAAAATTGACTATACCAAAATTGCTTTCACATAATCTTAGTACAGAGTACTAAAAAAAACCGACCTCAGAAGTCATTCATCTCCTAGTTTTCCACCCCTAGAGGTGGAATATTTTCTTCAAATTTAAATGGGACCACTTCTGAGGTACTTCCAACAAAAAAAATCATCAAAATCGGCGCACAAATCGCGTTATGGCGTAACATACATACAAAAAAAACATAGAGTCGAAGTGGGAACCTCCTCCTTATTTTGAAGTCGGTTAAAAAAAAGACTTAATAGTTCTGAGAGTTTCCTTGTATCTTCTATGGTTTCGGATTTCTCTATACTGTCAAACACTGTATATGTGGCATGTAAATTTTTGTTGTTTTTTTTGTTGGTAGTACGGAGGGTATTTATTTAGCAATGCAGAATAATAATTTTTATTTATAAAAACTGTATTTAAACTGAATGCTTATCTAATTTGCGAAACCAAATAGCCGCCATTTTGCGGTAGGAAGAGCGCGGCTAAATATAAAAAATATTGAATGTATGAATGAAATAAGTAAATAAGTATCACAGAGTAAACTAATATACAACTGACGGCTTTATCGCTTAGTAGCAATTGCAACCTTAGGATAGAAATTTAAGAGCTGGGAAGGTAGTAATCACAAAAATGAAAAAAATTGATGCTATTTGCTTGTGATACCGTCTCGTTGTTGCCGATTTCCATAAAACAAGTGCTTTATTCACTAACTTTGTATTGTCTACGAACGATCCATGCGGGCCTTATTTATCGGGTATCACAAGCACCCAGACCCGAGACAATATACAAAAGTTAATTTTTCGACATTGACTCGGGGATCGATCCCGTGTTTCTAACTCTGAGTTCGGCGACACCTTGAAAACCGGTATGTAAACCACCGACCACGGTAGTCGTCGTTTTGTGGAATCACTGACGGTAACCTATCACAAAGTCGAAATTTTTTTTGTGTGAAATAACATTTGTTCGAATTTTCATTACACCGAAAACCGAATTATAACGAAAGACAACTGCTTTCAGTATATGTTGAATGTTTATCGTAAAGACACAATTTGGTTTGGTTAGGTTATGTTAAGTTAGGTTTAAAAGAAAAAACATTTTCCTCTCAAAATTTCCTTCGAGGTTAGGAAATTTCAACCAAATGTTATTTCTGGAAAATGTCATTTCGGACTACTCATAGGTAACCGTCAATGATTTCAGACTGCATATAGCCACTTCGTGACAATCGTGTGATGCCTTTGTGGTTTCATGTTTCTATATGTTCACAAACCCGACTATAAGCATTAAGAATAAGTAGGTAACTAAATAGTTCCTTTTTCCATGCTTCGATGTTATAATCAAAAGCTTTTGTGTACCAGACCCAACCTAAATGTAAGAAGCCTCTTAACAGGAAAATCAAACCAGCTGGAATATGTAGAATCAAACTTTAGTAATGTTTGATGTACGAAAATTTGAACTCGTTACACTCGTATTTATATAAAATACCCATTTCTTTTTTTAAATTAAAAAAATTATGTGCTGCATGTACTGTGTTGGAGTTCAACTGTTACATTGAGGTACACTAATTACTGCCTTCGTGGTCGAACGGTTACCATGCTGGTCTGCCACGCAGAGGTCTCGGGTTCGATTCCCGGGCAGAGAGAAACATTTATATGACCTACATGTACTTCTTTCGTGAGACTGGATGTACCTAATTTGTGGTTGTTTATTTGTTTGTCCATGGCAAATAAGTTAAGTAGTCAAATTTATTGAGAATTATATGTATGTAAAGAAATTATTCTTTATTTATTATATATTCTTATTTCTTAGCCATGACATCAGCTGACGTTTAAATAGAAGATTATTATTTATCGTGTTTATATCTATTTATTTATTTATTTATTACATATTGCTTACAGTCAACCCAAACGCAATAGTAAGACTTAAAGCTAAATGTACAATCAATCTTAAGTCAATTACAAAAGTGAATAAAATATGAAAATTGATAAAATTATAAATACAATAAATACTAAATAAATATACATATACAATAAATAAACAATAAATTATTACAGATTAACATTAATGACAAAAAAAAAGATAAAAACCATTTGTAATTACATTTTAAACTAATATTTAATACTACTGTCTCCGGTCAAGAACTCCAGATAGCGTCCTGCGGAAAATATGAATTTTGTTTCTGAGCATGCAAAGAGGTCCAATGAGGAGTCGAAGTTAAGCAACTGATTTAGATACCTAAGTGCACGGGGCAGGGGGGCCATCTCACTCACTCTACATCGTGTGGTAGGTACTGCAAATAACCTCATTCTATGAAGTCGCACCAGATTAGTTCTAGGTACCATAAAGCCTACCTTGGACGACAAAAATGGGTTGTATATTATTCCCCGTACCAGACGAAACGCTTAAGTTACAAGAGCCAGATTGCGTCTCACTTCTAGCATACCATGCCTAAAATAAATGCTGTGGGATAAAGCAAGGGGTAATATCCGTACATCTTCTTGTATAAGTTTCGAGCAAATGTCTTCTGAATTTTCTCTAATGTTTGTGTGTGGTTGTGATGGACGGGGTTCCAAATGATAGCGTTACATTCCAATTTGCTTCGAACAAAAGAGTTATACAAAAGACACGACGTGAGGTTAGTTTTTAACGACTTTGATTGTCTTAAGACGAAACCGAGACACTTGCGGGAAGATTTACAAATTTTTGTGATATGTTCTCGGAAAATGAGCTCAGTATCGAACCATGTGCCTAAGTCTTTGACTGAATTAAACCGACTAATCCGAGTATCATTTATTTTATAATTACAAGTTACCTGTTTGCGAGCACGAGAAAAAGACACAACTTTACATTTCTCTCACTCGCGATATAGGGTTTCCCTAGTGCGGGGTGATGGGTGTGTGCATTATTAGTACTTGATATAATCCCATTTACATATCTTGTCTACGCAGAGACTTTTTTTAACGTCAGGAAATTATGGTTACCCTCCGCTAAGTGGATGCGTAGGGTTATGTCGGACTCCTACCTCACCGGAGTCACTGGGGCGCTATCGCATTCGTCCGCAACTTCGACGGTGAGCCATCTGCATAGATCTATCTATAGGGCTGGCACAACAGAGCGCGACTTGCGCAACAGCGACATAGAGCGCATGATACTCCTATATTTGCATAGAGATTCCGCGCTTTATATCGCTCTCGTGCAAGTCGAGCTCTGTCGTGCTAACCTTACTGGGCACGAGGTCGATGTAAAGACTAAGTAAAATAATAAGTTAAAAAATAATAATAATGTGCCTTGGCACTCTTGACTATCACACCTATTACCTGGTCTCAGACTAGGCAATTCCCTGTACTATGAGTACCAGAGTAATGGAATCCAATCCGGTGTACTGCCCAGAACACCCAGACTAGAACCAATTTAGGTACATTTCCCAAATTGGTCCTAGCTAATCGAACCCGAGCGCGTCCAGTGCTCACCGCCCAGCCTTTAGGCCACTGAGGTCGTTATAATATAATTGGAGCACGTCTATTGAAACTCCTACGCAATAAAATTACTATGAGCTTTTCGCTGAAGAAAAACGTCGTGATGAAACCTGCATGTCGAAGAAAGTTCACAATCGAAAAACGTGTGGAGTCCCCAATCCGCATTGGGAGACGTGGCGGGCTTTGGGCTAAACCCACGCCTGAGAGACCCATGCCCAGCAGCACCATACGTTTCCACATTAGTTTCATTATAGTGACCCTTAGGTAGTGTACCAGCCACAGACGTGCCAGAATGTCTAACCCCCTTCCGACATTCATGCACGTCTTAGTGCAAGCAAAAGTTACAATCATGCCTTGTGAATCAGCATAGAACACACGTACCAAATTAGTATAAGTAGCTCATACAAAATGTAATCTTCAGTCAATCCTCATTCAGTATCCAGTAAACTCTCATCAAATATCTACAACTTATATATTTTATTTTATACAATGTAACCATGGTAAAGGTGTCAACGTCAAATGTGGAAAATTACAGGAAAAATATCCGGAAATATATGTATATTTATATTTATGAAAAAAAAAAAAACTGTACCAGCCACAGACGTGCATGAATGTCGGAAGAGGGTTAGACATTCTGGCACGTCTACTGGCTGGTACAGGTAGTATAGGTACGAGAAGGGTGCTATAACCTGTGTGCCTACAGGAACCTTATAAGTTCAGGTTCTGACCCCAGATCCGCCAGTGCACAGGGTTATCACAGACGCCCCGGCCACATGCTGCCGGGGCAGACAAACATGTCGTCTCTGCAGCTTACCACAAACCCCAGCAAGTCTATACCCAAGTCCGGGTCCACCAGAGACGCGCGTGAAGGCGTATCACTGGCGGCTGGTTGGTCCGGAAACCCGCTGCATCCTGATGTTGTCGTCGAGCCCGTAGTTTCTCCGGAATACACTGTCTGTCGGGTCGGTATATAGGGACCCATGACCAGCAGTCGGGACGTATAAATAGGTTGATGATGACTATAAAATTATCAACAAGTCTAAAAATAAAATTTTAATTGACATTGTCCGCATCAAGCCGATGTGGACATTTCCTTAATAAAAATTAATGCCCGCAAATATTTTACAGTCTGAAAGTTGCCTAAAGGACAATCCCTGCTTTTCTTTTTTCAAACAAATTGAGGATATCATTATCAGAATTTGCAGGGTAGGTGTCCGGGTGCCGACTCAGGGGTGTCCACAAAACAGGGTGCTTTTGCAAAGGGGTACTGTTATAAGCAAAAAGTGTTAACCAAAACAATATAAGAACTTAAATATAAACATTGTTGAACGATGTAGACTGATGTGGTTATTTAAGAAATTATTAACTTTACATAATTGTAATAATTCTGTAATGCTTCAGATGTTATTTCTAGCATCCGAAAACATAAATTCTCTAAAAATCTTTTCATATATTCCCTAAGTAAAGAATACATCTACTAATGAGGTATTGAAGTGATTCATCATTATAGTTAACGAAAGCGTTTTAGGCCACACAAAGGTCATCATGTTAGCCCAATACCTTCTAAGGTTTCATCGTAATATTTTCCTCAGTTAACGCGAGGTTTAGTTACTTAACACTCACTTAACACTTTCTCCGTAGTCGCGTGGATTGCACACAAACCGGTGTTGCCATCTATAAGGTCCAGAATTCGATCCCCAGGCAGGTGAATACAGAAAAACTAATTTTTCTATATTATCTCGGGTCTGGGTCTTTGCGGTACCGTCGTTGATTCCGATTCCCAAAACACAAGTGCTTTAGTTACTTACTTTGGACCAGAGCAACGCATGCAATGTTGTCTAATATAAATAATACGTTGTCTCATTTATTGGACAATAACTATTATTAGCTACATCCCGACACCGCCGTAGATGTATTTAAAAAGTATGGATTTTATACATTGACTACAATTATATGGACGTCGGGTCCGCGCTAAAAAGTGTCCGAACTTATAGGGCGTTAAAATCGTATATAGAGCGTCATTCACGCTTTAGTCTTCGTTTGTTCGGCTGACAGCGAAGCAAGCAAAATTAGACAGTACTGCGATGACATTACAATTTAAATTCAACGTGTTAGCTTTTTCATATTCCTTTACATGAAATACTCATACTAATTAAACTCTACCACCTACACCTATTCGTAAGGCAGATTCACTTGAGGAGAATGAGCAGGAAATTCTAGGGGTTGCTCTTTGTAAATACACATTTGAATACATTTATCATTTGCAATATGTATTTCAAACATCTTAGATTGAGAATAACTGCAGGAGCTAAACGAATCGCTATCTCCGCTTTTTGTCATCCGAGTACGCATAAGCTATATAATTACAATCTTTAGTATAAAATTTTAGTTTTCATTGAAAAAAAAAATTTTTTTTATGGGAATGGAGGAATGGGAAATCCGAAACCATAGAAGGTACAAGGTTACTGTCTTAGAAACCATTAAGTCTTTTTTTGTGAAAACAATTTGGGCATAGTAAATTTTTTGGTCAAGCGTGATTTGTCCATAAGGTTGTTTAGTCATGACTTTTATAAATTAACAAAACTTATCAAAATTTCTTTCACTGCTAATAGACTCAATTTTATGAAGGTAGCATTTCATTGTATGGGACGAAAATATCGAGACAGTAGAAATTGGTCAAATTTCGTAAAATATTTTTCAGACAAAATTAATTAATATGACTAATTTTTTTTATTATTTTATGCTAATAGGGTCAGTTTCTTATAAGTGTAATTTCATTGTATGGGAAGAAAAAATCGGGACAGCAGGAGTTGGTCAAATTTAATAAATTTAATAAAAATGTTGTTTCATACAAAATGAATAACATCACAACAAAAAAAATTTGATCAATTTTATTAATTTTTATGAACAACTCACATTTGACCAAAAAATTGACTATACCAAAATTACTTTCACATAATCTTAGTACAGAGTACTAAAAAAACCGACCACAAAAGTCATTCATCCCCTAGTTTTCCACCCCTAGAGGTGAAATAATTTCTTCAAATTTAAATGGGACCACTTCTGAGGTACCTTCTTTCCAACAAAAAAATCATCAAAATCGGTGCACCAATCGCGTTATGGCGTAATATACATACAAAAAAAACATACAGTCAAAGTGGGAACCTCCACCTTATTTTGAAGTCGGTTAAAAAAAGACTTAATGGTACCTAAGACAGTTTCCTTGTATCTTCTATGGTTTCTGATTTCTCTATACTGTCAAACACTATACATATGTGCCATGTAAATTAGTAAAATTTTATTATTATATTACTTTACCGACTGTAATACCACGCAAAAACATTTACATAAAATAAATATATATCTTTATTTTAAGCATGCTTTCAAACATAAAACAGCAATAATAATACAACATAAAATTTAAGTTTTAAGGACAAACGTTTTTCTTCCACGAATGTACAATTATATGCTGAACATGCCATTGTTATTTGGGGACAAAAACATGTAGCAATGTCTCAGGTATTCGTGCTGAAGTAGGGTGCCATCCTTTTTTGTGGGTTATTCTGATGGCAGCTATCTCTCACTCTTCAGAATATTAAATATCTAGTTGCGTAAATACTAAAATAATTTACAGAGGATACGTTTTTTTTGAAGTGTATTGGATAAAGACATTTTTTGCTATGTTTTTTATGCTTGCGTTTCGTGTTGTATACTAAATGAATCCAACTGTACGTGCACTTTGCTATAGGTGCTTACGGTGTCGTTTATTAAAAGAACTACTATAAAAAATCGAAACCATCTAAAAAGGCTATTCTTATCAGAACTTAACACACCTAAATTGTCAAGGAAAACAGCCAATTTGGCTCCGGAAACTGCGCAAGGCACTTTTTCTAGACCTACGCAAATACAGATTGTAATTGAATCCCTTGAACCCTTTCCCTAGTTCAACTTCCGTGACGAATGTTCTGTTTGCGCAGGAAAATTATTATTGTTTGTGAAGCTCTATTTGCATTCTTATTTGGGTCTACATTTGTATAATAATCATTTGTGTAAGGCAGAATGAAAATTTAACGGAATTTAAACGCACATTATTTGAGTATTTAATTGAAAAATCATTTTATACATTAAAGGAATTTTGCTAACTAATTTCACATTAATTTATTTATTATTTATTATTGAGACGAAAGTGACTGTATGACATTGATTTATTTACATTGATTATTATCTTAATTAAATTACTTTTGTTTTGATGTCCTAACTGTTGTAGATTTTAAGACTTGGTCCTGTGAAGGTGGAAGCCTATAATCAGTGGTTTATGACTATTTAATGATAATTATTAGTGTTATTTTAATATTATTTGGAAGTATTTGACAAGTATAATTAATAATAATAGTACAATTCGTATGTCTTCATGGTACGTCATGGCGACCATAAAATAAATGTTATCATCTTTATTGTACCCATGATGACGAATAAAATGATTTGATTTGATTTGTATGTTGAATTGTATTAGCGTCAGCAAGTTACCTTTTAACTATTTCAAAGGTTGACTTTTTTTTTAAATATGTGCTGTTTTACTCGAGTACGATCGATTAATGGAATATATTGTGGCAACAGTTAGTAGCGATGGAAGGGGCATTCGAGTGTGGGAGTTGAGGGGTGACGGGAAACGCCAAAAAGGTTAATTTTGATAATCAATAACACGCACCCTTGGTGTAATGATGGCACATCTGCAAAATGATAACTTTTTAAGAGACGAACAACGAAATTAGTCGGTAACTTTTTTTATGCTAAAAATTTCAATGATTTACTTCGTAACATTTTTATGATTTTTGTATGCTTAAAGCACTTTTGACGACGCGATGTATCATCATAGACAAACATGGATACGAGACATGGACAACAGAGACAGAGAGCGAGACTGCAGTCATTTGAAATGTGATACTGGAGGTGAATGGAAAAAATACAATGGGTTGAAAAGAGATCAAATGAGGTACTTTTGGAAAGGGTTGGGGAGGAGAGAAGTCTTTTGAAGGCAATAGAGAGGAGAAGGGGGAAAATGTTTAGACATTTGTTGCTTAATTACGAATTTGTGAGAGTGATAATTTGGATAAAAATAGAAGGGAAAAGAAAGAGGGACCAAGAGTGGCGTATAGTGAAAAGAGGAGTGGAGGAGATGATGATAATCACGGTCATGTGGCATTATTGTACCAAAGGTGCCATATAAATATTAAATTTTGTATATATTGGAAATGAAACTAGTTTTCCGGATTTAAATTTAAGGGTCCAATTTATGGTACCATGGACCCGAAACGTCAGTTTGTTTGAAAAAACAAATATACGCGATTTAAATCCGGAAAAACAATTTCATTTCCTACGTGTAACAATCGCGAAAACCTAACAACTCGATTTATATATATTTATAAATTAAAAACAAATGAAGAATGATACTCAATCTATTAATAGGTTGGAAGAAGGAAAATGTCAAAACTTCGTATCATCAGGGAGTGGACCGGCATCAAGACCGTGGAACAAATTTTCAGATTAGCTCTGGACAAACAAAGATTTAGAAAACTGACTGGTGACCTTCAATAACCTCCTAAGGCCCCATGCATGTCACCTATACCAAACTATTCTTAATGTTATATTGTGTAGTGATTCAAACCCAGACATTATTATTCCTATGATATGTTAACACCCAATTTTCATGAAAATGTCGCATTGAAATTTAGAGCTATATGCTACCATACCATAGAGTACCTATCTAGAAAATACGTTTTACATACAAAACTGAGAGCATACTTGTTATGGCATGAGGAATGTAATTATTAATTGAATTAATTTAATATGTTATTTTAACGAACATGGTACGTTTAGCGCGTCTCCCGTTGCACTTGAAGAAGAAGAAATTAATTATAAACGAGTGGTATAATTATGAAGAGTTCAGTGGCTCAACGTTTGCACTGTGTGTTCTAGATATAAAAGGTCCGGGGTTCGATTTCCGGCAGGACCAATTTGGGAAATTAATTGTGTATTCTAAATTATTTCTGAGCTAAAACTTCACATATAAATAATGATATGTTTCATTTATTTTTATGACTTAAGCTGTTTTTTAATTTAGTTTCTTAATTGCTATCAATAATATTTCAGTAATTTCCAAATTAATAAATTTTAAAAATGTCTCCCTCTGAACATCTGTGCCCGACGAGGGTCCATAATTCTCTCATATTTTGGAACACCTTATGGAAAACCAATACAGTATTGAATTAAATGGAAGTGATGAGAAAGCTTTTGTAAATCTGGTGGATATAAAAGCTACCTGGTGGAAGTGTTAGCCCTATATGTATGGACATATGTAGCAACTGAGGTCACAAGATACGTTATAAATACACGCGTACTCTTCATTATAACAATAATATAACGCACACACTCAACATAACCCCGCACTAGGGAAACCCTGTACCATGACATGGATACACACATAGACAACCACAAATAACAGCCAAACTCACGAGATAAATAAATGTAGGCCATAAAAATATTTCTCTCGGCCCGGGAATCGAACCTGGGACCTCTACATGGCAGTGGTAACCGTTCGGCCACTGAGGCAGTTATAGTATTGAGGAAAAGCTCAATAGACAGTTTTTTCTTCGTTTTCTTTACTAGGAATCATTCCCCTACGATTAATAACAATACAAACGTTTTAGAAGTGTCTACAGAACTTCTTCATGACAAAATAATTGAACAGTTTAAACTTTTATATAAAACCGCATTTTATAGGTATACGTAACATTCAGTAGCAATCATCCCTTTATTTTACTTTCGATAATGAAGGAATGTAAATACTCGATTTTCACGGTTACAGTTTCATTTGTAGACAACAAAATTAACCTTTCCAACAAAATGAGACTGCATAAAGAGTGACCCGAATAGGCAACAAAGCCAGCCGCAATGGCCACGATCAAATGGCCGAATGGCCGCGATCAGCCCGGCCGGATGGCGGCCAAAAGCGTTTTATATCTGCGTCGCCCACAATAAACACGACAGCCAATTTTGTCACAACTCATTGGACCTTATCTTGGCGGAGCGCCCTCTGGAACACGACTAAAGTATCACGAATTTATCTAAGTAATTTCATGTTTTACTATCCACCGCTCTTTCACTTCTATCACTACAATAGTTTTTAAAAACTTACGCGTCAATGGATGGAATGTGAAGCGATTTCGTTTCAAAATTAAATCGTTGCAAAGTAAGAATGCCAAAAGGAAAAGCCCATAACCACGCGACAATCGACAATGTAGTACATTCTTATTTGAGGCCATGAGAACCATAGTGGCCTAATTCAATGGACAAACCATAGTGGCCTATCTTACTTAGGCCAGTATGGCACCTCAAATTTAGATCACAGACTCAAAACCATAACAATGATTATGCTGCCATCTAGTAAAAAATTCGTTGTATCACTTTTAGGCCTTTCTGGTTCTATCAAAATGATCAATTTGAACTGGAAAAAATCATAAACTCAATATTGTAAAAAAATGAGTTAGGCCACTATGGTTCTCATGGCCTCATTTGTGCTTCCTAATAGCAATATATATTTTTGTATATTATTAACATAAAGATTTTTCGCTTCTATTACTTAATGTGAATAAATTTCTCCATTTTGCGGAACTACAAATGCACAACGCGGGGTATCAGATAGAAAAAAAATAACATCAAGTAAACTGGCATTTGTCAAGGTTATAATAAATCTGCATTTATTTTTTTCCATCCTCTAAGATTTATTGTGTAACAAAGTGGAGCGTAGAAAAGCTGTTTCATCAGCCAATGAGCTTTAATTATTATGACATATCTAAAATACAATTAATAAGATATTTATTGCACGTAATAATAAATTTCACGTAATACAATATAGAGTAGTTACCTTCCTTATGAAATCTCGGAATTATTCATATTTTTGTTCGTTTCAATCAGGCAAATAGGACCCTTAATGACTCTCGGTACCGATCTGAGATTCTTTCTCATCTTCTGTCGTTGTAGTTGCGTTGATTCTTTGTAGTACAGGTGAACAGTTTCCTATATACGCATAAAAAGAGATCGACTAACTTCGTACCAAGAATCTGTGAACCTCTCTCCTAAAAGTTGTCATTTTGCAGACGTGGTCTTATTACACCAAAGTTGTCAATTTGAGACACAATTTTTTCTAAATTCATTCTGTTTTTATTGTGATCGTAGTGTCCCGGAGTGAATTTCGTTACTGTCTTATTCATAGTTTTCTTTTTTTATATAATATCAGGCGGCGGGACGAACAAGTAAGCTACACGCCTGTCCATAACATACAATATATATATATAGCTTAAAGACTAACATATATGCAATATTAATATGTAAAACTTATATATACGATTGCGTTTGTTGGCGCAATACGGTGTCTGGTAACAAGCGAAAAATCATAAGGACATAGTTACATTCTTCTTACAATATCAAACCTTTTCATCTACATGTATTATCGTATTTGACACGAACGTACATTTTGTAGGATCAGCATATTACGTGTCCGTTGATCGATCGGTAAGTATGTCCACGCACTCGAAATGAATAAAAACGTTTTTTTGTGTAATACCAAGTGACCGGACGAAAAAGTCGTGTGACGCATACGGAAGCGATTTGCCTGTCCACAGGAGTGCCACTTATAAATTTTAGACAACAAACACACAACGAGAATTATCAGATACATAAAAATAACATCAAATACCGACATTTTTCAAGGTTTACAATAGTTCTGCATTTCCAGAAACGCTCAATTGTGTACCAAAGTGGAGCGGAGACGAGGTTGTTTCAATCCAATAAGCTTTCATCATTATGACATATGTACACCGCTAGTCTATTGTATATACTGTAGCAGTTATTTTTCTCGCCGCTTCATTACTAAACGCACTTAACTTAGTGGAATTTCTTACTGTCCTTCGCCGAGCCCAAAATTCGTGTAGTTGTTGAGGTTGGATGACATTGAGGAAACGAAGGAATTTACATCTTTACTGTAAATAGTGTAGAATGTGGCGAAAACATAATAACTGGGAACCGATTCCCGTATACAGCGACATTCTTTTGATTTCGAAATAATATCACATTCTTATATCTACTAAAAATGTCGCTAAATTCTCTATTGTTCTCGGTATCGATACTTATCTTTTATCGATTGTTTGTAAAGCGATATAATGGCTTATGAAGGATTTTGTACTCTACTTTGATTGAATGACGTAATGTAATAAACTAGCAACAACATATTATTAAAAATTGTAGTAAACTGCTACTCCATGAACCCAATGAAGATTAAATGAAGATTTAGTAGCAGTAGACCTCCTTGTGAAAGATTCCGTCCAAGGAAATACTACCAGTACTTCCCTGGACGGAATCGTTACCTATGTCAACCGCCGAATAGTAATGTGATCAATACTGCGTTCCGATTGTCAAGGGTGCTGATACAATTACAGTCACATGGGACTTGTTAACTTATGTATCAGGGTGACGTGCATAGTGGGAGTGCCCTTCAGATCCTTGCGATTTAAAGCTATGAGTGGCATTGCAACTGCTATGAACAGGCGTGTCGCTTAGCACTAGGCGCACGACATGTTCGTCTCATCACTTGCTATCGTAAAAAGTAATTAAAATTTATCTCTCCCTTCGCATAAAATTAATAAAATAAATAAGACAAATGCAACTACAGTCACAAAAACCACTACCAAAAATAATATCCGACACATATTTCGCCTCAACGAGGCATCCTCAGATGTTGTTGATTGGTCGATGCTCGGCCAAAGGAATCAATACTCTATTAACTATTTTTTCATATACAAAAATAAACCCCTACGTTTCTGTATCTGTTAGTTTTTGTACGATTTTGCGTGCAACATTCCGATATTGCCTCCGACCAATCGGCATATGTCGAGCATCGAGGTTCGACTTTATATTCTTTTGTGAAATTGTAGGCATATTAAAAACGTTGCGATGGATATCCGCAGTTGATTTTCTAAGTTTGTTTACTGTGATATTCTATATAAAACAATAGCATACGGATGCATATCGTTTTTTTAATATAATATCAAGTAACGGAACGGACAAGTCTTGCGCCTGATGGTAA
>NW_020654342.1:0-10002 GCF_003589595.1 Hyposmocoma kahamanoa
GGAGCAAGTCTGTCACTTCCTCTTGACTCAGCGCCTATGAAATATAAAAAATAATAATTAATATGTAGTGCATGTTGGAAAAGGGCATACCGACCCCTCCTAATTAAATTAGCATTTCTATGCTAAACTCACTTCAGTGAATTAAAAACTTAACGCTCCCCTGTAAACTTGGCAATTTCGACATACGAGATTTTACGTAGGAGGAGTCAATATTAATTTGCTTTGAAATTTAACCCTTTGATCGCCGTGGACGCTTTAAAGCGTCTTACATTAACTTGACTGATACACCAATGACGCCTTGAGGTGTTAATGAAGCCTTTTTATTTTCAATTGATATTAATAAATAAATACAAAAATACAGCTTGTGTTACTCTCATGGATTGAACTGAATTAAAAATGTTCTCACCTTTTTCCAATAATATCAACTTATCAATTTGTTTGTTTTTATTTTTTTTTTTTCATCTTGTTTGTCGCGCTCAATTTTTACGTTGATAAAATTACAAATGTTTTAAAATCAGCTGTGACCTTGCACCCATGTTTGGCACTGTGTTAATCTTTTACAGTCATTGGTCGCCATTTTGGTTAATGAGATAAAATTTTAAAATATTTATCACTCGGATTTGAGACCTTAATGTGGATATAATAGCTTTAACGAGGCTGATACAGTAGTACAAATCGATTGACGGACCTGCTCGATGAGCATGCAGAAGAGGATGATGTTCCCCAGCTCCCGGAAGGCGTGGAACAGCTCCGTGCGTGCGTCAGGGTACTGGATGATGTCCGTCAGCTGTGCGTGGTAGTAGCCCAACACACCTGGAAGAAGAAATGTCGTTAAAACAAAATATTAAAATGTCACAGCCCCGAATCTTTCTACATTAGTTCTGGTTATCTCACTGTCCCATTTAAGAAGAACTCTCTGTATATAGTATGTGTATTAGAAATTATTTACATATTAGTGACATCTAATACAAACAACACTGTCGGGTCAATGATCGCAAATGTGACTTTATACGTCCGAAATTTAGAATATCGACATACGATACTGTACTTAGGTCGATTTATAAATTGCCAACATGGTGAAGTACTTACCATTGGACCCATAATCGTATCTAGGCAGCTTACACTGCCTGGGCATAGCCTGTTGGAGCGCGCGTGTGAACTGCGCCAGCGTACCGTGCAATAGCCCTCTGGCTACCCCGAGCAGCTCGCCGACCACCACAGCAACCCCCTGGTAGCCCAATAGACGGACTAGAGCGTGAAGGTGCTGGGGACCGACGAAACCTGTAAGCAGGAAACCAGTTAAAAAGCATTATTAGGTGGTTTATTAAATTTTGATCAACATATTTTCCCATATACAGTGTGTTGATTTGTATTCAGGCCATATTTAAGAAATTAATGATAATGCTAAATCATCTAAAAATGTTATTAACTATTAATACAAAGATGTGAATGTTCAACTCAGAAAAAATTCCTTCGATCCGGCGGTACTTGAACCGACGTCTTCTAGCAAACCGTGTCAGACGCAATACCAACTAAGCCACGGAACGAACCAGCGGACCTCACGAATTTTTCTAAGCGCTTGCGTCGTATCTTTGGTTTTTCTCAACGACTTTTTAGCCATAGCGCCATCTATTCTGCTCAATATTCTGGCTAATTACATCTAGCAAATTTTGTAAAATCACTTTACGAGCAAGTGTGATGAAAAGTGCTTAAATGAAGGTATCGATAAACAAGTACCGTTGTACTGCGCGTACTGGGCAGAGTACGCCAGCGACAGTTGCTTGGAGCCCCAGAGCAGCGCGTGGCCACACTGCGGGGGCCTCTCGCGGGACACGTTCGGCGCGAACTGGAGGCCGCGACATTTCACGAACCTGCTCGCGAAACGAATAGGTGGTACAAGTATACATAATAAAACAGCACTCATATTTTACCGCTATCGGCATGCAAATCTATGAATGTCAACATATTGGCAGCTAAACAATTTCCTACGACAGTTAACATCGTACGACAGTTAACATTTTTGTAACTAACTATTTTGTCGTAACCAATAATTTTGTCGTAAATCACAATTTTGTCGTAACCGACATTTTTGTCGTAACTAGGAACTTTGTCTTTTGAACTTTGTAGTTACGACATTTGTTTTGTCTATCGTGGTTACGACAGTTGTCATTTCTAAATTTTTGACGTATCTGGCATTTTCGTCGTAACTAGCAGTTTTGTCGTAACTTACTTTTTGTAAGTAAACATAAGCGTCATAAAGCGAATTGAAATTCTCAAGTAGTCCTATCCTCATATAGTCACGTACTACGAACGCGAAAACACGTACCTGGCAGTCGCAGCGTTATAACAATATGAAGGCAGCAGGTCGTAGTTGAGTTCCCAGAAGACATGCAAAGTGATTCTGCCGTAAGGAGCCAACACGCCATGGTCGGACTCCTTGAGAGTGGCTTCGAAGTCGTCGAGGGTCAGGTAGCGAGAGAGCAGCTTGTGGCACAGCCGGTTCACAGCTATTAGGCCTTCGAGCTCCTGAAAGAACAATGGCGAAATCAAAAGATTTCTTTTAAGTCGTCAAATGTCCTAATTCACGCACACACGCACGCGCGTGCACACATACACACGTGCACGCACACACCCCCGTATCTTCTTCTCTGTATAGGCTCTTAGTACCTACTTAAGAATATAATGATGTAATTATAATCTGAGTTGGGACGCCTGGAGACCTAAAATACAAAATGTCGACTCTGTTTCGTAAGTTTTTTTAGTAAGGACCTGGTCGTATTACTTTGTGGAAGGAGAAATAAACGATTATTAATATTATTATTATTACATGAGTGAATAAAATAAATTCACTGGATTTTTCAAGTTATACTAAAGGTCCGTCCAAGTCTAGAAATAAAATCATATTACATAAAAACAAAAACTCAATTGACTAATTAGTGTGTCACCCGACTGATATCTACAACTCCTCAGTTACTAAGGGTCGTATTCTAGAACTCTACTCAATGCTCAAGTCAGGATTGCACTGGAACCACAAGCTCTGGAAATACGACCCTAATGGCAGGGACTTGAGTATGATTTCGAGTGTTTTAAACCATACTCAAACCCTGACTTGAGCATTGAGTAGAGTTTTAGAATACGACCTTTAGTTACTTAACGTTGAGCGACATCTAGCAGTCCAAAAAACATTTTCAGTACTTACTCACGTATAGACAGGTCCACATTAAGTTAATTCACGTAATATCGAATTTACTGATTAGATGGGTTCGCAATAAAAGATCGACTACTTTATTACAAAAAATAAAGTACACCATTCTTTCTCGAAACATGCCACGCGAGAAAGCGGTACAAATGATAAAAATGTTCCCTATATCGGGGATAGATGGGACATATTTATACCTTTTTTTTATAAAAAAATAGACCTTAAAATTCGTGGAATATTTATTTATTTATTTATTTATTAGGCACACCAACAGTTACTACAATAATTCAAGAGTAAGTAATACATTTCACAAACTAATCTAATTGCGTAACCATTTATAGGCGAGCACCTCAAGCAAAAATAAACATGTGTGTATAAATTAAAAGGAAAAAGAAGAGGAAACAAAAAATAACAAAAACAGTTTTAACACCAAGAAACTAACTTAAAAAGATATATATATTTAGGAAATGAAACTATTTTTCCGGATTTAAATCGCGTATATTTGTTTTTTCAAACAAACCGACGTTTCGGGCCCTTTACAGGTCCCATGGTCACGGTCACAGTCAACCGTGACCATGGGACCTGTAAAGGGCCCGATGTGTAACAATCGCGAAAACCTAAGAACTCGATAAGATATATATATTTTTAAGCAGAATACAAAACGCAACAAATACTTAACCATGTTATCTGGTCGAACCAAGAAAAGCAAGAATTTTGTTTCTAAAACCTAGCCGCGAGTCAATAAATATATCGGCAATAAATATGTTTGGAGCAGTCATTATATAGATTAGACATGCGAGCTACAGGGGAGTTACAACCCAGTACCGTTCTACGACGAGGCGGGTGAAAAAGCCTTACATGAGATCTCGGAAGTCTGGCAGGAATCTTAAAATTTTAAATATCTATTTGCCGAGTTTTATTGGAATCGGTTACCGGTAAGTGCGCAAAACCGGATTCATCCCCTACTTTGCCACCCTTAGAGGTGGAATATTTTCTTCAAATTTAAATGGGACCAATACTGAGGTACCCTCTTTACATCAAAAAAAGAATCATCAATCGAATTGAGAACCTCCACCTTTTTGAAGTCGGTTAAAAAACGATGTGTCCGAGTTTTTTTAGCTTCATACTTTTAGACCATACCATTATATCGTTCGCACTGCGCATGCGCCCTCCGCGCGGGCACTCACGCTCATCGGAGATATGCTCGCTGACCACTATGACATGGACTTATTTGCTGATTCCTTTGGACAAATTCTTAGGAACGCGAACATATTTTTAAATAATTACTTTTTACGTGTAGGAAATTAGATACTAAGTAGGTTAAGGTTTTGACATTTGTAAGCTAAATTGTATCTATAATTTTATTTTATTTTAATTGTATCGCAATTCTATATCAATAATTTGTAATGTTGCCTAAGCTTGTGGGTGTTTTGGATACGCTCTGTGAGCCCACTCGCAATATTGATTAAATGAATAAATAAATAAATATATAAAATAATTTCCTCTGAACTTTCGTCATGCCACAAACCCGCGGCGCCATTCAACTTCCATTAACTATATTTAAGACTTCTATAGTTTATTTCGATATTATAATACATCGTATATATTTTATTCAATTTATGTAAAACATAACCTCCGAAACTTCAACCTAGAATATCTTTAATTCCAGTCTTCTCAGAATTCTTCTCAGAATTGTAAACCCGAAACCAAATTTGTTCAGGACTTTGAATTCTATATATTTTCAGACGCATACAAATGATGACAACAAAAATTTATATGGGAGTTTGCAATTATTCTTTGGGAGAAATTTAAAACAAAACTATTATCTATCGAAATGCAACATCGAGAACATTTTCCCAAAAATCTCGTACCTGTAACCTTTTTCAGAAAATACCCACAACGAGTTCACCCGTAAAAACCCCATAACGGAAAACTTTCTCCAAAACAAAAGGGAATATCTTTCCCGAAATCCCCACCGCTGAAAGCCAGTAAATTTGGACATTATAAAGTAAATACAAATATTAGACAACTTCAAATACGTTGCTTTGATCCCAAAGTAAGTAACTAACGGAAACAACGAAGAAACCACAACCACCCAGACCCGAGACAATATAGAAAAGTTGTGCCACCCTTAGAGATGGAACATTTTCTTAAAATTTGAATACGACCACTGCTGAGGTACCCCCTCTCCAACAAAACGAGAATCATGGTAACAGAACAAATAGTATAGTCGAATTGAGAACCTATATCTTTTTAAAGTCGGTTAAAAATGAAGAAATATTTTTCATTTATGTTCGTGAACGAACCAATCATTCAAGCACCTCATTAATAATAATAATAATAACACACACACTCAAAATAGCCCCACACTAGGGGAAACTCTGTGTCGCGGGTGCCATGGACACACACAAATTACACCCAAACTCACGAGAGAAATAAATGTAGACCATACAAATATACATAACACGGAGGCAGTCATTCTGTCTACATGCACTCGTTCTGTCTGTCACGTAATGGTTATAATATGCTCAGTGTGTCTCCCAGTCATTTCTTTTTTTGACAACCCATTTGCATTGGAAATTTTTATTAAAACTATACACTATAAGTACGTTCAATAAGTCAAAAACATTGATTTCATTCCGTAACTAACATATGGTGCCGAATAAAATAGAAGAACAACAAGCAACAGTTCGCAATTTGTTCTGGATCTTGTATAATCATGCCACACGAGTGCAGTCAATGTTTTGGTTTTCAAAGAAAGAGGTACTAAAATGGCGGGCGCAAAGTGAGAAGCGTAAACTGTACTTACGATGACGCCGGTGATGTCCCCGGCCTCGAACTTGGCAACGGCAGCGTCCAATGCACGATGCATGTCTGCGTTAATACGCTGCGCGACCTGTGATGTATTGTCACCGGTATTAATTTGTCAAGTCGAGCTGTACTGGATATGTCGAGTATACAACCAGAAATAGAGACGAAATATGGGCAATACAATACATTCCTGGTAACCCATCAGTAATACATCACTTATAAATATCAACTCTCGTTTGCACTGAAATAAAGACAGCCCAACAACTGGCCTGTGTGTACGTCTCCGTATATTCCAAAAATATTCAGTATTTATTGTAATATAGATATTATATCTAACAATGGCGTGCTGTTCCATTCGGTGGTGTGGGGAAAATCAGCAAGGCATCTAATTACAAAACAAATAGAATCAAATTTCATCGGTAATTAAATATGTAATTTTACAATTTTCGTCCATTATAGCAAAGCTCTAGTTAACTGGTCGATTTGAAGTGAAACAATTGACGACACCCGTCAATTGTTTCGAATTCGGGCTGGTCGTAGCGCAGTTGTCACCGCAATGATTTGGCAGAATAGTCTTCAAACAAATTAAATGACATTTCGTCTCTATTTCTGGTTATATAGTCGATGACTGGATATAAGGGTCGAAACACAAAACTGCGAAAAAGAATTTGCGAATTGCTCCGCATCGTTATTCCTGCGATGTTAATCTTCTTTGTTTCTTTTTTCTACACTTTCTTATATAACAGCAGTGCAACACTATTTTTACGATCCATGTTGTTGCCAAGTTTAAAAAATACGTTCAGCACGGTTGATGATCCTCGAAAGAATGGTTACCCGAACTGTGGCAGTGAGATTCCTTGATGCACGAAATCGCATCGCAGTTTTGTGTTTCGACCCTAATTTACGTGTCCCAAAGGTTATCAATGTGAAGGAATAATATTCAAAAAGATCCCTTAATTTTTGGGCCCAATTGTGTACCGAGGTACAATTTACGTTAAAAAAATTCTGAAATTATATCGATGGTGGCAATTTGAAATGTCGTAATGGAAAATGTTCCTTACTTCAAAACGTCGCTTATAACATTTCAAAATTCGATGAAATTATTATTAAACGTAAAATATACCTTCAACACATCGCACCTTCGGTGAAACAGTGGCTTGACTTACATTTGTCAAATTTGCAAAAAATTAATTAAAAGTTTTATATTTAGGGCTATTGAGCACATTCGAAAAGCTCTTGAGCGTTATATTTTTTTAAATACGGATTACGCCTTCTATAGAAAAATGAAGGGATGTATAATGTGTCTGTTTTTCCGTATAAATTGCGTTTTAAAAATGGTTTGGGAAGAGTCCATATTACCTCAGGTCGATTTCAAATTTTTCCCGTATTAATACAGTTCATTTTGCTCTGGTCCGTATTTATGCTGAGTGTGGGCTGCATAAAATAGGATTTTATGTTCTAGTGCATAAAATAAAAAACCATGACATTAAATACGTCTAATTGTTGTAATTTTACATTCAATTTTAATGAAATAATGGTTTATTTGTAATATAGCTGTTTAATTTCCGCGCAATCGAAGTGAAAAGCAGAGTGTATAACTCGTTCATAACCGCTCACGCGATACATGCAGCCGTAGACGCATACCACACCTAGAGGTGCCGGTGATGATTTTATACCGATTTATCGGATATCGAAGTTATAACAGGCAAAAGTACTAATATTAATTGCTATTTCGATAACTATTCTAGCAAACCATAAAGTTTTTAATGCCTGGGACTGTCATTTAAAAAAATAAACAACTTCAAAAATACGTCACGACAATCGTGTGTGTTATTGTTTGGGCTGGTGAATTCGGTTATTTATTGAAAACATACCGTAAGTAGCGTTTTTTAAGTTTACCCTGAATATGTGTATGTGGTGTGGTGTATTACTGCCTTTTACTTGAGATGTTTTTGTTGGTAGTACGGAGGGTATTTATTTGCAATGCAGAATAATAATTTTTATTTATAAAACTTGTATTTAAACTGAATGCTTTTCTAATTTGCTAAACCAAATAGCCGCCATTTTGCGGTAGGAGCGCATCGCGTGAGCGGATAAAACTTATTTTACCCTCGACTTAAGTATCATTGCCTATATAGTATATATACCCGTCTCCGGTAAAATGACGCGTTTTATGCACTTGTTGTACAATCTCCTATGGTATATGCAAAGTACTTATTGAATACAGCGGTTTTCTTGTAAAATGACGAGGTAAGTTTGTGTTTTTTTTTCCATGGTAAAAATGGTTAGGAATCGTGTTTTCACGCCGTGCAATGTATTTTCCAAAGCGATTGTTTCACAGTTCCGCCGTGGGTCGGAACGAACCAAGCCCCTCGACCGCACTATTCGTAAGCCTCACCAGCGCGCACAGGTCCACGTGGCGGCCCAGCAGGCTGACGTGGCGCTGGCGCAGCAGCGAGGCGTAGCGGCCGGCGCCCGGGCTGGTGCTGGCGCCGCGCGCCGCGCACTCCGCGCGGTACCGCTTGTCCAGCAGCATGCTGCAAGGGACCGCACAGATACAGTTTCCGATTTCCCCCTACTGTCCCATTAAAAACACTGTATACTGGGTGTCTCACGGCTATACCACACGGAGGGGAAAGTACCTCAAATTGTATTCTATTTCCTTAAAGGCGGCCACTAGGAAGTAGCTTAAATACCGTTGATAGAAAATTTTACTCAAAGAAACTTCATTTTAATATTAAAAACAATTCGAACTGCATTCAAAAATGTTTAAATAATCGCCTGTCTGAACCAGGAATCGAACCTGAAATTTTACTATCAAAAGCGATTGATAAGAATTGTTTTATTTTATTAATGTATAATTGTACGTACCTCGCGGCCAACTGCTTGTAATGCGCGTACACTTGCTCGGAGAGCTTGTACACGAACTGATCGAAGCACAAGTTGACCTCGGCCTCAACTTCGTCGTAGAGGAATTGCTTCTTGAACACGGTAAGGGCGTATTGCGCGCTGTCGTTGTATAGATCGAGAGGGTAAAGAACGTATCTGAAATTCACGGTTTAGAATAGAAAGAATAGAATAGAATAGACATTTATTGCGACGCCACAACACATGATACAAAAAAAAAATGAATTATAAACACAGTACGATGAACATTAAAATTAAAAATAATAACAGTAATAATAATTAACAAACAAAATAGACATACGTAAAACAAACAAATGTAAAAAGAAAACATTAAAATTATCAAAACAAATAAAAAAGGAAAAAAAAAACAAAAAAAAAAACAAAAGCAAAATAATAACAAATTGTTCAGTCATTTGTGCAGTCGTGGCGTACGCAAAAGGACTACATTCAGCTTTTACCACAGCCAGAATTGACTGTGGCGCTGGTTTTCAATGAGCCCTGATCCGAGATGAGTGACGGACGTGTGTGTCGCAAAATAAAATAAACTACCTACTTAAATATTTGTCTATGTAAGTGTATTTTGTGCATTGTGTTACTGCTGTGTGTGTTATATTATATTAAATCTACATAAATATAACAAAAATATATATATATAAAATATGAATATACACTCTGTGTGTGTTTATAGTGTGGTAACGTAATTATCTAACAAATAAAATTATTCTCGATCCTCGTCCGAGTCGGATTGTGACGAAAGGTGCGCGGGGAAAAGTAAGGGGGAGGGGACGCTATTCGACAGCCAGCACAACGCAGTTCGCTCCGTTGTTTTGTTTACAGAATGAAACACGCAGTGTCCTACACCATAACGGTACGTATTATTACGATTAGAGCTATTACTAGTGTATTTCTAAAGTATTGTATATTTCTAAAGTATTTTGTAAGTATTGTATAATATCGAGCTCATAATAAATTTATATTATAAATACAAACATAAATGATGGAACATGATCATTAAATTAACAAATAATCAAAATATCAGATTACTTAGATTGTATTATATAAAAAAAAAAAAAAATAAAAAAAAA
>NW_020654342.1:10012-12916 GCF_003589595.1 Hyposmocoma kahamanoa
CGTTCCATATCTTCGCTGCGGTGAACTTGAAACTGCCACGGAATGCAGCGGTATGGTGGCGTGGTACTACCATCGTCCAGTTCAACGTTCTGGTGAAGGAGGTTTTTACGTCGCGTGACCATACCAACTTTTTAGCCAGATAAGGCGGAACCTCGTATTTGATAACGCCAAACAACAAAGTTGCCAAATGTAAATCTCTCCGCGCTCTCATCTTTAAAATATTTGCTTCGTTAATATAAGGAGTTACGTGCATGCGTGGTGGTACATTAAAACAGAACCTTGCACATGCATTCTGCACTCGTTGAATTTGCTTCTGCGTATGCGCTAGTAGACGCGGCCCGTAAACAACGTCCATATAGTTAAACTTAGATAAAACCAACGAGTCACATAATTTAACACGCGTTTGTACTGTTAGATAATTCCTAATGTTATACAAAATCTTTAATCTATAAAAACAATTTCGAACCGTTCCCAGTACATGATTTTCGAAGCGAAGATGTTCGTCCATAACGAGACCAAGGTTACGAGCCTCACTTACTCGTGCAATGACCTCACCCCTAATGGCCAGAGTAACTCCGTGATCTACGATTTTTGCTATTTGGTTTCTTGTACCGAAAACCATGTATTTGGATTTATTGCCATTTAGCGCTAACGCATTTGATTCAGCCCAAAGGGCTACACGTTCTAAGTCTTCGTTTAACTTATCCGCAGCTGTACGAACATCACATGGTTTACATGAAATGTAAACCTGTATATCGTCAGCATAAATATGATATCTACAGTGTTTAATATGTTGCACTACATCGGCACTGTAGATAATAAAAAGGATCGGACCCAAAATTGAGCCTTGAGGCACTCCTCGTGTGACGTCACGTGACTCCGATAGTAATTTTGATCCGCTCTGGTTTGACAGTTCTACGCACTGAAATCGATTCTTTAGATAGCTGTCAAACCATTTAACGGTAGACTCACTAAACCCGTAATAATGAAGCTTTGATAACAGTAAGTTGACATTTATGCAGTCAAAGGCTCTGGAAAAATCTAACAGTGTCAACAAGGTCCCCTGTCCACTGTCTTGAGCAGTTAAGATATCATCAACAACGTGGACCATGGCAGTTGCTGTGCTATGCTTTTTCCTAAAACCAGATTGTGTAGTAGGAAGAATTTTATTCTTTTCTAAAAAATTTGTCAATTGTTTCACCACGATCTTTTCCAAAACCTTTGACATGCATGGCAGTATGTTTATTGGTCGAATATCTTGTAAGGTGGTTGGATTATTAATTTTCGGGATAGGCCGTATTACTGCATTCCGCCAGTCCGCTGGAAACGTACTCGTTTCAATGGATCTATTTACCATAGCTGTTACAACGGATAATGTGGTGGGCAATGACAACAGCAACATGTCTGACGAAATACCATCAAGACCAACCGCCTTTGATTTCAACGAACGCATAGTTTGGAGAACCTCAATTTCTTCTACTCTCTCCAGTACGAATTTTTCAGAAACGTTACAGTTTTGTTCAAAAAATGTCATGTCTGTTAAAGCGGCTTGTGCATTACCGGGTAGATTCAAAAAATGATCATTTATTAAATTGGGTTCATTATAAATATTTACAGGAAGCTCTTGTTTACAATTTATCCTAACATTTCTTTTAATATGTTTCCATAAGACCCGGGAATCTCTCTGATTATTAATGTAATGATCGTAATAAGCTTTTTTTTCACTATGCAACACATCATTTACAGCTTTTTTGAGTTCCTTATAGTAAGTATTTTGCGAATCTTTACCGTTTTTGCGTGCTACAACATGGGCTTCATCTCTACGCTTCATCAGCTGCTTTACATTATATGTAATCCACGGATACTGGTGATGCTTAGTATGCCACACTCGGAGTGGTGCATGTATATCAAACAACGCCACTAATCGTTCATTGAATTGCCCCACCATATGATCAACATCACCTAAATTGCTTATACTCATCCAGTCTATTGCATTAAGATCTAGTTCAAATTGTTTACTGTTAATACCTTGCAAGTTTCTGCGAATTATCTTTGTTGATGCTGGCTTCGACTTCACAACATTTAAGAGGCATGTAATAAAAGCATGGTGACTCAGCGCTTGTATGTATTCGACTCGTACCACAGTATTATCCACGTCGGTACTAATGGTATCAATAAGAGTTTCACTATACTCTGTGAAATGAGTGGGTTCGGACACATATTGTTTCAATGTATGACACGTTAGAAAATATGTAATCTTTTTGGTATCGATATGTGATTGGTGCAATAAATCAACATTAAAATCTCCTAACAGAACTACTTTGTTGCACCATGAGAAACAGCCCAGACTCTCAGCCAATGCGTCTATAAAAGTGTCTACATTTAGCCACGGGGGTCTGTACGCTGTCCCTATCAGTAGCTTCATGCCAGCAATATTCAAACACAGCCACATTTGTTCTACGAGCGGAGCCGGCGGATGAGGCAATATACGGACCGCGATGCCCTGTCGTATGTAGAAGCCGACCCCACCACCGCGCGAACGCACGGCGGCAGGGCGAGGAATATGACGTAGCCGGTAACCAGGCACCGAGGGTGCTCGACCGTCTTCGCCTTCTCTCAACCAAGTCTCGTTAATGGCCATAATATCAACATCGTGTCGTTCCATTGCAACCAGAAATTCATCATGACGTGTGCCTAATGAACCCACATTTAGTAATCCTAACTTAAGTTTACTTTTTAAATTAAATTTGAATACGAATATACACTAAAATTACAATTAAACAAATTATTTATGATTAGCACTTTGTGGACAATATCAAAGTAACAATAATATAACGCCATGATATATGGATGATAGCATGTATATAAAGTTATAAATACAAGTTGGTAGCTTATCTTTAAGAA
>NW_020654343.1:0-7555 GCF_003589595.1 Hyposmocoma kahamanoa
AAAGTGAAAATATGTTGTCAGTATTTTCATCGTTCATTTGTTCATTGTTGGCAACTGGAATTTATGAACAATAATTATGCAATAAATTAATAATACTAATTTGAGGGTAGGCAGCCATTTTATTTAGTTGCATGAGACATAAAGTCGTCACTTGCAACGTAATTAGATCACGTCCACAATAGAAATAGAAATAGATAATATATAATATATAATAGTAATACTTGTAACTTGCACGTTTTTGTTGCGTATGTCATCCAGACAATACTTGCAACAAATGAGAATAACACCGTATACACTGGTTTTATTTTTACTTACCATTTGTGTTTTCGTTATCTGGCTCCGTTCGTGATGAATCCGTTGAAATTATCCGACGACGTATTCTGGGCGGAGATTGCTCCGGAGATGTTTCCGACTCCGATGTTGATGGCACAGGATGCACTCTTCTTCGTCTCTTATGTCTATTCATTGTTGCGTTTGAACAACGGCGCACAAGAAAAAAGAATGACAGGGCGACGCACCGGTCGGCTAAGGTGAGATCGGTGTAGGGTGGGTAAGAAAAAAGATGCGTTCCGTTTTATGCATTTAAATTTTGAATTTTTAAGCAGATATTCTAAATATTGTGACAACGGCCGTACCGGAACACTACTACAAGTTAATATAATCTCTCGGAAGAACAAGTGAAGTATAATACGTAGTTTTCTGAAAGAGCATCTAATTGTGTGACAATGTGTTTCTTCAATATAGGTAAGACATTAATATAGCTTTAAAAGGGTCTATAATGTAAGGGCGCGAAAGAATCGAAATGTACAAATTAACAATCAGAGTAAAACCAATTTAGGAAAGCTCGTTCCGACAATTGATCCTATTGGTGATCCAAACCGAAATCTTCTAGCTAGAAATAGTGCATGCGGCTAACATAAAAAAAATCTGCTCCTTGTTTAATCTCTATGTATTATGTATTTACAAATTGCTGAACCTTAAAACGTAAACCGACTCCCGAACTATTTCCTACATAAGCTTTTTATTAAATTGTCTATTTTTATAAATAATAAACACACTGGCCTGTTTTATGAATATCTTAGTGTGACGTGTGTATTTTTGAATGTTGTTAATAATTCCTTTCTTTTCCGTTTCTATCTGTTAACAATATACATTTACCGCTGCATAAAGGTACACTTACTTGAATTTGTCAAATAGCGTTTCAAGTAGCTGTTGTAATCGGATCAAAACGATAATACAATGATAAGAAGCCACAGACAGCAAATTCTTTTGTTAGAAAATCATGCAAAGCGAGCTTGCTTCCTCATATCAGGACTCTTCGTGGCCTTTGTTCATGACGAATGGTCGAAAAGATGTGTTAAAGGAAGTAGAAGAGAAATAAATACAATAAGTGCTCGTCGAAAGAAGCGGCTTCACACCAAAAAAGTATATACACCAATGACCATCACAACACCTAATTTTAAAGCATCAAAACTATAATGGGCACTGTTTCCTGATGAAACGCCGTGGTCTGATAAACCTCATTTGTATCTTTAGGCCTAGTAATGCGAACGAGAACCAATTGGGAAGAAACTTCATTAACCACAAAATGTAGTAAAAGGAAGCAAATTCATACGTTTTCTAGCTTCAATTGAAAAATTGTGAAAGTTCATTCGACCTAAGAGAGCTGTGGAAACAGACAGAGACTGCGCCATAAGAAATATGACTGTACCCGCATGACCTTACTAACCTGGACTACATCAGTGACGGCTCGACATGGACGGGCACTTCGGTGATTGATAATGTCTATTAATGTCTTCGGCGATTATAATGCTTGACAGGATGTATGGGGGGAACGACTTGCTTTAGAAGGAAATGTTTTGAGGTTCGCGGCGTTCGTGGTCAGGCTCTAACTCCTAATTATGTGCTGGAGGAATATCCTTTTGCGATAAAGTAACATTGGTTTTTAATATATTAGACGTGCCTACGGATTGCACAAAGAAATCACTCGAGTCCACGCAATACGTAAATACTTGCATGCTGTTGTCGAGGAAAGTAATTTTGGAATGCTTATTTTGTGTCGGATGATTACAATGGAAACCCGTTTTGAATATTAGGCCACTGCGCGGTAAATTATTTTGATTGTGTCGATTTTGATACATTAGGTCTAACTGTTACACGTTTGAAAAGAAAGACTTCAATCGAGTACTTACATAGATATTGTAGTTGGTAAAGAAGGTCTATGATTTTAAAAAATGTAGAATCGCTAACATAACACAACAATTATCTATTTTTTGTATCATGTTTCCGTTTGGAAAAGCGCCAATAACTTGAACCGTCCAAAACAAATTGCAATGTCACCAAATGTTGTTCCAGTAAATGGCACATTACTTCCTTTAAATCTAGGGCAATTGACATCGAACAGTCTGCGCGGTAATGTAGATTGAAAAGGCGCTAGCCACCGAAACGCCTATGACGTCGTGCAGTACAGCAGGTATGTTTGCGAATGCCGAGGAGGATGGATTATGTGTAGTCACTGTTCCCCACAAGCTAACCTCTGTGATGCCCCAAGCGGTATGCGGTTACAGAAAGTAGATACAGTGTTTGTTTTAGGTGATTTTAATTTGCACCCAAATGACTTTTTTGAATAAATATGTAACTTTTGTGAGGAACAGTGCTGGGTCTGTGCAGATGTCAGATTTTTGGAGCTGGAGTCGGATGCCTACACCTCATCATTACCTGGTCACGAAGTCTGTAGTATCTAGTATAGTAGTAAGTCTATTGCAATTTGTTAAAACTAGTCGGATCATTTTCCTTTGAAAGTCGAATGTGATATTGGCCAATTGGGGTTAGAGAAGGAGGAAGTAGTCAATAAACCTTTAAATAAAATTATGTGACGAATTTCTCGATAAACGAGAAATAACAGCGGATGTTATCTTTGTTTTGTTTATAACTTCTTCTAACTGTTGATCGGACATTTAAAACAAAATCAAAACACATGTCTACTTCGAAGGCATTTCCAGCAAACTACGCGCTGCGCGAACCGCAATGACATATCTGAGAGCTGCGCCGGTAGCATGCCGATAAAACTATTATATTCACATTTAGCTTTCAAATTCTAGTGATGAAAAATCGCCATTTTCAAATTTTATCACAATAGCGAATATGGCGAGCACCGTGAAACCACATTTTTGTCGCACCGTGAGCGCCGCAACCAATGGCCGTAAAAGAATATCGCAGTGCCAAATGTGGCTGCAGTTCTGCATGGTAATTTTATCAACGTAATTGAGCGCGAGAAAAGAGAAATTAAATTTAAAAAAAAAAAAATTGAAAAGAAACAGGGGATGTTTGCCGCAACTAGAATTGATAGCTTTGAAGCTGTCATTCGAAAGCGAGCAGCATCCCTGATGGTCAGAGTGCGGGGCAGCACCAACAGTCTTCTGATGGTGATTGCGGAGAGGATGGACAGTCCAATTTTAAAACATTGGATGTCCATTCACATCCAAGAGAATGAAAATTTTAAGTTTTACTAACATAGTGTCTAAGTATTTACTAACAATATATGGACTTGTAATTATTGTAAGTCTGATAATAAATTATTTCATTCATTCATTCATTCATTAATTATTGGAAAAAGGTAAAGAGAACATTTATAATACAGTTCATATAGTATCCATGAGAGTAATTTGAAATACGTAAATAATAACTAATGTAATGTAAATTTGTCTAGTGGATGTTCCATATTCCAGCGAAAATGTCGAGAGGATAAGAATAACGGGTTCTTAGAAAATTATGTTCACAAGGACTTGGTGTGTGTCACACAGCCACCGAAATAATGAATTTATCGCAAACCAATTTTCCCGATCGCATAATTTCATGAAAATCAGCCGTTAAGTGGCCAGCTCGTTCATGTGATTTAACACGGCTGGATTATTTTTATGGGGTCATGTTAAAGACAGAGTCTATATGGATCCAATCGAATCGATTGCAGCCTTAAAACTTCGCGAAGCGATTAACGAAGTAGGCCCACCATTTTGTCAAAACTGTGATTAAAAACTTTAAAGTTTCATCAATGAAAGAATCGACATCTGTAATTGTGGTCGTGGTGGACATTTATCAGATATCATTTTTCATTACTAATTGCCAAACCTCACTTTTTTAGTACAATAAAAATTTGAATCATTGTCATTTAAATTTATTGTTTTATTTTGATTTACAAAACAAAGTTCTTGTTGAAAATCCCTTTATGTCACGGGGAGGTTTATCAAGTATCTCATGCGGTATAAGGCACTACACTACGGCTGATGTTTTCTCTAATAAGGTAGAATATGCCCAACTGTCCGAGCGTCAATGCAGCGCTCGCAATCGTTGTACTCGTACCTGTCCCGCTCGTCCGAGTGCTCTCACCAAGTCTCACCCACGACGTCTCGCCGATTGGAGAGTGTACAACGACGCACGAGTACAAGGCGTGTGCTTTCCTGTGGGCCTACCACAATCTCTTAAAACAATATTACTTTAACCTTACATTGACTTTTCGTACCATAACACGCTTAAAGTAAGCTTATTGTAATGTTAGAACTAAGATGTTTTATTGGCAGCTTTGTGACTATTCATTCACTCAGTTCGTACTATGAGGCGACTTTAACATTAATGTAATATTATTCTTATGTCAAATTTAGCAATCTTAAAATAGTTACACGGATGCAATGGAAACAACATTATTTTCATTTTTATTGTCTTAATATTGATTTGTAATGATTAAAAGTTAAGTTGAACTTATTTATTTACATATATCTCTTCAATATTTTGTTTATGTTTTTATTTAATAGCACATAGTAAATAACTTTTCGTTAAATAAAAATACGCGATGTTTATTTCGTAAAATTATAACAGCGCCATCTATATGCTCCTTGGCGAAACGAACAGTTGACACTAGACTATAGTTCCGAACTCACAACGTGACTCAGCTTATATTATTTGTTTAAAAGAATAATTATTGAAAACAATGTAATTTTAAGAGATTTTATTATCACATACTTTTCTTTTCTTAACAGTCAAAATCCTCTGAATGTAAATAACATTAATTACTTAAACATTATACGATAAGACGATTCGGAACATCAAAAAAGAAAGAGATGCATTATATAGTTCACATAGCGTTATCTCTTTCCTATTTTTAGTAAGGAATATACAATATTGGGAAATCATGCGTTCTTTCAATTACTTTTGCAATAATACATATATTACTTGGTTGAAAGGTTCGTCATGGTACGAATATAAGTAATAACATAATAAGCTTACTTTAAGCTTACATTCAGTGTAAGATAAGATTGTTTTTAACCGAGTACAAAAAAACGAACCAATTTTGATGATTCTTTTTTTGTTGGAAAGAGGGTACCTCCATAGTGGTCCCATTTAATTTTGAAGAAAATCATCCACCTCTAAGCGTGACTGTTCCGCATGAAGATTCATTTTTATAAATAGCGCCTAAATTTTATTATAAGGAGCAATTATTGTAATGATTGATTTTGCTATTCTCCAATTCAAGGCGTTTTTCTCTCTCAGGATACTTTGAGTAGTGAGAACCGATTTTTATTATTTCTCCTGTGTCAAGTCCCGTATAGTGGCGAACTAGGGGACGAATCCGGGTTTGCGCACTTTTCGGTAAGCGTTTTCAATAAAACTTGGTAATTCCATGTAATTCCACGTACTTTTGAAGTCGGTTTTTTTAGTACTCTGTACTGATTGGAAAGGTTATGGTAGCCCCCTGTGCACAAATGTGCACACTCTCGCACTCGGCGAGAGAGTACAGCCGCCATCACAATAATGTCGTTTCGTAATCGATCACGGGCACGTCTCGATCGGAAAACGTCGCGACGAGACATGCTTGTATATGTTTGCACCGAGAACTTTACCAAGCTTGGGCCGATATTACATTAGTACCACTGGATTTTAGGCGAAGCACAGTGGTGCATTGGCGGAAAAAGCATTTTTTGTGATTTAAATCGCGTATATTTGTTTTTTCAAACAAACCGACGTTTCGGGCCCTTCAGGTCTCATGGTCACGGTTGACCGAGGTCGTACAATCATGTTATGTTTAATATTAATGGAAACCACCCTATTTTTTCACTATAGTTACAAAAGTTATTATTAAATACCTTATTTTTAATTTTACAAAGAAACATTCCAATTTACGCTACATTACGTTTTGCAAATTATTTTATTGAATGATTTTTTATTAAGTTCAATTTATTATTAATCAATAATAGAAATTAGAATAAATTAAAACATATTAATTAGTACTGCAGTCTTACGTCTGTTTGCGATTTTACATCAGAGGAAATACAGGATCCCAAACGATTGTGGTACCAATACCTAATAACAGGACAGGTGACATGTCGGACAGGTCTAACTATAAGCCAGTCTCTCTTGCTATTATAGTGGCCAAGATATTTGACAGTGTGCTCAATTCACACTTAGAAAAACATTTGCAACTGCATGAATCGCAGTTTGGTTTTCAGACAGGCTTATCCACTGAAAGTGCTATTATGACATTGAAGCATGCTGTCGGGTACTATACTAATAAAAAGACGTCAGTATACGCGTGTTTCTTGGACCTGTCCAGTGGGATAAACTCAGTGCCAAAGGGTATGCCTGTGGAGCTAACGAACGTTTTTAAGTATTGGTACCGGAATCAAACGAATGTTGTAAGGTGGGCGAACAAATTTTCGGAGCCGTATAATTTGGAATGCGGGGTTAGACAGGGTGGACTAACATCTCCTAAATTATTCAATTTCTACGTCAATTTACTGATTGGTGAACTCAGCATCACACATGTGGGCTGCTTTTTTGACCGAATTTGTTTAAACAACATTAGCTATGCCGATGACATGGTGCTACTGGCGCCATCGATCAGTGCATTGAGAAAACTAATTGGAGTATGTGAATCATATGCAACATCCCATGGCTTGTTATATAATGTTAAAAATTCGGAGTTTATGATCTTTGGAGCCGCCGGTGGGAAGAGTCCTACGTGTGCACTTCCTGTACTACTTAATGGTTCTCCGTTAAAAAGGGTTAACCACTTTAAATACTTGGGACACTATGTTACCGACGACCTCAAGGATGACTTGGATATACAGCGCGAACGGAGAGTACTCTCGATGAGAGCAAACATGCTTGCCCGCAGGTTCGCCAGATGTACGGCTGCATTTAAGATAACATTGTTTAAAGCTTACTGCACACCAATGTACGCTAGCACTCTGTGGTAGAGCTACACTCAGTGCTCTCGGAATGCTCTGTGCGTGCAATACAACAACGCCTTCTGGACGCTGTTGGGGCTGTCACGTTTCTGCAGTGTCTCGGCCATGTTCACATATGTTACTGTTACTGTTATCGCTACCGCTTCCGCTACCGCTACCGCTACCGCTACCGCTACCTCTACCGCTACCGCTACCGCTACCGCTATTGCTACGTCTACGGCCACGGCCAAGGCTAATGCTAAGGCTAAGGCTACGGCTACGCCTACGGCTACTGCTACTGCTACTGCTACTGCTACTGCTACTGCTACTGCTAC
>NW_020654343.1:7565-14183 GCF_003589595.1 Hyposmocoma kahamanoa
TGCTACTGCTACTGCTACTGCTACTGCTACTGCTACTGCTACTGCTAGTGCGAGTGCGAGTGCGAGTGCGAGTGCGAGTGCTAGTGCTAGTGCTAGTGCTAGTGCTAGACTCTCGCCTCTCTCAAGGCCTAAAAGATTAATTTAGAATTTTTACCCATTTAAAAAAGTGTCACAAGGAATGAGATAAAACTTCATATTGACTGACAAGAGATAGATATTCAACAATGTTTCGATCATCAATAGGGTGAAGACTGGAAGCGATCACGTAAGAGGCTTGTTAAATATCGATGTCAAACGTGAGAGGTCACGACTGATGAAGTGCCCATATAAATGACCCCGAAAAGTTTCGTTTCGAACTTTCAAAATCATTTCGACTGCCTACAGGACTGCGTCTCTGTGGACGAGATTAGCAACAAGTTGGTGGAGACTGTCCACACGGATGGGTCAAAATTCTTCTGGATCCGCCGCAAGGATAGGCCGCGGAAACTCTCCGATCATACTCTCAAGCTAATGGCAAATCGACGCGATATGACACTAATTATATAGGGTGGCCGCAGTGGAGATGAACTAAAGACGAGGAAATATGATGAATAACTATATTAAATTTCCACAAAGGTATTTCTTAAGTATGTCTGAAGTTAGGTACGTTATGTCTAAAATTACTTATACGAAAAAGATCTTAACTAAAGGAATTTAGTGTAGACTAAATTTCACTTTTCGGCCCAACGTTCTTAACGTTGTCTTAAGTGTCTCATAATTATTATTAAAATTACGAGTTTTGCATCGGTCATGTTGCAATGCACGGGGCGCGCGTACCGGGATGCGCGAATGCAAGTGCATTGACCTGACGTTTTAGGTATGTGTGTTATGTGCAAATCTGGATACATAACAACTCCCTGCCGAAGATGAGCGACTATTGGCCAATGTCTAATGCAAATGTGCTCTGCGTTTTTCTATGTCGATGTCAGCTTGTGTAAATGACTCGCATTTCGACGCGGAGTTACGATTTTCTAATTTGTGAACCATTTTGCGGCGTATGAAATAATAAGTAGCGACCAGTGCAAACGCACTCAATAGTGCAATCGTTTACATAGGAATCTTCGTATGATAATCGAAGCGTTGTCAGTTTCTACTGTAATTGGATCTTGTATTGTCAAATGCTTTTGAATATTTTGTAAATTCGTAAGTTCGATGGTGGTCAAATTAAAGTTCACTAGGTTGTGTTTCTCGGTGAATTTTGGTCACGGAATGTTAATTAGTTGAATGGGTGAACGTATCGTGCTTCAATATTTATTATGGTGAACTCTGGAGCGTTTACTTTGCAGTTAATAGGATGTATGCGAGAAAGATTCTTTCAAGTAGTTGGTGTATCTCTTGGCTGCATAGGATTTGAACCTTGGTTGGACTTGGAAAGGATATAATGTAGTTTTGGCTATCCAGTTCAGTCAAGGCTTCCTTTGAAAGAGTAACTTGTGTGGCTGTACTTGTTCCATCTATCTCTTCTATGTATGCAGTCACGTTGCGTGGTCTGATGTCCGATTTTCTGCTCTCATAAGTATTTCTCGTTGCCTCTGGGGCATTCTGCCTCTATATACACATACTCCTGGGAGTTGGATGCCATAAAAGGGTAAAGAGGTAGGATAATTTCGTTATTCTTATTAGGAATAGGATTTAGCATGTTTAAGTCAAAACAGTCTATGTAGATAGTTAGAAATATGTAATATAAACGAATAATGTCGTAATAATTCCTAATGTCTAAATAAATTACGTCTCCATGTTGATAATATTTTTTCAAAGTAATCATGAGACTTTGCAGCTGTCTGATGCATGAGTTTAGTACGGCTGAAAACTAAAATATTCTCAAGTCTAAATAATTTACTAGCCAGATCTTGCACTTTTTCACCTAAAACATTGAAAAATTTAGCAAGTTGAGCATATGTATCTGATACTTAGGTCATTAACTGAAACCGTCATATTTATGACGTCAGAAAGAGCTTTACGTAACTTATTCTTATTATTTTTGAGATTTGATAAAATTTTAGTCTGCTATGTGTTTACTTCCATAGCGTAACATATTTAGTAAAGGCGTCAGAAATGCTTATTTCGTTTTTATTTAAAATTTTGAAAACGTGTTCACATCGAAGGGCATATATCTGGTTAAGGTTACCTGTAATTTCTTGAATGATTGCACTTAGCGGGTTCAATAAGCTTCTCTTAACGCGAATAGGTAAAAATGTATCTACTTTCTGATGTCATTTTAGTGAATATGGGATATCTATAGGAATTATTGTATACGGGTATTAATGAATTTTGTGCTTAATGCGGTTAGTAAATGTAACTTTTTCTTTTAGGTAAAATACATGTTCATATTCACTACATAAATTAATCAAATTACGCGATGTGACACCACATGCTCGGACACTGATTTTTGTAAATTGCATAGTTTGCTCGTTGAACGCACTTGAATAGGTTCCGGTACGTAAAGAATTACTAATTGTCGGATTTGATATTTACAATTGAAACACATGAAACACTACCGGTGACATTTATATTATATTACAAATTATTTAAATTCCGATATTTTTTTTCTTTACCAGGAGTGGGATGTTAGATGTTTCTAACTGGTCAGACAAATTACAAAAACTAACAAGAACATTCTCTTCAAATTCAAGAACATTTTGAAGTGCTTTATGAACCGTGTAAAGAATAGCGCCAGTCATATTAAATTTTTAATGTTTTACACTACTACGTATAGACCAATCTGATTCTAAATATTCTTCAATAGTATATAAATTTCTAGCAGCAGCAATTTGGGTAAAACGAAGGTTACGTCTGTCAAATCTGTCTGTAGAACTAGTCCTAAGTCGGGCTGAATTAGGGTGATAAATTTTGAATGATTAATAAGGCACTTATAAAGAAAAGAAAAAAAATGGGGAATGGATCAATTAGGAAATTGGCAACCAATAGGATATGTGTACTTGCACCAATATCTGCATATTTTTTTTGTCTCTGGAACTTTGTTCTATCGATGTTTGGATAGGGATCCTCTTCACCTCCGAATGCCAGCCTCCCCGTAGGTACGTAATTGTAGATTTGTCCATTCGATACGAAAAACAGCAGCGAGATTAAAATGAATCAACTACTACTGACTCTACAACTCCAAGACTGCGCCAATTATATAGGGTGGCCGCAGTGGAGATGAAGTAAAGACGAGAAAATATGATGAATATCTATATTAAATTTCCACGAAGGTATTTCTTAAACTAAATAATTTTAAGAACGTCCGAAGTTAGGTACGTTAGGTCTAAAAGTACTTATACGAAAAAGATCTTAACTAAAGGAATTTAGTCTACGTTCGATGTTTAAAACGTTGGGCCGAAAAGTGTCTCATAATTATAATTAAAATGACGAGTTTTGCATCGGTTACGTTGCAATGCACGGGGCGCGCGTTCCGGGGTACGCGAATGCAAGTGCATTGACCTGACGTTTTAGGTATGTGTGTTATGTGCAAATCTGGATACATAATACACTGCAGTCCTCCGATAAGGTTAAAGCGTACAGACAGCTCAATAGACACATATGGAAATCTATGCCACACGACATACCGGTCTTTAATACCAATAATATTAAAGAAACAAGCTATTAGAGCGGAACAAGGGCTCCAAAGTGTTTGCAAGGGACATGTCTATTGGTCAAAGTCAGCTTAGAAAGCTACAGACGGAGGATGGCAACGTTGTAATGTCCAAGCCAGAGGTACTTGGGGAGATCGAGAGGTTTTATAGCCAGCTATATGCCTCGATTACTTAGCCTGTTGCTGATTCTAAAGATTCTAGAGCCAAGCTCACCCGACACTATACTGAGGATATCCTAGACATCAGTCTGTACGAGATTGGGATGGCTCTGAAACAGCTAAAAAACAACAAGGCACTGGGTGAAGACGAAATTACATCCGAGCTTCTGAAAGCGGTAGGAACACGGGTACTAAGAGTCCTTCTGAGGCTCTTTAGTTCAGTCTTGCTCGAAGGTTCTACGCCAGAATCGTGGTGATACTCTTCTTCAAAAAGGGAGATAACAACCTATTGAAGAATTATAGGCCCATCTCGCTTCTAAGCCACGTTTATATGCTGTTTTCACGAGTCATCACGAACCGTCTCGCGCTCGCGCGCAGATTCTATGACTTCCAGCCCTCCGAACAAGCCGGTTTCCGAAAGAGATCGCGTCCGATCGGCTGGTCTGGAAATCTTTGGGAAAGGCCTATGTTCAGCAGTGGACGTCTTCTGGCTGAAATGATGATGATATACAAAAAAGATGGGATACTGAATGTCGTGATAAATCCATTTTTTGTATTCCCTGTTCTCATGTTTCCCTTCGAATCTTGGGAGCCGCTAATAATAAACAGGAAAAGAGATTTCTGCAGAATCTAAAAAGGCTTGAGGAATTGTATGAAGGTCGTTGGAATATAACTAAGTTTGTAATTACCAATAACCAATTATCAAATCATTCCTGGCATAATCAGTGACGAAGGAGGTTCCCTCGACGTCTCCCCTGGCGTCTTATTCTGATATATTTATATGTATTTTTATAACAAGTGAAGTGTAAATAAAAGAATACGGATATTTGAAAAATATAAAAATCAGACCCTGTAAAACAACCAAATTGTCAAATTGTAAACAATTTAATGATATTGCAGAATTTGTTAGTTTTTCAATGCAATTTTAATTTTAACGAAATTTAATTGCCAAAATATCACTAAAAGTATGTAATATTTTTAGGTTCCATCTTTTTGATTAACATTTTAACGGTTGTTGCATGTCTTATTCTTATTCTTATTATACGTATAGTACAGTAACGAAAAAAATGTTATGCATAGTTGAGGTTTCTGATTATTTTTGTTTAGTGCATATTAGTTATTAGACAATATGATTTTGACTAATTTTGACACGTTTGTACGCTGATGTTTGACCGGCGAAATGAAAGTATATTTAATTTTTTACTAAATTAATGAGGCATGAAGTTTATACTATGTAGAAAATGGTCTTTACAACATTTTACGCGACCGATCACGTAATGTTTATTATTGAGATTCTTTTACGTGAAACTACAAAGTTAATCTGTGTGTAGCTGAAATCGGGCCTCGGAGCGACAAAGGTCGTCCGTGCTTGACGGCAAACAATTCCTTTGTCTAGGCTCTTCAAATAAAAAAGCAAAGTTTGCGTATTGTTTACTTTTGAATTAATATCCTCTGATATCAATCCAAGAGGATTTTTGTCATAGCGAATACAATATAATACATATTTTCCCAGGGAAATGAGCTCCTTTGTTGGCATGCGACATGCGCGATTGTCAAGCGATTGCAGCGACAGCGGCCTGTCGCCAACGGGACGGCGTGATTATACCAATTACACTTTGACTAATAAACGCTGTTGCTGCGCAGCCGCCGCCGCCGCCGCCGCCGCCGCGCCGGTGTCGAATAGTTGTGTCCCACTAAAATTAATATTCTGTCGTATCGCTACATTTCGTTTCTTTTTCAGAAATTTATCATGTCAACCAAACTTAATGTAACTTATTATAAAAATGTCGTCAACCGTTCAGTGAAGTGCAGCAAGTAGGTCAAGTAACGTTCGAGCTTCTTGGACAGGGATCCGCTCGTGTCATCGTAAGTCATGGCGGTGCCGGTGTTAAAAATAATGAGATGAAAAATAGCCGCATAGATCAGCAAGCGGAACGTGGAGGGGCCATTAATGCTTGACGCGCGAACCAAGCATGAGCGAACAAATCATTTGCACATGTCGTTGTTACATTTAAAATATAATTAATTATTCCATTCACGGAATCTAAATAATCCCTACCTTTTGCCTTTCCTTGGTGAAATGTCGAAATTGCAGCATGTTTCGCTTGTTTCAATATAAGCTTGATAAAGCAAAGTCAGGGCAAAGCCCAGTCTAATTATTAATCCGACCGAATTCTGCATTTATTATAACTAATAAGTGACTTTAAACATTGTTGCTGTTGTAAGCGCACGCAATAGAATACTTATATTAGACCTACCTCCATGGTATTCGTACCATAGTAGGTCTAATGTTTTGTTGCAATATGAGTCAAATCAGCATTCTAAGACGGGGTGTAGCCGGTAACGTTGGAACATACCAACAAACCCGCTAGAGGAAACATTAATATTAGTGAATAAAACACAAACGATAGACGTTTCAGAAACTTTTCTAGAATCCGTTACAGTAGCAATAAAAAATCACATAGCCGTGGACTGTATTTTATTTTTTTATTTATTTATTTGTGTTCAGGTTACAAAGACCCATAAATACATACCTTAGATACTAACATACATAATAATACAATAAAACACTCATATAATATGTATATACCTCAAGGAATAACATACATACAATATAATAAAACATTATTTCTAACTAATCTACACGAATTGCACTTGTCGGCGATGTGTGGCGCAATCTGGTGTCAGGTAACCGGCCGCGGACTCGCCGATGCGTGACACCCTTCGGCCAAAACTCTTCCTTACTTCTTCCGCCGATTAAAATAACGAGCACCACCCCCCTTAAACAAGGATCCACAGCTTATCTTTATTTAACTTACTACCAGTCG
>NW_020654344.1:0-8598 GCF_003589595.1 Hyposmocoma kahamanoa
CTTTGGTTGGTTTCGGGTCATCTCGAAAGACCCATACGCTCGAATGCTACTTTGTTTTGTGATCGTATCTATAAATCCATCTTTCGTCACCTGTTACTATGTCTATTTCCAAATTTGACGCCCTTTCATTGAATCTGATAAGCATGGCATTGCACCAAGTTTTTTGAGCCTCAGTCAAATTGTGTAAACCACCGAGAGCACAGCTTTTCCACACCCAAATGTTTGTGTAGTATTGATTGTATTTAACTCATACCTACGCCTAAAGATTCCCGAATCTCATGGTATGTTACATGCCTGTCTGTTCTGATCATACTGCGCACAGCATAGATGTTTTTGTTGTTCACGACATTCGTCAGTGAGATTTACACGACCGCGTGGGAATTCTGCAAACCAGCTATAAATAGTCGTCTTGCATGGTGCTTCATCGCTAAAAGCAGTTTGAAGCCGAACGAAACTCCGCTGAGCTGTTATTTACACTTGAAATCGTAGAAAATCACACTACGAAAATTTTCACAACTTAAATCCATGGTGATGTACACAACCAATTTCTAAAATGACGCCACAATGTAAAAACAAGTGACAGTTAGATGAAACAAATAGTATTCTACAGCCAAAGAGTTCAATTTTCAAATGTTTTAATTACTTTATAAATATTGTTTATGTAAGTGGCCAGTTCCGGAAACATATAGTGCGACCTATAAGTTCCGGAAACTTATAGTGCGCTCTATGTACCCAGTGACCTTTATACTTAGACGATGGAAATAGTGTAAGCCTTTATATCATGCAAGAATATGTCAAATGTCTGCATACCATAAATTAATTATATATGTTGAGGGTCATATCGACTAAAAATATGTCATTTGTTGTTATATATTACGAACCGCACTAGAAGCCGCCATTATTGTTTTTTTACACATTATTTTACTGTTCCGTCAAGTCGCCGCCGCGGAATATCATGATTAAGGACCACGGACTAATTCGAAACATGACGAGCAAAAATTCGACTTAAATATGTGAGTTATGCGTTATTTTAGTTAATATGTCTGAGGCTCATGGTGATTTTTCTATTAAAAAAAATAACATGCCTTTTTAAAGTAGTCATAGAGAAACTTCCTCGTACGAAGTAACATTCCTTTTCTGTACGTCTGGCGCACCCAGTGCAACAATCGGTTGCCGATTGGCTAATACTTTCTTCACGATATGGCAAGCAGCATAGTGAATGCCATCGATACGATAAGAAGTTGGTATACGATAAGTATTCTTTCATTTTTTTTATGACAACAAGCGAACGGGACGAACAAGTGGTGCGCCTGGTGGTAAGCGACACGCCTTTCCATAACAAGGCAGTTCCGCTCAGAGGTTTAAATCGCAAAGATCTGTGGGGCACTGCCACTACGCCCGTCACCTTGAGACGTAAATTGACGAGTGCCATGTGCCTTAATTTCACTGTTACCCTTAGGGCATTTATTCGACACAAATTTCGTCGCGCTCACAGCGCGTGGCCGGAGACCGCGTTCGTCCAAAGGCCCATTTAGATGGAGAGAGTTTCTCGTCTCAAAGATACGATTATCGAAAGAATATAAAAAACTTTCCTCGTCTAAACATTCGCGATTATCGACCGTCCACGTGAACGATAATCGCCTCGCCTTTGAATATACAGTCATGGCAAAATACGCTCTATTCAATTAGTTTTTACGTTTTAACTTAAATGAGCGTTCCGGGCATGCGGGCGAGTTCGGCTTGAATTTGGTCTACGTGGGTGCGAGTTCGAGACGAGAAACTCTCCCCATATAAATGGGCCTTTATACTTGGCGGCAGAAATAGGTAAGGTGGCAGTACTTCCCTGGACTCTCTCTCGACTCTTTCACAAGAAACCTACTGCTACTAAATATATGTATAAGGTATATATTTTACATAAATAACCGTGAATTGATCATACTATTTGATGGGTTAAAATATTTATTATACAATTATCGAAGAAGTTTTATACACGTTGCTGGAAACCATGTAGTACTAAAATTCCATTGGACCGACGTGGCGGACCACGACCTAACCCTTCTCTGCTTAGTACACCCGTGTCCATCAGTGGAACGTGTAATGAAGTAGATAAACAAACATCCTTATGGATCACGACTTAAACAGTACTGCACAAAAACGTCTTCAAATCTATAATTTTGAAGTATACTCGTATCCGTAACAAAACTAAATTAGCAATCGTATGTATAGATGAAGTTTACCTGATCAAATAAGGAGTAAATGGTCGCTGAGGGTTGGTGGATAGTGCAGACGATGGTGCGGCCTTCCCACGCTAGTTTCTTCAGCATTTGAATGCACTGAGCTGAGGTTAAACTGTCTAGACCTCTGGAAAAGATAATAGAGACAATATAAGATTGAAATGGTACTTACTTGAAGTTAGAAGACAAAAAAACATTTATGTATGTAATAGGTTGAGAAATAAATCAAGTCAAGTTTTATGTGGATATGGCACCGTCGTCGTTTTGCGCGACGTTTCCTCTAACGTCACAGTTGGAAGACTCAGTGTCACGATTGAACAAATTGCCGGTTATTAAAATAATTTACCGGTTATTAGATGGATTTATGGTTATTGAATAGATTTTGCGCTGGAATAGAACATTATGGACTGAGTATAGTCGACAATAAGCAATTGGTTGCTGATTACAGTTTTATGTTATTAAGTTTTAGAAATTTGTATGAAATGAATATTAGTGGGTTGGCCAGAAAATAATTGATATTGATTGCACGATTGTTTTGGGAAGAAGGTCATAACGAGAGAAGCTTATTTCGTTTGGGGAAGCTTAGTTAAAGAATAAAAGTTCTAGTGAACCTTCCTCTAGTCCACAAGGTAGTGGTCTCGAATTTTAATTTTAGCTACATTGACTTTTATTTGTAAGTCAATGTTTAGCTAGAAGAAAGTTGGAGGCGGCCAAAATGTTGTTCTCGTATCATTGGTATAATAAAGCCATATGTGGTGATACGTCAAAAGTACTTTCATCACATAATAGTTATAAAAATAATACGAACTGCATGAAACCTTAGACGTTCAAGTTCCGATTAAATTAACTAACTACCTTTAACGAAATGCATTTCAAGTACAAATTTTATATTTATTTCTGTTTTCTTCTATGTCAACATACGCTACTTCCTTTATTTAAAACTTGGTAAAGAATTTTTACTTCATTATGCGCTTACACGCATCCACTGCTGTGTATAAGCCGCCCCTAGAGCATTAAATGAAAAAATAAAAAAAACATAATTGGAAAAGAAACTATATAGTTTTAAACTTAAACTCGCGTTTATTAGATACAAATGTTTGATATATATACAATAATATATATATATTATATAGTAACAGATGTGATCATGGTCCAGGTGACCAAAAGAAGGAACTCAAAACGTTGGTTTGTTTGAGAAAAGCAATTTTAGATCCGAAAATTTTACCTAAGTATTAGTGACCATTGTAAACCTAACATTCACAATCTAACACCATGTATAAACAGTATAGTCTTGGAGTCGTTATCTGCGCGTATACGCGATACATACGCGCGCGCGGCTACAGCGCAGCTACAGTATGTATCGCGCATTTTGTTAACAGATGGTTTTAATTTTAGTTTTGTTTGTTAATTGCAGTTGGTTCTCGAAATGAAGCAACTACATGAAATTCTAAGTGTAAACTCCAGTGGAGTATGTATATCTTCTTGCTTGTAATGCGAAGTTTGCATTTTGAATAGATTCACTATAGCGCGTCTGCGGCACACAGTGGTGCACTCTGTGTGGCACCGCGAAGAATATTATGTTTTTATAGTAAAACAAAACTATTGGTTTTTTTAGGGTATTTAAGGATGAAATAAATATTTTTGTGATAATAAAATATTCGTATAATTAACAATTTCGGTGTTAATAATTTTCATTACAAAGGAGAAAACAGTTCGTTTGAAACGATTATTTCAATATTACATTATATTATATATTGTTGAGTTCTTAGGTTTTCGCGATTGTTACACATAGGAAATGAAACTATTTTTCCGGATTTAAATCGCGTATATTTGTTTTTTCAAACAAACCGACGTTTCGGGCCCTTTACAGGTCCCGTGGTCACGGCTGACTAGATAGGCGGTATGCTAGAAGACGTCGGTTCGAATCCGGCCGGATCGAAGGAATTTTTTCTGAGTATTCGAGCTTTGTATTAATAATGTAAAATTTGTTTAGATAAATGTTCATACAAATTACTTTTTTCCGCCAGTGCACCATTGTGCGGCACGTATACGCGCAGATGACGCGCGTTTGCGGCACCGTAAACGAGCGTTCGTGAAGCGCACGTCGTAGCAACAAATCGATACCTCCATTGACTTATGGATACCTCACACGTAAGTTGTAATAAGTAAAAATACCATTTTTTGCCTTTGAACTTAAATATATATTTTATAAATATATTATGGGTTCCATGTTTGAAAATAACCATAACATTAAGTGATTTCCTTACTTTTAAATATGAAACCTATAATATGCATAAAAATAATTTAATATTTAAGTAAAAAAGTAAAAAATGGTATTTTGACTTACGTTTTTCGCAATTTGCTACTCATTGGAAACATAACTATTTATAAAAAAATGTTTTAATGCGATTTATATGCGTTAAAATTGTTTGATATCCAATTACATTCACCCATTTTACAGCAAACTTTCAATGTAAATATACTAACGTAGTAGGTTCATCTAAGTATAAGATAGGTGGATTGTCAATGAGCTCTACGGCAATAGAGAGTCTTTTCCTCTGTCCTCCAGAGAGATTGGCGCATCGTGTGTCTTCCGTGTTTGATAGGGCTAACGTGTCCAGGATTTCGTTTATCTGAAAGAAACGAGAGTATATTAAACTATTTAGTTATAGATAAACAAAATATTTATTTTTATTGTCATAATATGATAATATGACAATATTATTGACATAAAATTATGTAATCAAGAGTTTATCTTAAAAGCAACTAAGTAAAATATGTTATGATGAAAAATTCGCTCGCTTTTAGTCGACCATTGTTAAGTGTAGTAGTTGTAACATAGTAATAAGTGAGTTATTGTGTTTCGTCCAAAATAAACTTCAAGTTATGAACTACGAAACCTTACTTCGAATTTTGACAAAGACATTGAAGATGCCAAGAGTTTGTTGTTCGAATATGTGAAGACCCAAAAAGATTGAAAGGCAGAAGTAGAAAGAGAGAAGAAAATATCTTCCCTGCGCACGCAATATAATAACGCCTACTTACCACAGTAGTTTTCATTTTTTCAGTGAATGTATGTCCCAACTTCATATCAGCTGCGAACTTCATGAGTTCGCCAACAGTGAAGAGAGGGTTTAGTCGGTCATCCTGTAGGATGTAACAGGACTGCCTCCTGTATGCTTTAAGCGAGCTGAGATTATTGCATTTGTTGTCCATTACGCATATCTTGTCACCAGCGCGGATTGTGCCGGAGACGCCATTTGTTCTGAAACAAGGTTTTTATAAATAAACAACTTTACCGGACAATCCACATAACTAGGGAATTCCCAGCACTATAAGTATAAATCCCAGCATCTAATATATCTTAATGTCATGTCATAGCTCAAATTTATCATAAGTCACGACACCCATTGACGGGACGTCACGCCTGGGGATTTTTAGGTGACGAATAGTAATATACCTTAATGTTATCACACTATAGTTTAAATTTCAATGATAATGGTCGTAGCTACGAAAACAAAGCTCAGGTAAGCTTAAGCGTAAAACACGCTTCAACGATACCGAATCGGCAGCCTCTGAAATGCCTCTACGGCCGTCGGGATGTTTCGGCACGACTGATTTGAACAGAACCTAGACGCGAGCACGATGTCACTACCTACGCTACGGGATGCTAGTGTGCGCTTGCATGTAGGGATGCTGAAGGATCCCTTACCATACCGTCCAGTCAATGGGTTTTGGGCTTAAGGCTCAATTTATACTGCCGTGAATCGGAATGGAAGCGTATTATTGTAACGAAATAGCACGGCAGCTGCGGGAAATCCAAAGATTGCGTGACAATTCTCCGGAAGACGTGCGACCTGTTTTTTGGCTCGTAGGTATCTACTTTTGTACGTTACATTATAATTGACATAAAGTTGCTTATAAATAATTAAATAAATAAAATAAAAATATTTTATTTCAGCTGATTATAATCCATATTTACATAAAAATATTATATCTAAAACTTAAAAATTTAATTCATTAAAATCTATAGATGGTTAGTAACATACAAAGACATGCAAGTAACAAGCGCGGTTTTTGTACGGACAGTCGAATTTGTCCGTACTTATTAATTTTTCGTTCGTTAGACTGAGGATTACCATTATTTATTATTATATATCTAAAGCTACAAATCCTGACTCACTTAGAAAAATAAGAACGCGTATTTCCCGATATGGTGGAAAAAATATATTTATACAGTTGTACGCGGATAGGCTCCAAGGCAAAGAATCAAATATGAGAAGACCTGAATGTGGAAAATGTAAACGAGTGATCAACGGTCTGCAAAAACTAAAATACATGGGGGGGGATTTTTGTGCATTTCTATGAGATACAACCTGGTCAATTTTAAAAGGAATGTCATAGAGGGTAACACTGGTCAACTGCCTGGGTTAAAAAAAATTCAAGATGGCGATTTCAAAATCGAGGCCGAAGAAAAATTTGTTTTTCGCCATTTTCAAATACGGCCGTCATAGAAGCGTTCGTTGGCGGCAGAAAAAAAATTGCTCAGATCCCTTTGAAAATTGGCATATGGGGGTCTCTAGCAGTGTTTGATAATAATTTGTGATCAAAATTGGTTTTTCGCCATTTTTCAGTATGGCTGCCATAGAACTGTTTTTGGCGGCAGATCAAAATTTGCTTTTATTCGATTGAAAATCGGCATGTGGTGGAATCTATAGGTGTTTAATAATAATTTGCGGTCAAAATTTATTTTTCGCCATTTTTTAATATGGCTGCCATACAAACTTTTTGGCGGCAGATGGAAATTTGCTTTATATCAGCTGAAAATCGGCGTGTGGGGATCTCTATAGGTGTTTAATAATAATTTGCAGTCAAAATTAACTTTTAGCTTTTTACGGCTGTAGGCCGAGATGTAGCGGTGGGCGAAGCCCGAAGCGTCCGTACGCCACCTTACGTAGGTAGTATACGGAGACTCTATTACGGTACAAGATTTCACAATTGTTCAAAATGTAAGGTATATTTCCCGATGTAGTGGAAATCAGATACTTATTATAGCGTTGTTGTATCTCGACCGTCTCTCTGTTAGATTCCATTTTCTTGAAAGCTATGCCAAAGAGAAGTATTTAGGGGGGAAAATGCCAAACCACTGCCGAAATTCCTGTACTATGAATACCGATACAACGATAATCTAGAATATCAGACGAAAAAAACCAACTTAGAAAAATGGTCGTTTCTTAAATAGGCCCAAATCGGGAATCGAACTCCTCATTAAGTGCCCGTAGTACTAACTGCTGTGCCATTGAAGAGCTTGAGCACACCCCGTAAAATGAACCCGACCACGCGCCGCAGGCCGAGCCCGACCCCACCGTAGTTGGGGTACAGGGCTCGTAGATTACCTAAACTTATCAAATCTATCGGACACAAAAAGTTACATTACGTGTTTTTTTATTAATTTTGCCGATAGGTATGGCGTGTTATTCATAGGTCAATGTTTTTATTTATCGTACATAAGTCTATTAACGAACCTACTAGTTTTTTCCACTCGTTAACCGCCTTAGAACAACAAAGTGTTTAATAATGATTGACAAGCCAGCTGGTCACCAGACGACCTGCAATCATCTATTTAAAAAGTCTATAATTTTCTTATTATTTTCTTACACGAGTAGATGTATTTCATAGTATTTACAACTAATGAGTAATATATAGAAATAAGTAATTGACATTGAAATTTTTTTTTATGATACCAAACAACGGCAAGTAAATACACAGCATATAAAAGTCCCTGGACCTCCTAAAACCATATATGTATATGTATATCGGAATCTCTTACTAACAAAGCTGGGAGAATGTATTATCTCGGGAGGGAGTTGGTAAAAAGTAAGAAGATAGCAGCATGCTGGACGATGTATGGTAAAGTATACATTAAGAGGGAAGAAGGACAGACACCAATTCGTATCAAGGAAGAAAAAGATCTACATAACTTTTCTAAGTGACTAGTTTCCGTTTCATATATATCTTCTGTAAGAAAAATGTATAACTCGTCATATAATTATTTCTATTTACAACCTGCTCTAATGTGCTTCTGTAGTTTAAATAATAGACAACTAAACATTAAAATAAAATATTATTTATACACAAAAATACGCCACATAAATAATAAAAAACAAATTTTTTACACACACACACACAACCACACCAAACTCAAAATGAAATTCGTCACATACAATTAGAAATACTACCTACAACAAACCCTTTAGTTCACTTTCATAACTAAGTTTTCTTAACTGGTTAAGAAAAACCCTTTTTTATTATTGTTTTCACAACTGGTTTTTAAACAAGAATACGAAGTGTTCATTCATAACTG
>NW_020654344.1:8608-10922 GCF_003589595.1 Hyposmocoma kahamanoa
ACGCAATGTCGTCTTCAAAGTAGATGACAGTTGCATCCGAATCATCGCCCATCGCGTCGGGCTCGTTCTTCGCCGCCACCTCCTCCTCCTCCGCCGCCTCCTCTGCCACTTCATCGCACTCTGCTATTGTTAAGACTGTAAGAAGTAGGTAAATATAAGAAGTAAAGTACAATATCAATGTTTTATTTTGCCGAAATCATCTGTTGTCACTAAAATTTTAAAATACTTACGTTGATCTATGTCAATTGCCTCGTCAAAGGTGTATGTTTTTTTTCCATTCTTATTATTATTTTGCATTTTTATTTTTTGCTTATTGTAACTTTAAAAACAAGCCACAAGCCGCGTTGATTTTACAAAACAAAAAAAATTTCCTTGCAGTTTTGACATTTGGATTCTTAAAAAGTTTTTATCAAGAGAGTATTGCATGCGGAAAACGGATGAGGTTCTTATCTCAATAAATTATTATCTATTATTGATATGTAAACTGCAATGGTATGACATTGACATTGTCATTTTAGTATTATTTAGTTTTCTATTGCAATTGAGTGCAATTTATATAAAATATATACAACCGAAAACTTAAGTGATAAACTATGTTGCTTTCTAAACCCATCATGGAGTTCATAACGACAAAAAGGGATCGCGAGAAACTACTATACGACGGCCGTCAGTACCATAAAATTAAAACTTATCTGAACGAAAATGTTTTTTGGAAATGCTACAATAAAACCGGTTGTAAAGGTAATGTGACATTAAGCAATGAAAACCATATAGTTAAAGAGGGCGTGCACGATATTGATTGTTTACCTAATAGTGCAAAATGTCTAATTTTGAAGAAAATGAAAGATTTGAAAACTAAAATAGTAGCTAATGTCGATCCAATACAAAAACAGTTTGAAGAAGCAGTATGCGAACTGGAAGACGATGGCGTGCACTTAGTTGCTGACTTACCAAAATTTGACAATATTAAAAGTGGTCTATACAAAGCAAGAAATAAGGCATTAGGAGTTTCTAAGCTCCATTTTGAATCACCAACTAAAGTAGAAATACCAAAAAAATATAAAAACTTCCTCCTGGCCGACTATAACGACAATGACACAAACACCAGGATTTTAATATTTTCTTCTTCTGATATAAAAACGTATTTGGACAATTTCGAACATTTCTTTCTGGATGGAACTTTTAAGTCTTGCCCTGAACCTTTCACACAAATATATACCATTCATGGACTACATAAAATAACAAAAAAAATTGTACCTTTATTCTTTGGTTTCATTCATAATAAAACTGAAAATACCTACAAACTTATATTTGAAATGATAAAGTCACAAATTCCTGAATGGAACCCCGTAAAATTGACACTGGATTACGAAATCTCAGCAATGAAAGCAATACGAAAAATTTTCCCGAATGCAGTAATGAAAGGATGTTATTATCATTTTTGTGCCAGCCTTTTTAAAAAGGCGAAACGATTAGGGATTAAATCTACAATACAAAGACGACATATTGCGAGATGTGCTGGCTTAGCCCGATTGCCATTGAGATATGTAATGGCAGGTTACAAGTATACAATGACCAAATCCCCGAAAACTGAAGCAGTGATAAAGTTCAACAATTACCTAAACCGTTACTGGTTCAGCGACGTAAATTTTATCAAGACTTGGTGCTGCTACGGCGAGGAAATTCGGACCACCAATAATCTAGAAGGCTGGCACGCAAGACTTAATAGAATGGTTGGACGCCAAAAACCGTCGCTAGCAACAATTCTGAATGTTCTTATTAAAGAAACAAAAATTTCAATGTCGTTCAAAACAAACAAAAACACATCGAACAAAAATTACCAAGAGATTGACCAAGAAATTGCGGATACTATACATCTTTTAACAAATAAGTCTATCACTGTTGGACATTGTTTAGAAATAATTGCCCCATTTAAATATTAAGTAAAAGTTAATTTACCTAAATTACATTTTGTGTTTGATTTAAGGTTAAAGGAAAAATATTAATGCTGACTGTAGCTAGTTATAAAAACATAATCATAATTATTCGTTTCTTAACTATTTGTGATTGTCAGTTATGAATGAACACTTCGTATTCTTGTTTAAAAACCAGTTGTGAAAACAATAATAAAAAAGGGTTTTTCTTAACCAGTTAAGAAAAGTTAGTTATGAAAGTGAACTAAAGGCAACAAACTATCCACGTAACATAAATAATACAGTTTACCACATCGTTCATTGTAAAACAATTAAATACCACTACGTATATACAATAATAACGCATATCACTCACAAAAATAACCTTTTTTATCCATGCA
>NW_020654345.1:0-14797 GCF_003589595.1 Hyposmocoma kahamanoa
CTGGAAGGCGGCCCCCGCCGGCGGCGGCGCGCGCTCGCCCGCGGCGTCCAGCGCGAAGGCCGCCACGTCGCCGGGCAGCAGGCGCAGGCACGCCGGCACCAGCAGCTCCGCGAAGCGCTCGTCCCTGCGGGCGAGACGGCCGTCACGTCGCGTCGCGCGGCGGGTGTGGCGGGTGGCGCGTCGCCGTACCGGAACGCCTGCGCGTAGTGCTGCGCGAGGTCGCGGCGCTGCAGCGCGCACGCTTCGAGCAGCGCCGTGCTCAGCAGCAGGCAGTTGAGCGCCACGCCGTGGCTGTCGGACCACGGCGCCATCTCGCACGTTTCCTCTCCCGCGCTGAATCGTTTAGAACAAATTTTAAGGAAGGTTAACGCCGTAATCACGAACCCAACCGAGTAAAATGTACGCGACGGATAGTTACGTACACTTTACAAAATAGTATTATCTACGGCATAAACATAGGAAAAAAGGAGCAATGTCCACAAAGACCGTGTGAGCTTCGAGTAGCCGATTGGCAATAAGCGGCGCATCTTATTGTCGGAGGCCAAGATCCTTTTTAACAAACATTCTTTAATTCCATTAACTACTCCAAAAATACTTCCGTTTGAACTTATATAACTTCAAAAGGAACGTCGCAACTGCTTTAAACTCCTAAGACGTCACGATGACGACGATGACGACCAAATTTACACCCAGTCGACTCTTAACGACTTATCATTTGTCATCAATGCCATCAATATGGACCTTCAATCTATTCTTGACTGGAGTCGGTCTTTTGGTCCAAGGGTTAACCCATTAAAAACACTATGCATCATTATTAGTAGTTCTTGGTACGTATCACGTGTTGACCTTAACTTTTTACCACCTGTGATTTTCAATGGCGTTCGTATTCCGTATTTGGACACAGTCAAGAATTTGGGAGTAATATTTGATCGGTGTCTTACTTACATGGAAGCCGCATGTTGCTGAAGTTAGCAGGAAGGTGTTTGGTGCACAATTTTCACTTAGAAAACTCAACAACTTTTTGCCTATCAAAACTAAAATTATGCTGGCTCAGAGCATCCTACACCCGATACTGGGCTATGCGGATGTATGTTATCAGGATTTGACAGTCATCCTACTTAATAAATTGGACCGGCTCCAAAATATGTGCGTAAGATTTATCTTCGGACTTCGTAAGTTTGATCATGTTTCCCAGTTTCGCGCACAACCTTCATACACTTTCCCTTATTTATTCTACTTTATTCTATCCCTTTACGCCTCTTTACCTTAAATAACGTTTTACTTTTCACTCTTCTACTCTCTGCCGTCCTCTTCAGTCTTCTGATACACTCATACTAAACATCTCATGTCTCCGATTTTTACTCTAACTCGTTTACTGTATCCGGCTATCGAATTCTGTCCCTGAATCAATTCGACGATCCCCTTCTCTTGATTCCTTCAAACGACGTGTTAAGGAATGTTTCCTTAACTACTAATTCTGGTTTTTTAGCTCCATTCCCTTAATTTTATTTCCTTTTGCTTAGTGGTATAACGTTCCTTTGCAAATTTATTTATTCTAATTACCATTTATTATTTATTTTATTGTCCTACAAAAGAATATAAGTAACATTATTATCGGCCTGGGGCGCGTGGTCGGTTTCAGTATACGGGGTGTGCTCATGCTCTCCGGTGGCACAGCAGTTAGTACTATGGGCGCTTGAGTCGATTCCCGATTTATGCCAATTTAAGAAACGAACTTTTCTAAGTTGGTTTTGGTCTGAGTATTCTGGGTTATCGTTGATTTGGTATTCATAGTACCTACATAGTACAGGAAATTACCTACATAGGCAGCCATATTGAAAAAAGACGAAAAATAAATTTCGACCGCAAATTATTATCAACCACCTATAGAGATCCCCACATATCGATTTTCAGTTGAATTAAAGCTAATTTTTATTAGTTGTTGAAATGCGGACATATTAAAAAATGGCGTAAAACCATTTTTGATCACAATTATTATCAAGCATTCCTAAAGACCTACACATGCCAATTTTCAAAGGGATCAGAGATTTTTTTTCTGCCGCCAACGAACGCTTCTATGGCGGCCATATTTGAAAATGGCAAAAAACCAATTTTGACCACAAATTATCACTTTGAGAGCCACTTTTGGCCAAAAAATGGCGAGAAGAAACTTTTGACCCCAAATTTTGGTTAAGGACTCCTAAAGACCCCGCATACCAATTATCAGCCGGATCGAAGCAAGTTTTTCTTCGGTCGCCATTTTGAATTAAAATAAAATAAATAAATAACGCACACACTCAACATAGCCCCGCACTAGGGAAACCCTGTGTCGCGGGTGCCATGGACACACACATAGACAACCACAAATTACACCCAAACTCACGAGAGAAATAATTGTAGGCCATACAGCTATTTCTTCCGGCCCGGGAATCGAACCTGGGACCTCTGCGTGGCAGTCCGGCAAGGTAACCGTTCGGCCACGGAGGCAGTTATTCATATACAGTTAGTTATATATTATTATATAGCAATTCGCCATCTTGTTTTTTTTTAACCCAGGCAGTTGACCACTATTAATCTCTATAACATTCCTTCGAACACCTCCTACCTATCTCTAATAGTTTCCGTGATAGGAGACTTTGAAATTTGTAGGGCGGCCATCTTATTTATTTGAATTTCGAACATTTTTTACTTCCGGCGGAAATTGACCAGGGTGACTCTTATAAAAGTGCACATATATATTCCCTCCATATATTATAGTTTTTGCAGGCCGTTGATCACTCTTTCACATTTTCCACATTTAGGTCTTCTCATAATTGATTCTTTGCTTTGGAACCTATCCGCGTACAACGGTATAAATATCTTTTTTCCACCATATCGCCAAGTATGGGTTCTATTTCTATCAGTGAGTAAGAACTTGTGGCTTTATATATAAACTCTTTTGCAAAAAAACGGGCACTTTAGATTTCTTTTCTCTACTTCAATGAAGAAGAACAAGAACTAGGTTTTATTAATTTGACGATATATTGGCATGTTATTTGAAGCATCCTGGCATGATTCTTTACGTTCCAAATTTAAAATTTGAAATTAATAAAAGAAAAATAATGATTATTGTGGATTATTCTAAAATTGCTTTACTAATGGCGCGAATTGCTGAAACGATTTTTAACTGATTACGATATTTTAAAACTTTTTGGATATTTTCTGCACGTTAAACAATTTAATCTTTCTTTTTACATTAAATACCACTTTTTGATATGAGTGATAAAGTGATAAGGGCCGGTAAAATTATAGCCCTACTTGAAGAAGGTTGTTCGCAAACTTACGTGGCTCAGCGGCTAAATGTGAGTCGTTCAACTGTCCAGAGGACTTGGCAACGGTATCAAGAGACCGGTTCGGTCAAAAGAAGACCCGGTTCGGGAAGAAAACGATGCACAGAACCTAGAGATGACCGCTTTTTGGTGAGTCAGGCGTTGCGGAATTGTCAGGCGTCAAGTGTGGATCTGAGGAAGAGCCTTGAAGAAGTAAGAGAAGTAGAAGTTAGCTTGTGGATGGTCAGGAAGAGCCTTTTGGCTGCCAATATCAGGAGTTACCGCCCAGCTCGGGGCCCTAAATTACTCCGTGAGCACCGTGTTGCTCGACTTCAGTTTGCTCGGAACTGTGCTTCATGGACTCTGGAGGACTGGAATAAAGTATTGTTTTCTGATGAAGCTAGAATCTCTTTGTGTGGAGAGGACCGACGCCGGCGAGTGCTGCGAAGACCACGGAAACGCTATGCGGAAGTGTGTTTCGAAGAAATCACTTCTTATGGCGGAGGCTCCGTTATGTTTTGGGCAGCAATTAATTCGACGGAGCGTACGGAGTTAGTTTTCATAGAAAATGGAACATTAAATGCACACCAGTACATAATGGAAGTCCTAATTCCATACGCACAACCCACATTGATTGCACTTGGGGAAGATTCCATTTTTATGGACGACAATGCTCGCCCGCACCGTTCTGGCGACGTGGAAGCGTACATGCAAGAAGTTGGGATCCGTCGTTTAGATTGGCCAGCTCGGAGTCCTGACCTCAATCCAATTGAGCATGTCTGGGATGTTCTAAAGAGACGGGTAAGATCAGTGCAACCTGCTCCACAAAACATCAGGGAGCTAAAGAGTCATTGCAGAAGAGTGGGAACGTATTCCTCAAAACGTTATTAAAAACATCGTGGAAAGCATGCCCAGAAGGATTCAAGCTGTGATTTTGGCAAGAGGAGGTCACACTCGTTATTAGGTTTTTACATTTGTAACTTTATTTAATTTAAAAAAGTAAAAAAAAATCTTGTCTTTATTGCCGACCACTTCTTATTGTTTGGGCGTGTACATCGGTTTTAAAGAATCCATCGTTTTTTTTTCTTTTAATTGCCCGAATTCACTTCACGCGCATTAATTTACACGATTATAAGTATACAGACTAAGTCAAAGAAATAAATTTCATTTAATTAACTCAAATCGACTTTAGAACGTAAATTTAGAACCGACCGATAGAAAGCGCACAGAGTGGACGTGTTATTAGTTTTTTCTGTGAAAATATAAAATTTTGCCTAACGATAATCACCCGTGACGCGAAGACAATAAATCTACTTTTTACATGCACGGCGCGAGGTGGAATCGACAATTCTCCACTGTGTCACCAACAGCAGCACCTCCTCGAGTAAAAGAGACGGGCTCTTATTTTTGGATACCCTCACACATCATTTCTCAAGTAAGTGACTATCACACATAGATCAATATGAGCGTTCAACGATCTCCTACTGGAAGTGGCCTGAATGTTGGACGAAGTGGTTCTTATCCAGACTTAGCTAACAAAAGCACTACTTCCGATTATATTGACGGAACACAGATAACTTTTCGGAATAAACGGAAGCTAGCACATAATGAAGAATCTAAGTCAGATATTGCTGAAATTAAAACAGAATTCACTGAAATGAGAAAGCAGATGTTGACGATGCAAAATCAGATGAGCGAATTAATGGCATGCCTTACGTCGAATAATAACATGCAAATTGAGAATTTTAATAACTTACATAAAGATATATCAGTTATAAAGGAACAAGTAAACAATATAAAATCAACGACAGAAAAACTAACTTCTGAACAGCACAATCTGAAGAAAGAAATAACAAGTATGCAGATTTTTAGAAATACTACAGAAAATAAAATGGAATCGATACAAGCTAAACTTAATCAAATTAATATAGCTTCATCGTCCACTGTTCTTCAAGCACAGGAAGAAATAGTTATTGAACTTAACGAACGTAACTTAAGATGCAAAAACATTGTTATATCCGACATAACTGAACCAGTCTCCACAGAGCCTAAGATTAGACGAGAACAGGACAAGTCTAAAGTCCTTAGTATAATAAGACAAATTTATACAGACTGTCCTGAACCGGAAAGAATAATCCGCCTAGGAAAGTATCAACCAGAAAAAAATAGACTATTAAAGGTGTGCTTCACTTCTCAAGAAACGGCTCTGCATATACTAAAGAACAAAAATATAATAAAACTTAATAACATAAAGATCTTCTCAGACCAAACGCCTCAACAACAAGCGTATATGAAAGTGCTTAAAGAGGAACTTGATAATCGCACAAGTAGTGGTGAAGAAAATCTTCGTATAAAATATGTTAAGGGTGTGCCTAAAATAGTTACTGCCATTCCAAAAACCTCCAATTTCTGAATGCTCCGAATACCCACATCAACAACAAAACTTATAGCTGCAACTCATACGAAGTAATTAGTGATTACAGTAATATAGCATCGAACAAAAAGTCCCTTAAATGTCTATATGCCAACGCACGAAGTATTGTCAAACCTGGTAAGCTTGATGAACTAACATGTATAATCCAATATTTTAAAAACATTATTCATATTATAATACTGTCCGAAACATGGATAAGTTCTGATGATGAAGCCAAGAGACTGTACTTACCAGGATACAATCATTACTACAACTACAGACAAAATACCAAGGGAGGAGGCGTCTCAATATTTGCACACAACAGTCTTACACATAACTTAATCGAAGAGCAATCTGTAAATGACAATCACTATCTGTGGATACACATAAATAAATTTGACTTAGACATAGGTGCAATCTACAAACCTGGGAGAACAAATAGCAATGATTTTCTAGACTGTTATTCCACGCAGTTAGAAAAAAGGAAGAGAGCTATAATATTTGGAGATTTTAATTACGATTTACTTAGTTCTGACAAAACGGTTCAAAATTATAAGAAGATAATTAGAGAGTGTGGTTACTACATAATCAACAAAATTGACAGACACTACAGTACCCGCGAAACAGAAAGTACCAGTACTATATTAGATCACGTATGTTCAAATCTAAAACAAAATCGATTTCATATGGCCATTGTAGATTCAAGTATGTCAGATCACAAACAGATTTATTTCGAAGTAAAGAATTACAAAGCAGAACCGATAAAGACAGTAAAGTACGATGCAATAGACTACGAAAAACTTTATAATACGTATGATACAACTAAAAACAAAGACTGTGAATACAATACTCTAGAACAAAATTTAATTTACAGTATTAACGCAAGCAAAACGATTAAGACCAAAAAAATTAATCCTCCGAAACAAGATTGGATAAAGAAAGAAATTTTAGATGCAATAAAGAGTAGAAATGAAATGTACCAAAATCACAAACAAAATCCAAAAAACAAAAAGATCGAAGAAGATTACGTAACGAAAAAGAAAAGTGTAGTCAATATGATACGAAAATTAAAAGGAGAATACTATTACAAAGCATTCCAAGACTGTAAAAACAAACCCAATAAAATGTGGTCACTTATAAATAACCTCTCTCGCAACAAAGTTAAAGAGTCCACTGTTCCAGTGAAATTGCTGAGAGGTACAGATATAATTACTGACGAAAAAGAAATCTGCGAATGTTTTAATGATTATTTCTCAAATATAGGAAAGGTTTTAGCAAAGGAAATACCAAAGAAGTATCATACGAGAACAAGCTTGTCAACTGAATACCACTCACAGGCACTATCACAACTTTCACCAACGACCACAGAGAAAGTTCTTAAAATGTGCAATAAATTGAATAGTAATACGTCCTCAGGTGTTGATGGTATTAGTACCAAAGCTATTAAATGTGTTAAAAAAGTGCTCGCTGAAGATTTGACAACATGCATAAATAAATGCTTAGAACTCGGAATATTTCCTGATAGCCTAAAACTTGCAAAAGTCACTCCTATTTTCAAGTCAGGTAATAGAACTGATCCTGGAAACTATCGCCCAATATCGGTTCTTCCTATTCTGTCTAAAATTTTTGAAAAGATTCTATACAATAGATTTGAAAAATATTTAAACTCTATTAATTTCATGTACAGTAAACAGTATGGCTTCAGACCGAAATCGAACACTCTCTCAGCAACAATGGATCTTATAACTAAGCTAAAATGTAATCTGGATAAGAAAAATATAGCATTAGGTATATTCATAGACCTAAAAAAGGCCTTCGATACCGTGAGTCACGACATATTATTGGAAAAACTCAATAAAGCTGGCATAACTGGAACAGCGTATAATATACTACAATCCTACCTATCGAATCGTAAACAGGTCTTAAGGATAGGAAACCATCAAAGTCAACCTAAAATTATTAGTCACGGCGTACCCCAAGGGTCTATTATGGGACCTTTATTATTTTTGATATATATAAATAATCTACATGAAATTGATCTTAAAGGTGACGTCACTCTATATGCTGATGACACATGTTTGTTTTACTTTGGAAGTTCAATAGAAACTATTGTTGCTGATGCGCAAAATGATCTTAAATTACTTAATGAGTGGTTCCAGTATAACCTTCTAACTGTTAATGTTGCTAAAACAAATTATTGTTACTTCATATACAATTCTTTAATTAAACCACACATTGACTATTTGATTGAGATCTGGGGCTCAGCAGCAAAATCAAACCTAAACCCAATACAAAGAGCACAAAACAAACTAATAAAGGTCCTGTTTAGATATAACTACCGTACGCCTACTAAGAATATATATAAAAATACTAAAATTTTAAATGTTACCCAAACCTACATGTACTATACTTGTTTATTGATACGTAAAATATTAACTAAAAATATACATACACAAATAGCCTTCACAAAAAAGAAACAAATACAAAAAATTCAATTAAGAAATGCAAATAATTTAGTCCTGCGGCCATCAAGAACAAATTATGGAAAAAAGAATATTTTATTTGAGGGAGCGCAACTATATAATAAACTTCCCAATGATATAAAAGAAACACAATCACTAATTACATTCAAAAAACTTTTAAAATACTACGTAATTTCGAATATTGAGTAACAAAATTTAAACTTAAATTTACTCTTCTCATAAATACGAAAAAGTACTGAATAATAAATTATTATTATATAATGTATTATTAAATACATTATGAAACAAATAGATAAAAAAAAAATAAAATAAAAATAAAATAAATACCTATATAATAAAAAAAAATAAAAAAATAATAATAATAAAAATCATTAAAACACCTTTTACTAGTAAAAAATAAATAAATAAGTAAACATATATACATATAAAACAAATAAATTTTCATTTTTGTTAAAAATAAAACTCTAATACGGAAACTATGTTAATATATGTATGTCACATCTAGTATAGCTTGCGGGCGTGGTTTGTAAGTACATCTGTGGTGGTGCTAGCCATTTGCACTTGAGAATGTGTTGTCTGTCAGTAAAATTGTACGAATGGTAAAATTTTATAATTTTTTAGCTGACTACCGTCCCTAAGTACGTTTTCTAAAAATGTTTATATTAAGTTTCTTTGTGTTCTCATGTAAGTGAATTGTTTAATTCTTAGTGAGAATAAATGTCTTAAACCATAATTTCCTTAGGTGCCCGTTTTTTTTGCAAAAGAGTGTATATAATAATAATACCAATATTTATGTATACGTTCTAATAATATATGTATAAGATATTCTTTGGTTGCATCCCCCTTTCCAATTCTTAAATTTCTATTCTAAGGTTGCCTGGAAGAAATTGCTACTTAGCAATAAGGCCGCCTGCTGCACATTTGCTTACTCTGTGATACTTACATTACTGTTATGTGTTGTCATTGTAATTTTAATGTACAATAAAGAATATTTCAAGAAATTAAATGTTATAACAGTGAAGTTTGTCTACGTATGTGCCGATGGTGTATCTAAATAAAATAAATAAACACCTCGTGATATCGGTTACCGCGTCGCGATCACGAGGTAACATCGTTACCGCAGAGTCGCTATTCCAACGCAACGGCGTCGATTTGCGAAATTTTTGTCTTAACGTAATCGGTACTTGTAGTATAGTTATTTTCATATGTAGTATAGTTATTTTCACCCTGCACATGCCGCACCGGGATTTAGCAACATTTTTGGGAAGTTTCAATACTTCATTCGGGCGTCGCCGGCGTTTTGGTCGCTCGGAAGCATTAGGAGACGCGACGGGGCGTCGCGAAGGGCTCACGTGAACTGCTGCAGCGCGGCGTCCAGCAGCTCGAGCGCGGTGCGCCAGGCGGGCGCGAAGTAGGCCAGCGCGAACCGCGGCGGCGCGCCGGCGCCCTCCTCCGCCGCCGCGCTCCACGCCGCCAGCTTCTCCTCTGCAACAGGTCGGCGTCAGCACCGCGACGGGCCGGGCGCCGGCAGCCGAGGCCCGGGCGCGCCGCTCACCGTCCTCCAGCACCAGCGGCCGGGCCAGCGCCACCAGCAGGTCGAAGGCCAGGAACTTGTAGGCGGGGTGGCCCGCGCCGGACAGCGCGGCCGCGCCGGCGGCGCACAGGCGCGACAGCGCGAGGTCGCCTTCGCGCTGCGGTCGCGGCAGGTGCTCCCAGCGCAGCAGCCGCAGGGCGCCTCGCAGCCCGTGCACCACGGCCGCGTGGCTCGCGGACACGGCGCGCTCGCCGCTGCACCCTGCGGCAGAGCGGCGGCTGAGCGGCGGCGGGCGGCGGGCGGCGGGCGGCGGGCCGAGGCGCGGCGGGCACCCACCCAGCACGTGCACGGTCAGCGCGAGCAGGTTGGCGGTGAGGTCGGGCGCGAACACGTCGGCCCACTCGGCCGGCAGCGCCGCCACGTGCGCCGAGGGCTGCCGTCGCTGGCTCTCCGCAGCCACGCCGGCCACGAAGCGCGCTACCGCGCCGTGCAGCCGCAGCACGGCGCAGCCCAGCAGCGCCACCTGCGCAGGGCGCGTGAGGGAGGCCCGCGGCGGGCGGGGCGGGGCGGGGCGGGGCGGGGGCGCGCGGCACCTTGGCGCTGCTCCAGGCGCGCTTGGACCGCTCCAGCGACGCGGCGAGGCTGCACAGCGTGATGGCGGCGAAGTCCCAGTGGTGCGGCGGCGCCTCCCAGCCGCGGGCGGCCACCAGCGCCGCGAGGCAGTCGGCCACGGCCGCCGCGCTGACCGCGTGCGCCCAGGCGGCGCCGGCCACGTCCCTGCGGGTCGTCCAGCGCGTCGAGCTCGCGGCGGCGAGGCGCCGGGCGGCGGGCGGCGCTCCGCTCACCGGTCGTACAGCATGGTGTGCGGGTGGCGGTAGTAGCCGTCGACCGCGACGTCCACGTCGGCGGCGGGCAGGCAGCGCGCGGCGTCGGCGGCGAAGGCGGCGTCGGCCGCGGCCGAGCCCGCGTGCGCCGCCAGCCAGGCGCGCAGCATCACCACGAAGCGCGTGCGCAGCTCGCGCTCGGCCGACGCTTCCGCCGCGCCGCTCGCCGCACCGCTCGCCGCGGCCTGCGGGCCCGCCGGGGTCAAGACGTTTCCGAGCGAGCGTTCCGGCCCGCCTTCGGACCCGGAGTCACCTGCAAGCTATGGACGAATCCGTTCCCGGTGAGCTTCTCCCCCAGCTCCGAGTGGCTCCACGTCCACGTCTCGCCGTCGTCCGCTCCCTCCGTCGCTTTGACCTCGTAGTACCGCCGGGCGAAAGCCCAGTAGTAGCCGGTGGAGGTCGCCGCCGCCGACAGACGCGCCGTTATTTTTCGGTGGGCTTCTCTGGGTATTTCCGCGATGACGTCGTCCAGGAAGGCGTCCAAGTCTCGCTTCGTCCGTTGAATCGTGTCGTAGTGCGGCCACTGCGAACGTTGCGGATTTCCGGATCGGCGGGCCGTCGAGCGCGGAGAAGTAAAATCGTAAGAAAATGAAGTAAAATATTGATTCAAAGTCAAAGATTATTTATCCCATAGGTAAAATAAATTTACACTTGAAAACGTCACATTTAAGCTACTGCTCGTTCACTACGCTGACCTCCCTGAGAAGAACGAGCAAGAAACTTTAGGGATTGCTATTTTCAAAATAAACTTAAATGCTATGGAATACACTTTGAATCAAATTTGTGTGGATTCTGGAGCCGTGTCGTCTTTCCATACATCTTTATCTAACACGTAGTCTTCAATTTTGTAATATGATTTTTCGATAAAAATACTTTTAATGTAGTTTTTAAACTTAGGAAATGATAAACTTAATATATGCTCCGGAATCTTATTGTAAAAACGTATACAGTTCCCCATAAATAATGTTTACCTTGGTTAAACGAAATCGTGGTACCATGAGTTTGGACTTAGCTCTAAGGTTAATATTATGGATATCTTCTTTCTTATTGAAATTATGTATATTTTTAAGGGGATATAAAATATTTGAGTAAATGTACTGTGATGCCACAGTCATGATATCAGTCTCCTTAAACTTTTCTCTGAGAGAAACCCGAGAGCCTAGACGGTACACAGAACGAATCGCTCGTTTTTGCAATACAAATATGGTTTGAATATCTGCCGCTTTACCCCACATGAGAATCCCGTAGGACATTATACTATGGAAGTAACTAAAGTAAATTAGTCTAGCAGTACTAACATCGGTAAGCTCACGTATTCTGCGGACTGCGTATGCAGCGGAGCTTCTCTGGCTAGGAACGATATATGTGGAAACCATTGAAGTTTACTATCTAAGGTCACTCCCAAGAAGACTGCTTCATTAACAAGGTCTAACTTTTCTCCATTTATTTCTATGCTTGGACTAGTCGATTTTATGTTAGGTTAGGTTAGGTTATTCAAATTTAACACATTTTGTCTTCTTGGCATTAAGCAATAAATTGTTAGCATTAAACCAATAAACTTAGAGAGGGTATCATTAATATGGTCATAGTCAATGTCATGTCTGTCTGTTTTAAAAATCAAGGATGTGTCATCAGCAAACAACACTATTTCGCAATGGTCCTTAACAGAGAATGGCAGACCATTAATATAAATCAGAAATAAGAAAGGTCCAAGTATTGAGCCCTGCGGAACACCCATTTTTACTGGAGAACCCAAAGAAATCACTCCATTTATGTCTACTTTCTGAATTCTACCGTTGAGATATGACGAGACAAGTTTCGACGCCTTGCCATTTACACCGTAATGTTCCAGCTTCCTAATAAGAGTAATATGATCAACGTAATAAATGCCTTTGAGAGGTTACAGAAAACACCAATAGCGTTCTGGGACCTTTCCCAAGCATCAGAGATGTGTTTTAGTAACGCTACCCCCGCGTAGCTAGTCGATCTACGACTAGTAAACCCGTATTTTCTTGTCACATCTATTAATTCATTTTCTCGTCGTTCCAGGTTCGATTCCCGATTTGTAAGATTTTCTGTCGCAGACAAAAGTTATCTCTTGTTGGAATTATGTCAGTTCCAAGAAGAGATAACTTTTCTCTTCAGGCTCGTGCTAAGCCTGCTAGAGACTTCCATATGTCAATTTTCAAAGGGATCTGTGCATACTTTTTCTGTTGCCAATGAATGCTTGTATGACGGTCATATTTGAAAATAGCGAAAAAACAATTTTGGTCTCATATATTTCTTAGTTGTTGTAGTTAGTAGGCCTACAGGAGTTTAGGCATCCGCTTGCCAATTTTCAACCGGGTCAGAGCGAGTATTTTTCAGCAGCTATTTTTAATGGAAAAAACGCTTACGTGGCAGCCATTAAAAAAAATGGAAACGGAAGCGCGCAAAAGGAAAGTTTCGTATGGAGAAACGCCGGAATAGACAGAGTTCAGCGGCGGACACTCACGAAGGCGTAGCCGTCGTGCAGCGAGCGCACGAGGGCGTAGTCGTAGGCGGCCGCGGCCAGCTGCTCCTGGAAGAAGGGGCGCGTCGGCAGCGCGGCGCCGGGCGCGTGGCGCAGCAGCGCTCGCAGCAGCGCCGCGCGCAGCAGCGCCGCCGCGAAGAAGGGCCGCAGCTCGGCCTCGGCCGGCCCCGCGGGGGCCGCGGCGTCGCAGCCGCGCACCAGCCGCGCCGCGGCGGCGTTGTCGTCGTCGAAGGGGCAGTTGAGTCGGCCGACCACGCAGTCGCAAAGCAGCGCCGCCGCCTCCGCGGCCTGTCGCCCGAGCGGCGCGTCGCGCAGCAGCGCTCGGACGAGGGCCGCGGCCTCTTCGGCCCCCTCGGTCTCCTTGGTCTCCTCGGTCTTCTCGGACTCCTCGGCCCTCTGGACTTCCTCGGTAGCTCCGGCCCTCTCGGCCTCCTCGGCCCCCTCGGCTTCTTCGGCCCTCTCGGCCTCTCCGGCCTTCTCGGCCTCCTCGGCCTTCTCGGCCCCCTCGGCCTTCTCGGCCCCCTCGGCCAACTCGGCCTCTCCGGCCCTCTCGGCCTCCTCGGCCCCTCCGGCCCTCTCGGCCTCCTCGGCCCCCTCAGCTTCTCCAGCCTTCTCGGCCCCCGCCGCGTCCTCGGCGTCGTGATGGCTCAGCAGGAGCGCGCACAGGGTACATACGTGCTCCATTTCCGTCGTGTCCAGCTTGTCGGCGCTGTGATCGAGAATGGGGAGCGATGGAATCAGATTCTCTAATCTTGGTGAGAAGCGAAGCTCTCCGTGATTCGAGCGAGAGTGCATTTAGAGCGACTTGCGTCCCGAGGTCCCAATTCAACAACAGTCGAGTGAAGGTGTTCGGTATTTTATAGGTATTTATAAAAACGGCAAATTTTAACTTGTTTCCCTTTACCTACTTTACGTTAAAAGCGCGACATCTCCGTAATTTTTTTATTAACATATGCCAGAGGAAGCTCGAGTTTCGGAAACATTTACGTTTCAATTTTGTTGTCGTTCCGTAAACCAGGCGTGTTACGCATACAGTTGTATAACACGACTAGTTCGAGTGGCAATACGGCTCCTCGAAAGAGTTCGTTCAGGGAAGTACTGTTACTCCGTTTACTTTTGCCGTTAAGTAGGAATGCAAGCACTGCTGCATTTCAGTTGAGAAAGGTAAGAGTGTTGGTGGAGTTACAGGCGCATGGAATTCGTCAATTTACGTTTTTGCGATTGAAAGCTTCGAGTGGTGTTGCTACCGCTACGGTTTCGCTCGTGTTATAATAAAGAAATACATATTGAGCCCGAAATAACACCACTTTTAGATTCGGCACAACCGACCTCGGTTTCAGTGTTAGGTAGCGAGTTCTGTTTAACAATTTATTACTGTTGGTGGAAATATAAGGGCAGAATATCGAATTGAACGTTTCTCTACCGCGAAACTATTCAAAAAGGCGGGCGGCCGGGCGTCGAGAGCGACGTCACGCGACACGACAACGACCACACCTTCGCCCGTCGGCCGGAACGTCGCGGAGTGCGTTCTCGCGAGCGACGCGCGCGGCGGCAGGACGGGGCGGGCCCGCGGACTGACCTGCGGTCCAGGCGCTCGTGCGCGAGCGCCACGGCGGCGGCCCGCAGCGGCGCGCGCGCGCCCGGCGCCAGCGCCGCCAGCCCC
>NW_020654346.1:0-13558 GCF_003589595.1 Hyposmocoma kahamanoa
TACTATTGTATAATAGGCTCGAGTAAACCCAAACAAGAGCTTGACTTACTTATCATCACACAACGTTAAATATAACCAATTCCACCACAATGCTCCATCATCTCATTACGCAACTTAACAATAGCTGCGTTTGATGTCACAAGTGACAGGAAGGGGTGCCCTGCCCCCCTAAGGGGGTCTGCGGATCACCGCGAACAAAGATTTAACTTGAGACAAAACATGCTTACTTAAGGTTGTTACCTATTTGGGTGGTACAGGATGATATTGAAGGTGCGGTGTATTTATTATTTTCAATGCTACGTCAAGTCTACGTCTTATGAGCTATCGGAGCTACAATGTAGCTGGACAGGACATATTACGAGGCATAAAGGAATGGAATACATGTAATTCCTTCTCTTTCTCTATTTTTATTATCTATTTATATATATATATCTATTTATATTTTTATTCTCTATATGTAATTCCCGAGAAATACAGCTTGGGGCTGTTCAAGGCTAGAGTGAATAGGCATTTTTTAGGCAAACGCGACCCAGCGTCGGTCATATCGTCGCTTAAATATCAGGTGAGATTGTGGCCAAACGTGTGTCTATTATATAATAAAAAAAGGCGTGGTGAGAACAGATGGAGTAGGGCGACGACCTAACTGTGGTCAAGAAGCTGTACAGAAACATGGGACATAATGCTGCAAGATGGTTAGAGTATACTCACTGTCAAAGTCGTGAACCGCAAATGGGTGAGGCTAGCGCAAGAAAACTATATACCGGGATTTGGATGATGATAACAATGACGTCACACACATCCACAGCAAGGGTTTATGACTAATAATAAATTAATGTCATGTCGCACTTCTTAGGGCACCGGAGAGAGTAAAGATAGGCATTGCTGATAAAGTGGTTGTAGTTATTGGCGCAGGATTCAAGGTTTCATCATGAATTTATTTATGTTTTAATTGAACACCAGCAAGGATATTCGTTATTTAATAATGACAATAATAATACTAACGCACACACCATAGTTCTGCACTGGGGAAACCCTGAATAGCGGATGCCATAAACACACACATAGACAACTACAAATTACTCCCAAATTCACGATACAAATAAACGTAGACTATACAAATATTTCTTCCTCTGCGTGGCAGTCCAAAATGGCAACCGTTCGGCCATGGGGATAGTTTGTAACATCTTCGTCAACCCAACAAACGAGTATATCCGCTGAGTACGTTTGTTTCCAAGGTGAGGATTTTGGGCCAGGTTGGGAATTATAATTCTTTTTCGATGTGCAGTTGTCGCCACTATATTTTCTGTCACCTTAAGCGAGAGGTATTGCTACTAAATATTCACAAATGAACGTAATTAAGAAACTTAAGCCACAGACACGAGCCGCCACAGGGATTCGAACCGTGGATATCAGATCTCAATTGAGGAGCAACTGTTCTACCACTGTCTTAAAATGCCTCCGTGGCCGAACGGTTAACATATATATATATATTATTCTTAGTGTATCAAATTGGTAGAAATAATGTGATCATCCTGTGAAGCTCTCACCTCACTGATGTCGTGGCGGTGGCAGTCAACTCACTCACGCAACTTTGAGTAACTTTTTAACGAGCGCTCTCCTATCGTATTGTATTGAAATAATATACACCTATCTCTTACCATTCATCTTTGTTCTCATCTTAACTTTGGGACGTAACGCTGTAGTAACATTTCATCATTTCTAGGTCATGTTCTTTTTTTATTTAAGACGTCCATATTAATTAATTTCTTTGTGAAATACAGGTTGTACAATACAAAAGCACAGTAAAAAAAATACAAGGAGCTCTAAGCTACTAAAAGTTCTTAGGTTTTTTTTATATCCGCTCACGCGATTCATGCGTCTCTGGAAGCATACCACACCTAGAGGTGCCGGTGATGATTTTATACCGATTTATCGGATATCGAAGCTATAACAGGTAAAAGAACTAATACTAATTGCTATTTCGGTAACTACTCTAGCAAACCAGAAAGTTTTTAATGCCTGGGTCTGTCATTTAAAAAAAATATACATCTTCAAAAATACGTCACGACAATCGTGTGTGTTATTGTTTGGGCTGGTGATGTCGGTGTTTATTTATTGAAAACACACCGTAAGTTGCATTTTTTAAGTTTACCCTGATTATAAATGTTTATAAACTATACTTTAAGGAATAATTTCATGGTAAACATTAGAACGACTCAAACGGTTTTTTCAAACATTATCATATTTTCCCAAGTACACCAAAAATTTCATTAGTGCTTTTTAAGTGCAGGATTTGCGTATTACTGCATTTTATTTGAGATGTTTTTGTTGTAGTACGGAGGGTATTTATTTAGCAATGCAGAATAATAATTTTTATTTAAAAAAAATTTTTTTTAATCTGAATCCTTTTCTAATTTGCGAAACCAAATAGCCGCCATTATGCGGTAGGATGAGCGCATCGCATGAGCGGATATATAAATATTAGACCACATCACATACGTTGGGTAGGATTGCAAAGTAAGTAATGAAAGCACTTGTATTATGGAACACAACAACGGCACCACAAACACCCAGACCCGAGACAATATAGAAAAAATATTTTTTCTACATTGATCCGGCCGGGGATCGAACCCGGGATCTCAGAGATGGCGACATCATGAAAATCGGTGTGCAAGACACGGAGGTCGTCACATCGGAAAAAATAATATCATCTATTTTTTTTAAAAAAACAACCGACGTTTTTGACACACTACCACTGATGCATAATATTAATACAAACCACCATATTCCGAACTATATTTAGCTACCTTATTTTTAAATTACCAAAGAACATATTCCAATTCACGGTACAAACGTTTGACAAAGTATTTTAATAATATGGATTTTGTACTAAGTCAGATTTATAAAACAAAAGGAAGTTAAAAAAAATATAATAAACAAAATTATATTTTAATATATTTAAAAATATAGATTCTTGAACCGTTAATTCTCTATCTTCAAAAAGTGTGTAAAACTGTACACAGATTAAATCGCCTTTCTGACCGAAACGGATCAAATCAACCGTTTGTTTGTACGGACGCGGCGAACCGGCACGGATCGACGAATGTACACGGATGTACGCGGATATTTTGCCGATATCGCCGATCTGATGTTTGTCGTGCATTTGACGTGGTTAAATTGATTTTCGGAAGTCCGTTTCACTTACTGAATTCATTTTACTTAGAATTAATGTTGGATTACGTAAGACTTTTTTGTTATGATTTTCAGGGCGTTTATTTTGTTAACTAATAAAGCTTAACCGATGCCTAAAACCTCGAAATGTGTAATGCAAAATACGTACTTTAGCCGCTTCGGCGTAATCTATCTGATTAATCTGATCACTCATAAAAATTCATCATAATCAGTCTCGAAAATCGTATGCAAATATGACCTATGTACTTTGCATAATGAAATAGGACCTATATGTACTTTGCATAAAATTGTTCTTTTTTTTATAATATCAAGTGACGGAAAGAACAAGTCGTGCGCCAGATGGCAAGCTCCCTGTGAAAGAGTTCGTCTAGGAAAGTACTGCCACCTTACCTATTTCTGCTGCCAATCAGTAATGAGAGCGTTACTGTGTTTCGGTTTTCAAAGTTAAGGGTGCTGGTGAAATTACAGGCACATGGGACTTGCCTACATTATGTCTTAGCGTTATGGGCGCAGTGTCCCACGGATTTTTGTAATTTAAAACTCTGAGTGGCATTGTAACTGCTATGAACAGGCGTGTCATATGCCAAAACAGAAATAAGACTTATTGTGTCAGGACTGTCACTTGGTATCATAAAAGAAGTGTCGATGATATATAACATTTCTTTCTGTATCTGTAGTACGCCTTTGAAAACAACACACTGTAGTTTTTATCGTATATGGACCAAATATAAATGTTTTTTTACCTAATATAATTGAATGTTACATTTTTAAGGTTGAACTTGTAATATTTCTATGATTTGGTAGAATGTGAAATAAAATAAAATGATGAACTTTATTTGATAACGTTTTAATGAAAATAAAGCGTTTTTAGTTTTTAATACAACACATGGATTGTAATTACATCATCATCATCATCATCATCATCATGAACTAGCTTATACGCCCCACAGTCAGCTTTGACCATGGGACCTGTTACTGTGCTATCTAGAAATCTTTATTTTTAAAATTTATGCAATATTAAACATACGTAGTGTACTACTTCCTTTATTTATTATCCAATTTGTTGATATAATCCAATATGGATAATAAATAAAGGAAGTAGTACGTTAACCTCCAAATACCTATCATTTCGTTAACTCATGTGCGTTTAATTTACACTTAATTAACACACGGTTAAACCGAACTGTCATCAGGTTGAACCGTAAACATTTCAAGCGATATTCGCATTGATGCAATGAACGCGTTTGTGCAATGAGCTTGCCAATCAAGTACGATTGGATAATTATGGAGCTAATACTGACCAGGTACTCAGATAAACCGTTTTTGTGATGTCTGTTTATGATATCGTAGCTTTGTGATCTATGTAGCTGACTTACAGTTAATATTTCCATGGGAAATTTTAACGATTTCTGCATTGTAGCTCCGAACACGGCGTTTGCTGGTTTTTTTTATTAGCAAGTGATGGATACATCGTGCGGACTGGTGGTAAGCAACAGGCCCATCCGTAGCAGTTGCAGTGCCACTCAGACTTTCCCGTCACCCAGAGACGTAAGTTGATAAGTCCTATGAGCCTGTAATTTTTCCAGCACCCTTATCCTTCCAAACCGGAACGCAGTAATGCTCACATTATTAATGGGCGGCAAAAATAGGTAGCACTTACTTCTCTAGACGAACTCTTTCACAAGGAGCTCTACTGCTACTAAGTTCTTAGGTTTTTTTTACAAACAATATAGAAAAAATAATTTTTCTACATTGACCCGGCCGGGGATCGAACCCGGGACTTCAGAGATGGCGACACCATGGCAACCGGTGTGCAAGCCACTCGATCACGAAGGTCGTTACATTGGAAATTAAACATTTTTTTAAACAACCTAGGTTTCTATCCGGAAAAAAATTGTTCCATTGCAAATTATAAAATCGTTTTATGCTTTCTTTTAAGACACCAAGTGCCGAGACGACCAAGTGGTGCGCCTGGTAGTCAGCGACATGCCTGTCCATAACCGTTGCAGTGCAACTTTAAATCGCAAAGATCTTATGAGCACTGCCACTGCGCCTGTCACCTTCAAACATAAGTTAACAAGTTCCAAGAAAAGTAGCGATGTTTTCTTTTCAAATTAAAACAAATATACGCAGTATAAATAACCATAAACGGTGAGTGTAGGTGTAGGCCGTAAACTGCACGTTATTACTCGCACGTCTCGGAATATTAGCGTTCGCATACCTGCTGGTAATGAGGGAGTAAAGCTGTGTCTTGAATCAAGATGATCACAATTTCTCAATATCCTTACTTAAGTATAGTAATATTATATAAATTTTAATTGTTTAGGCAACTAGCTCCTTATTTTATTTTAATAAAACTAATTTATAATAATCAAGATGACAATAGTTGTAGCGAATGGCAGCAGTCGCTACAAATCTTTTTTGTACATATATTTAACCAAGTTCAAAAAAGGAGGAGATTCTCAATTCGACTGTATGTTTTTTTGTTTTTTTTTTTGTGCGTATGTTACGCGATAACTCCGGTATTTATATCGAACCGATTTTCATGATTATTTTTTTGTTGGAAAGGGGGTACTTCCATAGTAGTCCCATTTCATTTTGAAGAAAATCATCCGGCTATGAGGGTGGCTGTTCACGCATGAAGATTCATTTTTATAAATAGCGCCTAAATTTTCTTAAGGAGCAATTATTTTAATGGTTGATTTTGCTATTTCTCCAATTCAAGGCGTTTTTCTCTCAATATTCTTTGAGTAGTGAGAACCGATTTTTATTATCTCCAGTGTCAAGTCCTGTATAGTGGCGAATTTAAGGATATTTCAATAAAACTTAGCAAATGGACGTAATTGCACGTACTTTTAAGGTCGGTTTTTTTAGTACTCTGTACTGAGATTATTAAATAATTTTTTTTAGCAATAATTTATTTCAGATTGAAATTCCAAATTTAAATGTTAAAACAAATTTTCCTTTTGGTATCTTTTTAACCGACTTCAAAAAGGAGGAGGTTCTCGATTCGTTTGTATGTTTTTTTTTGTATGTATATTACGCGATAACTCCGGTATTTGTGAACCGATTTTCATGATTCTTTTTTTGTTGGAAAGGGGGTACTTCCACAGTAGTCCCATTTTATTTTGATGAAAATAATCCACCTCGAAGGGTGGCTGTTGATGCACGAAGATTCATTTTTATAAATAGCGCCTAACTTTAATTTAGGAGCAATTACTTTAATGGTTGATTTTGCTATTTCTTCAATTCAAGGCGTTTTTCTCTCAATATACTTTGAGTAGTGAGAACCGGTTTTTATTATCTCCAGTGTCAAGTCCTGTAAAGTGGCGAACTAGGGGATATTTCAATAAAACTTAGCAAATAGACGTAATTCCACGTACTTTTGAGGTCGGTTTCTTTAGTACTCTGTACTGATCATTATCCTTCGTCAATGTCATTATTTGTTTCGTTCTTAACGGTACATTGTTGATTAAACAAACTATAGTACACTTCCTTTATTTTTCCTCACTCTTCAGTAGTACCCAAACCCCATTGACACAGTCCGCTGCAATGATAGAACATATTTTTTTTAATTATTTATAAATTGAAAAGTAAATCAACGTTTTAGAATCTTTACAGGTCCCATGGTCACAGTCGACAGAGATGGTAAAGTCCTCAACCAGTTAAATATAATATTTTTCACTATAATTATAGGGTGTAGATTAAGGCCTGGTTATTCACTAAATAATTATCACTAATTACAGGTTTCTTACCACAATATGTTGACAGACGCGACCTTGGAGCGTGGTAATAAACCTGTAATTAATTAATTAATAATTATTTAGATATTAGGATATATAACCGGGTAATGTGGATGACTTTACCATTTCAGCGAAACTAGAGATTTATATTCGGGACGAACAAGTCGTGTGCCAGGTGGTAAGCGAAACGCCGACCCATAACAGGTGCAGTGCCAGAGCTATAAATTGCAAAGATTTAATGGGCATGGTCACCCAGGACATAAACTGACAAGTCCCATGTACCTGTAATTTCACCAGTACCCTTACCCTTCAAAACCGGAACGTAGTAAAGCTCACATTACTGCTTTGACGGCCGAAATTAGTAAGCTGGCAGTACCTATTTCCCTGGACGAACTCTGTCACACCGAGGTCTACTGCTACTAAACCTTACCTAACTAAAACCTAAGAATTCGATCATATCTATATACTTCGTAAAATTGTTTTCGTAGTAAATTACGTTTATATATATATTGTGCTTTACATGTAATACCTTACCTTCTCTATAGGGAAGACCATTAATTAACAATAGCAAATAAAAAAAATTGAAATGCAGTTGTCTCCTTGTGTGTACCTCCTTACCAACATAAAAGCATCGTTTTGCACAAGACGATTCAAAGCATCCGCTTTAAAGCGAGACAAATAATACGAGCTAACTTACTGTTAATATTCATTACTCTGACAACATATTCATTTCCCTTATTAAGATCCACGTGTGGAGATGGCGGACAAGTTTATGATTGTCTTGCCTTGATATGTCACATTTGTTTATAATTTCGCTTTAACTTTATGAAAATGAAAGTTGAAATTGTGTTATTGACGATTATGACTCGTCATTTTCTTTATCAGCAACCCGTTGTATATCCCACTGCTGGGCACGAGTGAACTTTGGACAATACCAAAGTTATGTTCAAACGCACATGTGACCCTAGAGCCTGTAACAGTAAGTGGAGCTACTTTGAGGTTGTGCGTAATTATTACGTCTACCTTGGCTAAAATATCCAGCTTGTGAAGCACAATTTTGAGAGAAAAGCTCACAGGACAATTTGTTTGAGCTGGTATTCGGGAAGTTTAGCCTTATATTCAAGTCGTCAATCTCACAGAATCTAAAAACAAAGACATTTAACCAGTGAGCTCTACCAGAGCCGAGACGTGGACATAAATAACAGGTAATCCACAGATTTAAAGTCACAAGTTTTATTGAAGTCATGTGTTTTTGTAGCAGAAGAACTCCTGTGAAAGAGTTCGTCCAGGGAAGTACTGCCACCTTACCTATTTCTGCTACCAATTAGTAATGTGAACTTTACTGCGTCAAGGTTTTGAAGGGTAAGGGTGTCTGTGAAATTACAGGCACATGGGACTTGTCGACTTATGTCTCAGGGTGACGGGCGCAGTGGCAGTGCCCCTCAGATCTTTGTGATTTAAAGCTTTGAGTGGCACTGCAACTGTTAGGGACAGACCACCGGGCACACGACTGGTTTGTCCCGTCACTTAGTAGTGTGAAAAAGTGAGTCAAAATACAATGTCAAGGAGTAAACATGATCAACAATAATGATGAATATGAAATAAAGGGAATATAACTATTCCCTTCGAAATATAACAAAGTCAAGTAAAACAAAATAACAATTGTTTCAAAAGAAACTCATCGACACTGTAGAATGCAATATCCAATAAAAGAAGTTTTAGTTGGGTATAGAACGTTTGGAGCAGATTTGTTTTAGAGTGGTGACGAAAGTTGGACGGACGACCTGAGAAAGATGGCCGGCAGCGGTTGGATGCGGGTGACACAGGAAAATTGGCTTGCTCAGGGGGAACCTTTTGCCCAGAAGTGGGTGCATGTGAGCTGATGATAATGATACTGGGCAAGCGTCACCTGTAAATACGTTTAGACCATATACCTCCGCGCTTTCCCAATAGGGACTGAGCAATTTAAACGTTTTCTAAGGATTATAAACCCGTTTGATCGCAGTGTTTTCCTTTATCGTTAGCGAGAGTCACTGCTACTAAATATCACAGGTACAGGGTCAAGAGCACGTCAAGCTTGACACTTAAATCCAACTCTATGCCGCTTACGATAAGAACAGTCCAAAGTACAAAGTGTTAAGTTTCATGTGCTCTTGACAGTACATGACAGGTTCCAATAGAATATAATAAAAGAGCAACCAATGTCCTCCATCGGAGTAGGTATTACCGTACAGAATACGAAATTAATGGACGAGTTTATGATCTTCTAAGGTACGAGAGCCGTATATTACATTACTTTTTTCATTTATTCTAAAAAATAATATAGTAGTACATATTTTGGCCTGATTGTATTATGGACGGATGTCGGGGTCCTTGAAGGTATGGCGAAAAAAGTGGAGTTGGTACGCGCTGTTTAACAGCGGAAGGTTGCTTATTTTCGTCATGTACTGCGACATGACAGATATCATCTATTGTACACTAAGCGGAGCGGAAGGTTGGAAGAAGGAAAATGTTATGGCTTCGTAACATCAGGGAGTGGACGGCATCAAAACCGTAGAACAACTGTTCAGGCTAGCTCTAGACAAGGAAATATGTAGAAAACTGACAGCCGACCTTGAAGAAGAGGAAATGTTTTTCGTCCTTCAAGACCTATCTTATTAGACGCCTTAACCTGCTAATTTAATAAATAAGCCTTACTGCCAGATCTTACGTTTCAATTTTCTTTAATCAAAACTAATCTTGTATTATATCAATTGGTATCCATTATAGTTAAACTAAAAATTTATTCGTTTAAAAACTATAATTACAGAAACTCGCCCATAAAGTAATTGATTACTACAAAATTAACGGAGTGAAACTATGTTTTTTTTTTAATTTACAGGTACAATGTTTTTTTGACGAGTACCCAAAGAAATCTTTTTAGGCGCTCAAAGTTTTTAAACGAAAATTATGTAACATTGCTGACACGTCGCGAATTCCATTTTTGAAAACACGGTAGTAACATGCAGTAATGAGAAATTTGCTGACCTAGTAACTTGTAATGTTTCGTTTAGCGTTCCCGATTTTAGGAAATAGCCCTTTAAAAGGCCCTAGCAAGTTCCTAGGGAAAATATTTTTCAGTCTCAGCTTCCCTAATTAGCTTCTATCTATAGACGCTTATATTAAGCGGTGCAAAATTCACCTCTAAAAACTGGAATCAACAAAGTTCCCAATGTGCAACAATTCTCTTAAGCCGAGAGAGCGATACTCTGTACCTCCGAGGCAGCGTAAAAAACTGAGAGGGATTAGCCCCCCGAAGGTGAGAACATGTGAAACCACTCAGTGGTTGCTACGCCACTCTATTAGCTTCAAACTGTACCGTGGATTATGTTTACTAAGCCATACAGCTATACTTAAAATACAATATTGAAACTAAATAACGAGGCCTCATCATTGTTATTTGTTTAGCAGATTAAAATTGCCATGTTAAAGCTGAGAAGTTTTAAGGCTGTGTTTTTTGTAAGAAATAATGCGTTTTCATGTTCCAGTTAAGATTTAAATAATGTACCATCATCATCGTCGACCCATCACAAGTTCCACTACTGGGCACGGGTCTCCTCAGAGGAGAAAGCTTGAGGGTTTTGTTTGATAATTAGACTTTTTTTCAAGATCGATGTGCACAATGAAATGTCGGTTTTTATTGTATATGTATATAGTTTTAACTTGATATATTGTACTTTGATTATAAGAAATGAAATGTCAATATGTTGCACCTTTAGAGTGAAAGTAGCCCAACACAAAATTCCAACTTTTTGGGACTACGCAAAATAAGGTTTGAAGTTGTAAAATTTTCATATTATTTAAATTATATTACACTTGGAGTAAAAATATAATAAGCCTTGTTGGTCAGTAGTAAATAATGATGTAACATTCAGCTTATTAATTTGGAAAACCGCGTCTGATTACTTAAATATTAAACCGTTTAAAAATACAATTTACAAAAACTAGTCGCTATACGTTTACTTATTTATTGAACTTTTTGTCATTTTATCCAACAAGATTTAAGCCTGTTTCATTTTCACTAACTGAGTGCGAAATCATGATTAAGCTGTTTTATTGTGAAATAATAAAGTAAGACGCGCTTGTAAAAAGTTTAGGATGATTTTCCGAACGAAAACGGCGCAATAACTAATCCGTCACCTTTTGCCAACCGTGGTGACGTGTTTCAAATATCGCATCTTTGCAATGAAAGTGAGTCAATACAAAATTTCAACTTTTTGGGAATACGGAAATAAGATTTGAAGTTATGACATTTTCATAATATTTAACTTAGAATAATAACGCATAGAATGATAGTTTCATATCAAACGAACTGTCACAAGTGAGGCAAAAATCAAATTAATGTAGGCTAGGTTTAGAAGTAGGTTAATTTTCGGTTTTAGTGAATATTTATATAAAAATACAAGTTGAAACGCGTTACTTTCTTCTGGAATGTGATGTTAGTATCTATTTTATGTTTGTCTGACGTATTTTTACACTCATTTACCGCACATTTCGTCATTTTTAGCTAAAATTCTTGATCTGTTCGCGGTGCAAGTTGACCTTGAGCACTGAAGGCCCGCCCGCTCGTGTAGGCCCATTGGGCGCGCTTCAATTTGCCTCACTTAGCGTGTGCGGGCTAGGTTTCCATATGTTATTATTCTAAGATATTTAATATATTACTCGTAAGTACTAAAGTTTATGCCTTGTTAGTCTTGGAAAATAACGATCAACTTTACACCTGCAAGGATTGTTTTTGATTGTTTTAATATTTAACAATTTAAAGAATTAGAATTAGAATTTTTTAATTATGTCACTTTCATTCTGTAGGTGCGAATTATATAAAAATAAACTGCTGTCACGTACCTATCGCATCTAATTTCTTTCACTGACGTTGACCCCCTCCATCGCCCATTGGAGTTACCGGCAAAGTGTGGCTACTACAGATATGCACTTCCCGTCCTTCTCCCATCGGGGTAAACAGATACCACAGCCTTCCACTCTACTCATACACATCTGTCGCCTCATCAACAAGCATCGATTCTACTAAATATTCAAAAGTGTAAGTGGCTTAGAAACGAAAGTCACACGTACTTACCACCGCAGGGAATCGAGCTGTCGTCTTTCTACATTGCCACCGCTCTTGCTATTATTTTATGTTATTTATATTTTTCATACATTTTATTTGTTCGGAAATCAGGTTAATGGATTTCTACATGCCTTTAGAACTCGAGAATTTTCTATACAAATCCGACCCAATAGAAATGTTACGTTTGAATTTCACGTTCATAATACTCAGAAATGATTTGCAAAAGAGAACAATCTCACAAGTAGAGATGTTTAAATATAATCTGAGGAAAACGTGGCTCATTATTTACCCACATACTTTTTTCTTTTAATATTCTCACAACAATATACTCACAAAAAAAGGTTGGGTTGTTTGTTGCTTTTTAATTTTTACAACAATTGAATTTGATTGCGCCTTCGCCGCGTTAATGCATGGGAGACGCGCCAACCGCCACAGACCACCGTCCTGGGACTACTGTACACCGTACTGGGATAGATTTTCTTTTTTTTTATAATACCAAGTGACGGGACGAACAAGTCATGCACCTGGTGGTAGGCGACACGCCTATCCATGACAGGTGGAGTTCTACTCAGAGGCTTGAATCGTAAAGATCTGAGAGCCACCGCCACTGCGCGTTATCCTGAGGCATAAGTTGATAAGTCCCCTGTGCTTGTTATTTCACCAATTATCTACCTTTTGACTCGGTGGAGTGAAAACCAATAAAAGTTACTAGCAGTTAGTAATTTTCTATCGTATACATTTCGGAGAGTATGCACAAGAACTTTTCAGTAGAAGCAGAGTTCATTGTCAAGGAGTTCGTTCAGAGAAGTACTGCTATCTTACCTATTTCTACCACCAAGCAACAACGTGAGTATTACTGCTGCATTTCGGTTTCGAAGGGTAAGGGTGCTGGTGAAATTACGGGTACATGAGACTAGTCGACTTATGTCTCGACTTGCGCCCCTCAGATCTTTGCGATTTACAGCTCTGAGCGGCACCAGTCACTTGGTATCGCAAACAAAAGCATGTCTACTTGTTATAAAAAAGAAATTACGTGATTTTATAGTCAAAATTTGTGTAGTTAAAATTGAAATTACGTGAGGTTAAAGTGGTTCCTTTCCTTTTAATACCACAAGCGAAGACATTGCAATTGACTAGTAATAACAACTACAGGGCTCATTCTAATAAAAACAAATGACTGCACCTCACCTCCGGTCGACGCCTGCCACTGACAACAAATCATGCACGGGAAGTGATCTGTATGAGTGTTTTATTACTAAATTATGACTTATTTTCATTTTTCTGACAGTTAAATGACGAAAAACTGTTTTTAAATAATATTTTTATTTAGGTGTTATGTGGTTATTGTGAGAAACGATTTTGTAGCGTTACGAAAACAAAATTTATAATATTAGTAAATAATATATATGTATAATTGCAATTACAATGCATGGGTAGTCTAATGGGGAGCACGAGTGTTTTGCAGTCGAGAGGCCGGCGGTTCGAATAACAGTAGCGGCATGTATCTATTACATTT
>NW_020654347.1:0-14189 GCF_003589595.1 Hyposmocoma kahamanoa
GTCCCATATGGAACCAGCGTAGGTGCTAAAGCAAATTCAACCCTTTCTCCAGTACACTTACAATCGCTTCTGCCAAAGTAAATCAATGTGACGAATTCAAGTGTAATTCGCTTACCAAAGAAATAAATTTTAAAAATTTTCAGTTGAAAATTATGCGAAAAAAGTTATGAATATCTTTCTATGTTAGTCCTTAGCTTCTTTAACATCGATCATGCGTCTATAGTTAATTTGTGACATTTTGGTCAATATGCACACAGTTTAACATTAGTTTATAAATTTGCTTATCATTTCCCACAATCCCAACTATCTCAAATTATATAGATTTTTAAGACTTTCGTGGTTATTCACTAAATGATTATCACTAGTATCAGGTTTTTTACCACTCCTCCCGGGAATCCGGTCCTTAGTGCGTGCAGTAATAAAAATAAAAACACCTCGAGTTCAGTTTCGCGTGTGGATACAGTGAGTGTGGTTTGTGTGAAAAAAGTGAGTGACAATGGTAACGCCACAACAAATCGCGACGAAGGTAGTCGTCGACAGCGCAAGAGGGTAGACAGATATGCCTGCTCATAAAGCTGTCATCTGCCGCCGTCCAGTCAACCCGTGACCATGGAGCGTGCAACCGTTCCGAAATATCGGGAAAATAAAAAGAAGTCATACTGTGGTAAGAAACCTGATACTAGTGATAATCATTTATCTCAAATTACCTTACCGTACACTCTGGACTACCCTCATCTTTCCGTTTGGTTGTACTTTAGTCCAGCGATATCTTCTATACTTATCTCTCGTATTGATTAAACCACCATCAAACTATTTGATATGACAAAGACGGTTTCGAGTTCAAACCGATTTATTTCATTTCATTTATTTATTGCATCATATGTACATAGCTACAGATCTTACATTGAGCATACTTAAGATAACATATGGACCCTGCAGGGCATCGCAACATTCAATATATACACTCGTGTATACATGTATATACACTCATGCATATATATATATATATATATATATATATATACATGTGTACATATATACAAATATTATTTATCGGAAATACCGCATGCAAAAAAAAAAAAAAGTAAACTAAACAAAAACTAATAACAATCATAATAATAAAATAACATTATTGGATACATACATTTAAATTTTGAAATAATTAATAGCAGCGTTTTACACTTAGTATTAATAATTCAGACTAGACAAAATTAATTTCAATTTAGATGTAGCGATCACGAAATCATAGACAGATTATAATTATAAAACAAGTCAAGATTATATAGGTAAATAAACAAATCACACAGTCATAATTAAAATTAAATTCAAAATAAAATACATGTCAAAATTAAAGTTAGTGTTAATGTCAAAATACCAAATTAAATTACTAAAATGAATCATTAAAAAACTCATCGATTGAATAAAAACATTTCTCGGTAAGGAAAGATTTCAATTTTATATTAAAGGTTTTGTCATTTTTTTCGCTTTTAATACTGAGCGGTAATTTATTATATATTTTGATAGCTCTATAATAAGGGCTATTTTTGAACATTTCCATCCTTGGTGTTGGAAGTACCAATTTATGGTCACAACGCGAGCTACGTGTAAATTCGAAATCGGTAATATTATTTCTTACAAAGTTTGCAACGTCGAGAATGTAAATACTCGGAACGGTCAGGAGTTTAATGTTTTTAAATGACGGTTTGCAACTGAATCTAGGCCCTAGGTTAGATAGAATGCGCAGGCATTTTTTTTGTAGAGTAAATACATCCTTTGCGTCCGTGCTGTGTCCCCACAGCATAATACCGTATCGCAACCATGAGTATGCGTATGCGTAGTATACGGTGAGTGCCGTTTTAAAGTCGGAGTTTGATTTTAGAACCGCTAGTGCGTAGGTGAATTGGGATAATTTTGTTTTAAGTTTTTCGATGTGGATTTTCCAGTTAAATTGAGAGTCTATTGTTAGTCCCAACAAGTCAAAATTTGTTACTTCTTCTACATTAACGCACGTTGATATTGATCTAAGGTCAAGTTTTTCCTTTTGGTACGGTCGGACTTGTATTATTCTAGTCTTTTTTAGATTTACTTCGAGATTATGCACAGTCAACCAATTTTGGACAGATTCGAAATTAACTACTATGCTGTTCAGGCTGTGACTGTTATTTTGACATTTAAAGAGCAACGATATGTCATCGGCGAACATTATACATAGCGGGTTTATAATATCCGGGAGGTCGTTTATGTATATTAAAAATAGTATACATCCCAGCACTCTACCTTGCGGAATGGAACAGTTTGTGGTGCTCATGGCGGAACATACTCTCTCAATTTCGCAGTTATTTTGAGACTGTATTTCGACGTATTGTTTTTTATTGCACAAATAAGACTGGAACCATCGGTATGGTTTACCTCGTATTCCAATCCCATAGAGCTTCGAAAGAAGAATGCTATGAAGGACTTTATCATATGCCTTTGTCATGTCTAATAGCACTCCGACCGCGTAATATTTGTCATTTATGTATTCTAGCGCTTCCTGTGCGTATTTATAAACAGCATGACTTGTCGATCGTTTTTTCCGAAATCCGAACTGGTTTGGGTTCAACAGGTTAAATTTTTCCAAAAAGGCATACACACGATTCGCCATCGCTTTTTCAAAAATCTTTGATATAGTAGGTAGCAGCGCGATAGGCCGGTAGTGGGTTATGTTGTCTTTGCTACCTCCTTTTTTAAGCATTGGTTTAACTTTCGCGACTTTTAGCTTATCAGGGAAACATTCTTCACTAAACGATTGATTGATAAAATCTGTTAGGGGGGCAGCTAGCTCGTTGGCGCAGATCTTAATAAGCGCGGAAGGTATTTCGTCTACTCCAGAGCTCAACTTATTAGGCAAACGTCTTATTAACTTGTATACTTCTGATTTGGTGACGGATTGGAGGTACATAGAATTAAAAGCAGGTTTTAGTGGCGGCCTCCCGCGCGGACAAGAAAACGATGAACTATCCAATCCGTACGCGCTCTGTGATAACGATGACTCACCTACATACTGACACAAAATAGTCGTTGTACAAGTTTGCGATAGCCGAGGGACATTCGTGTACTACGTCCGCTATTGTCAGTTTTATATTCGGCGGGTTATGGATTTTGCGCGTTTTAGTAACATCTTTTACAATGTTCCACATAGCTTTCATTTTGTTGTTTGATTTTTTAATTATATTTTTATAGTTTAACTTTTTCGAGCATTTTACGCATTTTTTGAGGATCTTTTGATATTTTTTTAAATAAGACCTTAATATGTCACTATTCGTTTGGTTTACCAATGATTTTAATAATCTTTTGTGTCGACATGATTCCCTCAACCCTTTTGTTAGCCATGAAACTTTTATGCCGGTTTTTATTCTTAGTTTAGTTCTTTTATTTGGTATACATTTATTTAGTATAGTTTGTAGCGTATTTTCGAAACCATTGTAATTATCGTTTATGTTATTGTTGTTTAATATTATCTTATTCCAATCTAATTTTGTAATTTCTTTTTTAAAAGATGTCATATTTTTATCCGAATAGTTTCTTTTATATACGTATGTCTGTTTTGCTGGTTCAGTACTTATATTCGATATTTCACAGCTGTATGATAGGCATTTGTGATCAGAAATACCGTTGTCAATTAATGAAATGTCAAAGTCCTTATGATTTGTAAAAAGGAGGTCGATGCATGTTGATGTTGTATTTGTCACCCGCGTTGGTGTCTGAATTATTTGGTGCAGATTGCATTCTAAGAATTTGTTACACAGTTTATTGTAATTTGCCGAATTTCGCTTATTATTTATATTAAAATCACCGGTGACAATTACGCGATTACTATAACTTAATGGTTTAATTTTGTTTATCAAAACGGTCAAAAAATCAAAGAAAATGTCAATATTGTTGTCCAACCTATATACATTAATTATAATAATATTGTAATTTGGTAGTTCGATACAGCAACATTCTACAATACTTTCAATGGTAAGTGCCTCGAAGTCTGTCCGTTGTTTATAAGGCACCCCTTGACGCGCTAGTATAGCTACTCCTCCTCCTACCCGATGGCGGCGGTTAAAAGAGGCTGCGAATTCATAACCATCCACCGTAACGTACTGATGTTGATCCTGTTTAATCCACGTTTCAGATAGGCAAACCACGTCGAAGTTCTGCTCCTTTAACCAGCTCTCTAGTATACTTATTTTATTATTTATGCTTTGTACGTTTTGCACAATAATGTTAAATCTAGTTACGAAAGGAATTATTGATATTTGAGTGGTGAGACGTAGGTCCTTTCTCACCAAAATATATGTTTGTTTCTAGGCTTCGAGGATCAGAATGGCGAGTGGTTTGTGATGGTTGTTGGCAGTTATATTCCTTCCCTTCTATATATAATTTATTGTTTCGAATGACGGCATGTTTACCCTGTTTTCGCTCTTCGCGTAAGATGTCAACCATTTTTTTTCGGTCTTGAGTGGATTCCTTATTCAAATATTCAGATACGTCTATACCGGTATTTCTAAAATAGCGGGCATTTTGCAGTATATACTTCGTCATTTTTTTACTGATTAGCTCAATCATAAGTGGCCTTCGTTGTCCTTTTCTCCCTAATCGCTGTATATCTTCAATGTATCCCGTTAGATTTATATTTAAGATATTACCGAACAGGTCTATTACAGGCATTCCATTGTTCACATTTGTATAAAATAAATATAATTTTAAAAACCACATACCTACAGTAGTTTCATTCCATGCTTCCGCATCTGGTTAAGAGGATCTGGGAGGAGGAGAGGATTGAGGGTGGTGACCGAGTCATGGTACTTCACACACCTTACATGCGAGAAATTCAGTGTTAATACGTTTGTCGTAAATATGCCATCGAATTGGATGAAAATTACATTGAAGTTTGTGTTAATCACAAATTTAGTACCTAGCAGTAGCTAGTAGCTCCTTGTGAAAGAGTTCATCCAGGGCAGCACTGCCACCTTACATATTTCTGCCGTCAAGCAGTAATGTGAGCATTAGTGCATTCTGGTATAAAGGGATAAGGGTACTGGTGAAATTACCGGCACATGGGACTTGTCAACTTATGTCTCAGGGTGACGGGCGCAGTGGCAGAGCCCATAAGATCTTTGCGATTTAAAGCTCTGAGTGGCACAGCAACTGTTATGGAAAGGCGTGTCGTTTACCAGCAGACACACGGCTTGTTCGTCCCGTTACTTAGTATTATTACTTCTAAAATAAAAAGTATTCTTATAATTATTTTTTTTATAATTGATTATATTTGCATCGTTCGGATTCAATATTTCTTCAATCCTTATATTGGTTTAATACATTCCGTTTTAAATTATTTATATTCATATTTTCCGCCAGTCCCTTTCTTAGGTTTATTGAATATCATGATGTTTTTTCAACTATGGCATGCAATTATTTTTGTCAAATTTTTATTTAATCTATTAATACAAAGATCGAACACAAGAAAATTCCTTCGACCCGATGTCGATGTTTTTCCTTCATGTCCCTTTCATGTTTTCACTAAGACTATGGCATTGATTGAAAATGCTTCTGACGGAAGTCATATTTTTAAGGTCAATAGCGTTTTTCCATCGACGAGGAGAGACGAAAATTGCCATCTAGCTACCACACCGGTTCGCAAATGATATTGTGGATGGAAGACGACTGTTGTTCAGTCCGTCTGGCATAAGCACGCGGCTGAAGTAACATGTCCCGTAAATTATTATTAATAAATGAATGAATGAATGAATGAATGAAATGTTCTTTATTGCACATAAAATTACAATTAAAATACAATACAATAGCTTAAGTATAATAGTAGTAGTAAGTCAATGTGCAACAGGCAAATGAAACGTAACGATAACATAATATTAACGAAAAAAAATCTTAAGTCCCTATAATCTCGCGATTGATACTAATAGCCATCGCATGGGTCCTCGCGAGCACGCTCGAGGCGTCACGTGAATCGTGTTTCCGTTGCAGAGTTAATAACTCTGTGTTGGCAGAAATACGGTTTAATATCACACTAAATATTTCAACTGTCGTCCGGTACATCCGCGTCAATCAAGACCATTTCCACCGAATATGCTAGAATATTATTGAAATTTTGCTATACAAATGTAATCCCCGTTCGCCTCGTCTCGGATCGAAGACTAAAAAGAGTGAATCAGCATTTTATTTTATTTTATTTCACAGGAATTATTTGCAGAGCAACGTGGTTTATTTGTAATGGCTCCAAATCCACTTCAGAATCGTTTAAAATTCACCTTGAAAGCTGTGAATTTACAAGATGCCTTTAACTAGAACATTTAAATGTACGTTTCACTTACATTACGTGCGTACATTTAAACGTACGAAGTAGATGACGACGACAAGTTGTCGCTTGTCTGCCTGGAATTTGTAGGGAGCTAGACACCTTGATTAGAATAGAAATAAAACATGTACCCTCCGTGAAAAGTGCGTTAAGTCAGAAATTCGTATTTTGAGAAAAACGGATTTGAAAAATTTGAATCTTTGTAGGCTCATAACTTTTTAGTTATGTGTTCTAGTTTTGAACGAGTAACTTTTCCTAAAAAGGAATTTCAGTGTCAATATTATGGTTTATCAATAATTAAATTTAAGTTTACATATTCTGTGCAAGTAACAATAAAAGTAAATTGTATCATGGTCACTTTAAACCGTGGTTGTGTTAGATGATTTATTACGAATTGTACCAATTTGCACGGCGTGTGAAGACTTGGTGAACAACGATTTGTAAATAAGTTCAAATACATTTATTTAGTAATACATTTATTAAGATTACAAGAATCTTGCCGAACAAAATTGTCATTAAAATTAATAGGTTTTTTGGGAATCTCGGGTATATCTTAATTTGCATTGTTACAATTTTAAGCGTACTGTTACCTGAATATTAGTAATTAAAGATATATTTCATAGTATGTGCAAATAAAATGCATTATTTTAAATCCTTATGTATTATTATTGTAACAACTTTAAAAATCAACATCATCAGATTAGTTTTTGCAAGTAGGTAGAATAAACGTCTACTTTATAAAATAAAAAAGACTCATTTGCATGTTAGGAATTCACGAAAATAGATCTTCAGTCAACTTAATACCTAGGTAATAATAGGTTTTTAGGTTTTTTAGTTAGTAATTATCATGCCACTTCGATCTTACATGTTTAAGTCTACTTTTCTTGGTCTACAATAAAATTTAATAACAACTCTATCGTCACTGGCAGCGATACTTATTAAAATACAATATACTAAGCAAAATAAAATTTGAACAATAAATAGAAAAGTGAAGCAAAGTAATCAATCCTTCTTAATTTGTTTTAAACTGACATAAAAATGCTTATTGATTGTCATTCAAAATACTAAAGTAAATGAAACTATTTTCTAAAATTCAAAACGTAATGAATTGTCCAAAGTTTCAGATACAAACATTGACTTACAATTATATGGACGTCGGGTCCGCGCTAAAAAGTGTCCGCACTTGTAAGGCGCTAAAATCTTCTCGCTTTAGTCTTCATTTGTTCTACGGACAGCGCGATACTGCGATGACATTACAATTTAAATTTCGAATAGGTTGACTTGGGACATTTTTTTCGTGGTTTTTGTATTAGACCCGTCGTCCATTTATTTGTAAGTCAATGGATACAAAAGAATGTTTCGAAAAACAATTGTCATAAACTTAATTTTTTTTAAATTATGTCATCAAACGTTTTTAAAAATAATAAAGTAAACAAAACTGTAAAAGTAACCAAAGTGTTCGGAAACAAAAAATTCTGTAATAATTATCACAATAATAATCTTCCTCCTCTATACGATCAGAATCTACATATATATACGAAGACGTATAAATACGAAGTAGCAGCTAGGTACAGTCAAGAGCACATCAAACTTGGCACTTTGTACTTTGGACCGTTCTTATCGTAAGCGGCATAGAGTTGGATTTAAGTCTAAGTGTCAAGCTTGACGTGCTCTTGCCTCGATTACTGCTGCGTACAGGGTAATAGTAAATAGTAAAAACAAGTTTTCTGTTATGGAAAGGAATTATGATGATTTTGCTGAATTTTCTTAAAAGCAGCTGCAGGTAAAGAAATTTAACTCGCGAGGTCATTGATCTACCCGCGAGGTGAAAAGTTTGTGTGGTATAAATGCAAAATTTTGAAGTATACCAAAGATCTATTCCCTACATCCGGATACAAAGAAAGTTACAATAATATTAACTACGTTTCCATGTCGTATGCGAAAAGAAACAAAACGTACGACCATATTCGGATAGAAAATGTAAACAAATATGACGTTGGCCTCTAGCCTTTAGCAGCAGAAAAAAAGAAAAATATAGATTCTGATTCTATAGCTTAGACTATGGAAACCAAGAGACATGTTATGTTGACATATATAAATCAGACGTTATATGTATACGATGCATTTCGACGTCGAAAACATAAACATGTTATTGTCTTTGTTTAACGATTGCGTGCCGTCTCAAGCCAAAAGAGATAGCATTACATTGGTCTGTATCAAACACGGGAATCGAAAATTCGTAACGTCATCTTAAATGCCAACTGTTCATCCATTTCGCTGTACATAAGATACACGATACGGTTGTCAAAGGGAAGTACATCAAATGTCAAAACAAGTGTTTTCCAAGTGTTTTGTTGAATTATTCGTATGAATTGTAACAAAATGGACAAGAATATTGCCAGTGAGAATAATTAAGTATTAATAAAAGTTCTTCGCTGCAGCATTACGAGATGTGGCATTAGAAAAAGCAAAAATCGACCCAATGTAACATTGTACAGGCACGTGTTATTATTTTGTCTATAAATCACATAAAATCCCAAATATCTCATGTAATTGGACATATATAAGTAGTTTATTCATAAATCTTGCCAAATTTTTGCTTTGGTTTCCTTAGATTGCCCATTTGTTTGAATATTTTCATGATGGATGTTAACGGTTATTTTGATATTCTGTTATTAACTTAATTCACTATGAGATTTTATTATTATTTCAAGTTTATCTGCAAATGAAAAAAGAAAGAAAGAGTTGTTGGAAATCGTAGGACTGCCAAATATAAGCATTGAATCAAAGACCATTTTCATTTATTCGCTTTCTTTTGAAGAGTCAAATTTTAACAGAACTTTGAATGTAATTAGATCACATGATAATGCAATTCCATCATTAGGTTTATTGGTAAATAATTTTATATTTATATTAAACAAGACTCATTTACTAAGTATTCACAGTTCCTGAAAACTAAATTATCCACTCGTCTCCGATTTTTTTCCCACCGACAACTCTAACTACTAAACATTTTTATTTTATAAAGCCAGCAATGCAAGGACCACGTTGGTCCAACGTTGCCGGGTGAAGGCCAATACCAACGTATAGACAGCCTATTTGCCTTCCCATCGTTCGGTGTCACTCGCCTAGCTGACCGAGTGAAGGCGAGCGCTAACGTGTATAGAGCTCGTTTGACGTGGCTTTTTGCGAGTTGTAAAACTCGCAATCGCTTGTGTCTACTTGTCTCATTTCGGAGAAGTGTCGATTTTTCTGCACAAATCAAAGGCGCTCGACCAATAGCAAACAATTGACTACAAACACTGTCATCATTGTAAGTCAATGGTCATCATATACAAATTGAGTAAAATCAGACATTTGCCTGCTATTTAATATATGCGAAACAAGTTTTAAGCAAATAAACGTATGATAATAATATTATTATTCATAATATTACTACTTTCATTTATTTCCAAAATTAAATGGAAGTATTAAAGAGTCACTTAATCAATAATTGATATTAATTCTATACCAATGCATAAATACATAAAAGCTTACACTATTTGGAAACTGTTTAAAAATGTCGTCGTTGTTGAGTTTGGAAATGTATGGAGGATCTCCAGATTTATATTTCGAAGTTTTCTCTTTTTTCAAATCAAAATGAAATCAAAAAATCATTTATGCAGACAACTACAGTCCATATTTTACAGTTAATTCAATAAGTTTACACACATTAAAATAAACAAAAGGCAACTTAAAAACAGAATAATTAAACAAATTAAATTAAATATCAAATAAGTCATCGGCATGGTTTTAAATGCAGTTTCATGCAATGTAGCATGATCGGGCAATCCGCTCTACCAGCCACAACGCGCAGAATCTCATTCGTGCCGCAACGGATACGACTTATTAATGAGGCAGCTCTCTTTCTAAGGATGGCATGGAAACCATCCGTGTGGGCATCCGCGAACATGCCTGATGCGCTGCAGTACCGTGGCAAACCCAATAAAACCCTGAACGCGTTGTTGTACTGAACGCGCAGGGCGTTGATTGTCTTCTGCGTAAAGTTGACCCACAGATTACACGTATAGAAGCATTGGCAAAATGCCTTGAAAAGTGTCACCTCCACGGGTACTGTGCAACGTGCGAATCTGCGCGCCAACATATTGCTTCTAACAGCCAACGCCCGTCGCTCTCTCTCTATGTCCTCATTATCCGTGAGATCCTCCGACACCCAGTGGCCAAGATATTTAAATCGCGTAACTCTATTTAACGCAACACCGTTCAAATAGACGGGTGGTACTGAAGTGATCTTGTGACCCCGAGACTGGAACATCAGGAGCTCACTTTTTTTGCGTTATATCTGAGCCCATGGGCCCCGGCATAACCCTCACATATCTTAAGCAATTTTCTTAAGGCACTTATCGAAGGAGCCAACAAAACCATGTCGTCTGCATAGCTAAGGTTATTTATACACTTACCATCTATGGAGCAACCGACCTGTGCCCTGCCTAGCTCCTCGATAAGCCCATCTATATTCAAGTTAAACAGGCGAGGTGATGTTAAGCCTCCCTGTCTCACTCCACAACTCATGCTGTACTCATCGGAGATAGTTCCCGCCCATTTCACAACGTTTATTTGATTCTTATACCAATAATCAAAAACGTCTATAATTTCACTGGGGACGCTGGTATCAGTCCTCGTTTTTCTCCAAAGTAACTTATAGGACACCAAATCGAATGCCTTCGATAGGTCCAAGAAGCAGGCATAGACCGGAGTCTTCCTGTCTGTATAGTAACGGACGGTATGCTTCAGGCACAGTATCGCAGTCTCAGTAGAGACCCCAGACCGGAATCCGAACTGAGCATCATTCAATTTCATGTGACTGTTCAAAGTGCGATCAAGCAGACCGTCCAGTACCTTTGCTATGGTGGTGGCTAACGAAATGGGCCTATAGTTGTTATTATCACAGGGATAGCCAGTTTTATTTTTGATTATTGGTATAACTACCGTTTTCATACATTCCGATGGCAAGTACGAGTGACGAACACAAAACGTATAAAACATTCTCTCAATGTACGGCAAATGTACCCCAGCATCGCAGGTGCTCAATCCCAAGTCCATCGTGCCCGGGGGACTTACCCCTGTTCATGTGCTTGATTACAAAAGCAACTTCTTTTGCTGTAAATTTTATTAGAGAACACGATTCGTCAGACCTAGGTTCAAGCACCAATGGCACACAAGTTTGGGGTGACGGTTCCACCTGAAAATGGTTTTTAAATAAGGTGGTAATGTCCCGTGGCTCAGACACACCATCCACATTAAGTGGAATGGTAGGTCTTGGATTAAGTCTCCTTGTACTTTTCCAAAAATTTTTTAAATCCTTTTTAGCATGCTGTGATGCCAGAAAATCCATCTTCAGCCGCTCCTGGTTACTTTGGCACCACTTTCATTTCGATTTAAATATACGTCGCGACTCCGCCATTGCCTCATAGCATGGACCACGCGACGGGCTACCGTGTCCACGCCAAGCTTGAAAAAGAGACCTCGCCTTTACATGAGCAGCCTGAACATGAACGTTCCAACCCACAACAACACGCTTTTTTGAATTATAAGCGGATTTAGAGGCAGTGATCGCCGCCCCACTCAATATTTCTACTATCGTTTTATACATTCTGTCAATAACTAATCTATGATCTACGTTATGACATATATTATCACAGCACTCTGATAACTCAGACGGAAAGTTAATTTGGCGCAGTTTATTGTTATATTGTTTAGTATAGTTCTCTATTTGTTCCTTATTCCTTTCTCCCCATAAAACTTTATTATAACAATTATTAGATACTATATGCTGCGACTTTAAAACATTTAAATTAATAATTATTTCAAGAGGCATATGATCAGACCATGTACAGTCATAATGCACCCTCACATCCATCACCAACTGCCACGCAGCCTCCGTTACAACGCAATTGTCTAACCAACTCAAACTGCCGTGTGAGTCGCTAATAAATGTGAAAGTGTCACTGTCCGACCCTAATCTTTTTATGTCTGCACAAATCCTACTTTGATCAAAACAAAATTTTAAAAGTTCTTTACTGAATAAATCACCGGGATTGGCATTAAAGTCTCCCAAAATGAAAACAGATGCCACTTCACTGTTGTCAATTATTGCGCTTAATTCACTGAGTAAATTTGTAAATTCTATTAAATTATCACCCTGATTCATTGGCATATATACTGTACAAATTAGAAGAGAACGATCACACACACTAATCTTAATTGCCGCAAGACGCACACTATTGCATGGGATGACCGTCACTGCATCAAACGCATCCTTCCGCCACAGTAACGCTACACCTCCATACGGTCTGCCTCGTACTATGCCAACTGAGGCGTCAATTGCTGATGTACCCGTGAATCAAAAGTGGGGATCTATGGTACTGAGTAATGGTATGTCATGTTGGAACAGCCACGTCTCCTGCAGGGCTACCACATCTGCTTGCTTACATAAGCTTCTCACAAAATCTATAGACCGTATAAGTGATTTACAGTTAAAAGTTATAAAACTACTAGTTATTTCTTTTGTTTGAGTACGATCCATTTTGGTTTTTGTGTTTAATTCTATTACTAAAGTCCATAAAACGACGAAACGTAATGCTTTCAGACCAAATCTGGCCTTCCATGAACATTTCCAATTTATGTTTAGGTACAAACACTTTGTACGCATCATAGACTTTTTGTTGTTTCATTTCAATTTTTTCCAATAACACAGTCACTTGCGCCTTTTCTTTAATGTACTCAATAATGTCCTTCGGGGAGGTACCTTTATCGACGTTATTTATAAATAAAGGGATCTTTAAATCTGCAGCCATAAACTTACATTCAGATGAAGTAATTGGAATCCCTTTATGTCCTAAGAATCTGTTTTTATACCTATTTATCTGCACCCTAGTCCAATCACTACTCCTATTTGGTTCCTTCCAATCTCCCTTTGCACGCAACACATCAACAAAAGAGCGCCTAGGCACAGAGCAATCAGCTGTGTTTGTTACGTTATCAATTGAAACCGCGGTGGGCCTCACTGCCTTTGTCATAGGACGCTCGGTGTTGCTCGGACATTCCGATGTAGATACCGCGGTAGGGGCCTCCACGCGCACTTGCATTTCGACCGGGGTGGTGCGCGCTGCGAGACAGAGACGTCATATGCATCAACGTCGTTCTTGCGCGTACGCAAGGGAGACCGCAGCTCACGGGCGCTATTATTCTTGTCATTTTTAGTTTTGCCGGTATTCAAATCATGTTCTATTAAAGTCATGTGCGGTACGCCAAATGGGCCACTATCGCAATCGAAACTATCTAAACATGCACCCCTTTTTGTATTAATATTTCTATACGATATTTTAGGCATTTCCAGATTTGAATTCGTTTCAAAACCGCTGGTGACCGTTACGACAGCACTGTTCCTCTTTAAACAATCTTCCTTAGATTGCAATAAAGTATCCTTGGTAACATATGTATTTTTGATAAGTTTTACCTCATTTTGTAACATTACAATGTCTTTAAGTAGCCTCGTAACGTCCACATGATCAAAGGTCACTGGGGGTAGTTTATTTAAATCCAGCGCCACAAAAACTGGAATTTTCTCGGGGTCCAATGACTTAATTAATGACATGTATCTATAAGTTTTGCGTGTACGCTGCGCCGGCACGCACCCTATTACAACCAGTAATTAATCAGCTGTTACTAAAGACGGACGTTTCATTTCTCGACACTTCATTGGCTAACGAGGATAAAACTACCTACGCGTGTGTAAAAATAAAATAGTTACGTTGCCATTTATACGGGATGATCCTAATGTACT
>NW_020654348.1:0-14852 GCF_003589595.1 Hyposmocoma kahamanoa
AACCTATGTCTCAGGGTAACGGGCGCAGTGGCAGTGCGCCTCAGAACTTTGCGATATAAAGAGCTGAGCGGCACTGCAACTGTTATGGACAGGCACGTAGCTTACTATCAGATGCACGACTTGTTCGTCCCGTCACTTGATATTATAAAAAAAAACTTAACGAGATTTGTATATCAAGGTCAACCTCCCCACGTTGCCGTTCCATATTAGATAATTAACAAACTAAATTAACTAATTGATTGAACCAATGAATCATATCGAATTTTTATACTTATGAGTCGACGCAACTATGACTTTCACATTAGATATGTAGTTTGGTTTTAAGAATGCACAATAGTTTATTTCGTTTCGCCGGCATAACGAAATTAGAACTAAATTTTTATGGACAATTTCTTCCAATATTGTGTTTTTTCATCATTCCGTGTTGATGTATGTTTAATGTTCCGTAATTTTATATCGCCGATTAGCAGGTAAGACGGACTACCGCCGCCCTTTTGTTTTTTTGCGAGTTTGTTTAAAACATGTACAATAATAACTTCAATAATAGATTTGATAAAACCAAATTGGCTTTTGATCGGTATGGATGTATATTATGACATATACTTAATTTTTAATTTTTTTAATTTTTCGTACGCCTGATGGTAAGTGACTCGACTATCCATGACGGTTGCAGTGCTACACGGAGCTTTAAATAGCAAAGAACTGAGGAGCACTGCTACCGCGCCCGTCACTCTGAGACATAGGTGGATAAGTACTTTGTGCCTGTAATTTCACCAGCAGCAGCTCTTCAAAACCTTCTTCTTCTTCTCCTACCGGAAGTCGGCAATCGTTAGCGCTGTCTTTATTTTAGACAAAGCTGCATCTTGTGCTCAGGTTGAACCATGTCTGAAGATTCTTTAGTACGCCTTCTTCTTCTTCTTTAAACGACCTCGTTTTCCCTGGATTTTTCCTTGCATAATTATTCGGAGCAGTTCGTATTATCATTACGCATTATAGGACCAAAGTACCTATAGCTTGTGTTTTTTGACGATACTTCAACCTCTAAGTTTTTATTCACCATCTGCAATACTCTTTCATTGGATACTCTATCTGTCAACGACATTTTCAAAATGTTTCAAAACCGGCAGTAGTACTTATCCACGAAGGATATTTTTCCAAAACAATTATCTCATGGATCTAAAAAAATGTTTATGATCTAGCGCAGTGACAGTAGTTTGTACCTAGCGTGCACGTGTGGTAAGATTTACTAGTTATAAATGACCTAGGATCATGAATAATTTATGAGTTGTTTACTATATTCATTACTCCATTCAGATTTCTTTGACTTTCTGATCCTCTGGTAATACCAAATTCACATTAATTAGGTGTTTATTACACGACAAATTACAGCCCTAAACCGAAAGATTCCAAGTAAGGGAATCTGTAAGCTCATTAACTGAGATTTGTAGAAGTGTTACGAGCATGTTATTCCTCCACTTATCTTTGCGTCTCAATTGTAGCTTTATTGGTTTAACATATTCATCATCGTCACCATCCATAGCCTGATTGCCACTGCTGGATATAGGCTACCCGAAGTTTGTGCCATCCACCACGGTCTTGTGTTAGGCACAGCCATCGGCCCACCTTGCAACTGGGCGCTCGACATTTCATTTGCCCATCCGCGGCCACCAATCAGTCGACGTCTTGCTCCATCACCTTGCCTTGTTATGTGTCCCGTCCATCCAAGTTCCAGCATCCTGGACTTTCGTCGATTGAAATCGTATCCTCGGTACGTGCCACTTGTGACTCCATGTTTTTATAGCATGAAAGTTATAAAAATATCACGAAATACTTGAAACAAATAAAATTTTATTTTTAATTATTTAAGCATAAAAAGTTATCAACCAATTTCTTTCAAAGACTCTTCAAACTTCTACTCTGAAAATTTACCATTTTGTAGATATAACCTCATAATATAATAAACAATTTATGTTGTGGTCTGTGGTTTAAGCTGTCTAGTACAGTAGAGCTCCTTGTTAAAGAGTTCGTCCAGGGAAGTACTGCCACCTTACTTAAACCTAATTCTGCCACCAAGCAGTAATTTGGTTTTGAAGGGTAATTGGTGCTTGTGAAATTACACGTACATGGAACTTTTCAACATATCCCACCAGGCGCATGGCTTGTTCGTCCCGTCACGTAGTATCATAAAGTAGGCATTCAAACGGTTTCCAATTCAATTTTTACCACCATCATTAAAGCAAGTGATCTAATTTGAATCCTCTTTATACCATGCGTTGCGATCTTAGTGTTCAGTGGTCATTACTTCATTTATCTACTTCTCTTATATCCTGTGAATTCTTAAAGGACCGAATAACCTTGCACAGTGTTAAAGTGCTTCTTCCCACAATTTTTTCATTAGCTTATCGCAATTTTAATTCAAAGCAATTTGACACGCTGCCGTTTTAGTTAATACACGGATTCAGTAATATTGCTATTTTTAGTCTTCTAAAGTGCTAACGAAGCTATTTACGCGGAACGTCGTTACCTATGTACAGACAGGATATTACGCCATACATTGACGAATCTTGTCCAGTTGCTTTAGAGACGATATTCAAACAGCAGTATATAGTTTGATGTGTTATTGACTGTACATAAATGTTAGACAACATCACATGCGTTTCTTGGATCCCAAAGTAAGTAACTAAAGCACTGTGTTATGGAAATTGGAAACTTAGTTACTTAAAGCACTCGTGTTAAAGCATGTGATTTTGTCTAATAATTGTTTTTTATTTTTATTGTCTAGTAGCAGTAGAGCTGCTTATGAATTAGTTCCTCCAGGGAAGTACTACCTCCATAAATATTTCTGCTAATAAGCAGTAACGTTAGCTTTACTGCGTGCCAGTTTTGAAGGGAAAGGGTATTAAAATTTCAGGCACGTGGGACTTGCCAACTTTATATATATCGCATTGGTAATACAAAAGTGTATTATCTCAAAAAGTGTATTTTTACAGAATCGATGAAAAATTAATTACTCACTTCCAGCGAAATATTATTAAAATTTATATACAGCTTAAAGTTTATTTATTACAGACATTTAAACAATTCCGTACTTGCCAAATAAAAGGAAAAAATAACTTAATATTTTTTAGAAACTCATTTATTAAGACTGTTTTATCCAGAACTAGTTCGCAAAAAGTTTGTCTCATTTTGAGTTAAATAAATTTATTTTAATTTTTCTTACAATATTTCAACGACGGTTTTATTGACGTGTAGAGAATGAAATTTTACGTTCAGCAATAGTATAATCTTGAATTTCACATATTTTGAGTTACAACACTATTGTAATAGCAGTGTGATATGTGGCAATGCCTTCCAGACCTTTGCAATTTGTGGTAAGCGATACGTCACCTGTGTCACTTACCACCAGATGCGCGACTTGTTCAATGTTCATCCCGTTACTTGATATCATAAAAAATACTAGTTTTACTTTATAGTTTATCCGTTAACAAAAAAAGTATTTTATCATAGATTTCTCAACAATAAAATAGAAACAACTCAATATATATGTACACATGCTCTCATCTAATCTGTATATGGATAAAAATAAAGATAACGTGAACTGGTAGAGCAGATAATCAAAAGATAATGTAGATTTTTTTCTCTGATATACACTTGAGATAATCCGTTATATGTCAATTCGCAGATAAATCATCTAACGATGGATTTGTAAGTAGGTTAAATTGTTATAAATATTTGTAGTGAGTAGGATATTTGCGCACTTGATACGACACGATAGTTTTCAGCATTAAAGAAAGGAATATCGAAGGAAATGGATGCATGGGAAAACTTTATGTCGTATCGTATGAGGAACTCCAAGTTAAGGTGCTGAACAGAGAGGGTTGGCGACTACTTCAACCAAAAGTAATACGCGTTTAATGAAACGCGTATTACATTTGGTTAGTGAGTTGCTTTTTTAACTGACTGAATATGTTACGCGATAACTCGTATAGGTACTTATGTCTCGTATAATACGGCATTTGTGAATCGATTCAGATGATTTTTTTTTTGTTGGAAAGAGATTACCTTAGTAGTGGTCTCATTTAAATTTTAAGAAAATATTCCACCTCTAATGGTGACCAACTAGGGGATGAATCCGTTTTCGCCCAATTTCTAACCGATTTCAACAAAACTTGGCAAATAGATGTAATTCCACCAACTTTTGAGGTCGGTTTTTTTAGTACTCTGTACTGAGATTATTTGTAATACCAAGTGACGGGACGAACAAGTCGTGCACCTGGTGTTAAGCGACATGTCTGTCCATAACAGTTGCATTGCCATTCAGAGCCCGTCGCACTGGGACATAAGTTGACAAGTCCCATATACCTGTAATTTCATCAGTACCTTTACGAAATAGGTAAAGTGGCAGTACCACCCTGGATGAACTCATTCTTAAGGAGTTCTACTGCTAAACTTAATGCGCAGTATAATGTTGTAAATGCTTTAATTAATCATTGCTTTTATTACTGCACATTAACAGTTATTACCTCTAGTACGAGATCGTTAACACATTTTGTTACTACCTCTAGAACAAGGCGAACTTAATTAAGTTTATATATGTATGGGTAACGTGCACCTACACTCCTTACCTTGAAACGTTTATAGGCAGAACTCAATTCCATGTCAGTCTATTTAGAAATTAATAATATTACGCATAATCTCAGTTCAGAGTGCTAAAAAACCGAGCTCATTCATCCCCTAGTTTGCCACCCTTAGAGGTGGAATATTTTCTATAAAATTTAAGTGTACTTAGTACTTTAGAGGTACTTCTTCCCAACAAAAAAGAATCTTCAAAATCGGTTTACAAATCGCATAACATACATTTAAAAAAAAAAACATGGGTAACCTATCACAAACTCGAACTTTTTTTCCGAAATACACCGAAAACGGAATTATGACGAAACCGTTGTTTTTTCAGGATATGTTGGATGTTTATCGCAAAAACACGATTAGGTTCGGTTAGGTTTAAAAGAAAAAATATTTTCCTCTCAAAATTACATTCGAGGTTATGAAAATTCGAGCAAACGTTATTTCTGGAAAATGTCCACTACTGATACTACTACATGTCATTTCGGAATGACATTTTTTTTGCTTTTTTTCATGCTTGTTTTTACAAGCTGTCGAATAGAGACCTCCTCCTTTTTTTGAAAACGGTTAAAAATGAATAGAACTAGAGTGCAGTAAGGTGATACTTTACAAATCGGGTTATTCCGCATTTATTTCCAAACGAATACTACAATTTGGTAAAAGCAATCAAACTGTGATAATGTTAGACTGTAACAATTTGCAATATTTTATTTTAGTGAATATCGTTATGATTTGATCACCACGATATTTATACATTTTTTAAAGAAAATACTCTACTATTTTGTTGTTATTATTAATACAAGGACGATTTGCATCGCGATTTAGATATAGAGCCCGTAGATAAAGTTTTATCCGCTCACGCGATACATGCAGCCGTAGATGCATACCACACCTAGAGGTGCCTTAGGTGTTTATTTATTGAAAACATACCGTAAGTAGCGTTTTTTAAGTTTACCCTGAATATAAATGTTTATAAACTATACTTTAAGGAGTAATTTCATGGTAAACGTTAGAACCACTCAAACGGAATATTATCATCATATTTATCCATGTACACCAAACATTTCATTAGTGCTTTTTAAGTGCAGGATTTGCTGTGTATTACTGCATTTTATTTGAGATGTTTTTGTTGGTAGTACGGAGGGTATTTATTTAGCAATGCAGAATAATAATTTTTATTTATAAAAACTTGTATTTAAACTGAAGGCTTTTCTAATTTGCGAAACCAAATAGCCGCCATTTTGCGGTAGGAGGAGCGCATCGCGTGAGCGGATAAAAAAGTACGCCGAAGGCAATACATATATAGTGCGTAGACTACAAAGAACTAAATGTTTTGAGTTAGTGAAGTTATTTTATAGTAAATAAAATAAATATTAGTGCCAGTGTTAATAACACTATGAACACAAGGACGAAGTGTCTTCCCTTTAACTGATGTTAAAAGATATTTGTCGATGAACAATTTTTATTATATAACTTACATTTATTTTAGAAATTTATATTAAATTAAAATTACTTATTAGTATTGTAAAAAGGCTAGATTGTAATTAGTCATAAGGTTTTGTTTTGCTTTACAACAAAGAAAAAAAATTAAACAAAGATTGAAAAAATACAAAGATAAATTTCTTCGGTGCGATTGGATACTGGTGCCAGCGTCAAATATGTTGTACTACTTGGAGTAACAATCTTAACGAAACTCTTCTATGATCACGGTAAATGTGTGGCCCTGAAAAGCGCTGTTTTTTCTTTGTTTCTGAACATTACGTATGAAACGAACACGACAATGATAGCGAGGGGTTTAAGCACTTTCCCCGCGAAAAAAACTGGACGTCTCTGTGCATGATTGTAACGCACTTGACGTGGCGCACAACTTGGTGCCTTGACGTTGCCTTATCGTAGCTACCAATTGAATTACAGACCGGGTCAGCAAATCTTACGAATTTCTCTTTGAGTTAATACATTTATTATCGATTTTTGCGTCTTATTTAAAAAAAAAATTAAAGTCGACGCAGCAGCGGCCACAATCTCATGACGATGGTACATGTTTATCTAAATAATATAAAAGTGTATTCACTATAGCCTCAAATAGCCCCAAATTGTAGTTATTATAATACAGATTCCGAACGGTGCATTGTATTCCATTCCAACGCCATACGATGCGTTGGGTCGGCGTTACGATGCCTGAATAGTGAAGCTGCGTTGTACTGCGTATAAATTAGAATTCCAGATTGTGCGTGTGACAGTGAGATAAGTAGCCACGTCACCTACGACTGTCGCTTTAACGCTGCGGTAGTAAACAGCGTTAGAGGGATGTCACGGGGGCGCTGCCGGTGCGTTGCGTCATCGTAACGCTATGGTTTCAACGCACCGATTGCCACACGAGCAACGCGGTGTGACCTTACTTACGCACCACAGCACCTTTCCCCGCTTCGTCTCCTGGCCCCTTGGCCAATACTCATGCATTCATTGCTGAGCGCTGTTTCATGAAGTTCTGATTTATAAGTAGTATACCGCAGCGTCACCGCCCAGGCATTGCAATATCGATGCAACGCATCGTGTAGCATCGCTTTTACGTCGCAAACAGTTTGCCCGCGTGGCATTTGGTGCGTTGAAATCGTAGCGTTGCAACGACGCAACACACCTTCAACACACGTGTGGCATCGCTCTTAGGAAGAAGGAAGCTAAGAGTTTCTTGTGAATGAGTGGCAAATCAATCACTTAAAGTTGAAGCATTCCGAAAGTGGAAAACCCTGTGCGCACTTTCCAAAATATATTCAATAGGAAATCGACAAGCAATCCAATTTCCTAGTGGTCGAGATATTCAATCTTCGACTCCACAAGATAGTATTAGCCAATAAGTCTCCTTACCCTTCGCTTCGCCAAGGCTGTCGTTTAGGACCGTTACAATACTAAAATCATCAATTAACCCTTTCATGGACAATATCTATGTAGTGACCTATCACCCGAGCAATTCTCCATAAAATATAGGATAGCATAAAAAGTTATCGACTAATTTTAACAATCGCGATTTAAAATTCGGCAAAAATAGTTTCATTTAAAAAAAGTAAAATTTTAACATCTGGAAAAATAATATACATCAATAATTAAATATTTTTAAAAATCTGCCAAAGCCACATATCCTTAGATTATACGTCAAAAGTTTATCAACACACATTCAAATAGACAAAAAAGTAATTCATAGACGGCGCAAATAAAATTGAACCAATCAGTTACTGGTGAGAGCGTAATTTTTTTTATAGCACTTACTTTTTTATTTCTCGAATTTAGGTATTATGTTAGGTATTGTGTAACCCGGTTTATGGTTTAATCGCGGATAATGGCGTTAACGCAATTTCATCAAATCTACTACTGTTATAAAGCTATTGTTGTTTTTAACAATAACCATTAACCTATAAACCAAAACAAAATTACTGTTTTTGGCACCAGTTGTGTTTAAATTGATTGATATTAACTACCTGTTGATAACAAATATCAAAATCGACATTCTTCCAATTGCATAAAGCATAAAATGGTAGTTTCAGGTTAGACAATAGACTACAATAAATGAATAAAATATTAAAAAATAAAATAAAAATCATTTATTTCGGGCGTCAAAGACCCATCTCTCATATCAGAATTAATAATTAATAAAAAAAATAAAACCTACAGTTAAGAACTAAAATAATATAATCAGAATTTGAAAGACAATAAGAGGTTATAAAAATAAAATAACATAAAAAAATTGAAATAAAATTAAATAAAAGCCAAAATTCTAATTAAAATTACAAATACATAGCTTATTGATGTCTAAATCGATTGCCTCCATAACCGGCACCATATCGGACATGCTTATCACAACAATGCCGAATATAGGGGCAAACTAACCTGCCAGCTATGACAGGATATTAGGGCTGGCCCGCACTTTGCGCACCACAATAAAATATATAATGAGAAAGAAAAATTTACGTTGTACACTGAAAGATTATAATCATAAGATTTGCAAATAGTAGCATCGTACAATCATTTGATCAGCGCCATCTCTCTCACAGCTATTGGCTATTGCTAGATTTTTCGCGCTACACAATCGCAACGGCAGCGTAGCAGTATAACAACACTGCAGTTAAGACAGTTTTTCGATAATGAGTTATACATTGCGTAAAAATAATATATTACATTATCTGACTTACTAATAATGACCATTTCTGGTTTCCATTTATCTCGAAAAACTCCGAAGTTTGGACTCCCATCAGACGAAATGGATTGTGAGTTAACACGTTCAACTCCGTGTCTTATTATACTAAGGTAGTAGTGTAAACTTACTAAGATTATTATACTTGCAATGCGTTACTGTAACATTTTTTTCTTAATATACTAATTCTAGTCAGAGAGCTATTGACTCTTTCGGGCTCAGTTACACGACGCGAAAGTTTTCGCGCGGCAGCCGCGGGGTGACTACCCAGTTCCCACGCTTTTACGTACATTACTGGCAAATCTGAATTCTATTTATTAGGCAACAACGTTTGAATTCCTTGGAACAATACAACCGCGCGGTCGCCGCGTTGGCCAAAGACAAGTCAGCAATGGCGAGGAGTCCATATAACTCGATTCCCACGGGTTTGCCTAAAATGTTTCATGTATTATCAAAAGAATATAATAGACAGCACGCATAACCCACCACTTTAAAATCTTATATTCAAAACATTCGATAATAAACGTGTAGTCGCCTGTCCTTCATATACGGAGTATGATGGATCTTCGCCAAATACAACGCGCGGTCCACCACGCAAGCCGGTCAGATCCCGGCTTCTATTTCATTCGTGAAATCTACGCGCTCATATCAAAATACATCCACACATTTACAGAAGTCCGCTGTAAAACCATAATAGAATAAGACCTAATAATGGAGGTCGAAAACTCGAAAACCAAAGTGTTGTTAAAATAGGTGTTTCATGTTTTGGGCTGACTTTACTAACGATTATTTTCACACCTCGATACTGCAAGCTAGCCTCGCCCGCGCGCTCGAGAACCTCATTTAAGTCAAAACATAAAAGCTAAATAAATAGAACGTATTTTACCATGACAGTTGGACTCACGCGGTCGCTACGCGGCGGCCACGCGGTCTCCACGCGTCGTGAGCGCGGTGAAATTCGTGTCGAATAAACGCACCCTTCGTATGCCAAAAACCTTATCTCGTATTACTGGACGTATTATTGTAGCCTGTTGCTAATCACACTCGTGTTACAAACTAATTGATCATTAATCTATACATCGTGTGACAAATTACTTGATCCCATTCCCGAGAACTATATTGATTGAACATCTAATTCTACCATTAGATCAATTACGTCTCAGTTTGAAGACTTTCTTGTTAACTCACTAAAGTAACTGGTTATCACTAATTAACAGTCGCAAAATGTATACGGGTAAGATAGAGTCTGTTTTAAACTAAAAGGTAATAATACTTTATTAATAACATTCAATGCGTCAAGAAACGCTAGCGTCTATTTAAAATATAAAAAAAAAGTTAACAATAGTTCTATAACACAGTGAAGAAACTGTTAGTGTTTATTTCAAATTAAAAAAGAAATAACAACTTTAAAAAAAAACGACCTCAAAAGTTCGTGGAATCACATCTATTTGCCAAGTTTTATTGAAATTAATTACCGGAAAATGTGCAAAACCGTATCCAACCCCTTTGGAGGTGGAATATTTTATTCATATTTAAATGGCACCAATACTGGGGTACCCTCTTTCCAACAAAATAAAAATCATCAAAAGCGGTTCACAAATGTCTCAGTAATCGCATAACATACATACGCAACAAAAATGCAGTCGTATCTCCTTTTTTTGAAGTCGGTTAACAATTAACAATACTTTAGTAATGGCATTCACTACGTCAAGAAACAGCTGCTGTGCTCCAAGACCACTAGCTCCAAATTTTTTTTATGAAAACGGCAATGGTAATAATGGTATACACGATAAATATTACGACTTTTCAATAAACCTTAAATTAAAATGTAAAACCTCCGAAAGATCTTGTGTGTTGAAGAATGTTCTATAATCTATTGTTAAATAAATCTCTTTTAAAACCAAAATGAATTGTCTTTTGAAATTTTTCATTAAAACCTTACCAAAAAGGAAAAGTTCCATTTATAACAAAAACATCCTCTACTTTTTGTCAACAATTCCGTTTGAAGTAATTCACATTTCGAGGTCAAGGTGCTTATACTGTAGTAAAATACACTGGGTGAATATTTTATTCTTTACTATCTCTAACCATCTCTAACTCGTATTGGGCTAGCATGGTAGACTTTATCTTAGGGGAAACCCGTGTCCAGTAGTGGATTTTAATATTTTAGAAGATTTTGCGGACATACAACAAATCACGAAAATTTTATCACAATCGCATGAATAGGTAATAATGGAATGCATACATACATACACATAACGTACATCCATACGTGTTTAGTAGTAGAAAGAGTTTGTCCAAAGAAGTACTGCCACCTTACCTATTTCTTATATATTATTACAAGAAATACTTCAGTAGTGGCAGTACTTCTTATTTTTTTAAGCAGTAATGTGAGCATGTCAACTCGTGTCTCAGGGTGGTGGATGCTTTGGCAATGCCCCTCAGGTCTTTGTGAGTGGCACTTGAACTGCTACGGACAGGCGTGTCGCTTACGGATGATATCATAAGAAATATATTGATATCCCTCCCATACATCGGCCGAGACTATAAACTTCTACTCATTCGGGACACTACATTTCTGATTCATTGAATCTTGTTCCTTACTAGCTTCCCTCTGTTTTCAAGAATACAATTTAAAGATTACTTGCAATATTTTAAATTACTTTGTGCTAAATAAACAGTTTCCGTCCAAAGTTAGTAAAACTCGCCTTAACTTTTTGAGATTGATGACAATTGGTTCGATTTGGTGTCTCACCAAGTGATTTATGTACAAGAATTCGGAAACCTTGGGTCCCTGAGTCCCAGGAGGGCACAGGTAAAATTGCCCGCAAGTCCGTCTCATCCAAGCATTCGGCGATCAGAGATGTCACTATTTTTTTGTGTCTAAATCCCTGAGATTGTACTTATCAATCAGTTAAGTCTATTTATTAATGCAAACTACCTCATTCAGGATTGTATTTAAATATACATAGTTTGACAACCTCGTTGGGTCAATGCTTTGCACAGTGGCCACTTGATGAGAAGGTTCCGCGTTCAGTTCCCGGTAGGACCAATTTGGGAAATGAACTTTTCTAAATTGGTGCTGGTCTGGGTGTTCCGGGTAGTGTCCCAGAGTGAATTCTGTTCTCTAGTGCTCGTAGCACAAGAAATTCCCTAGAGACCAGGGCCCCAAATCTGCTAATTTTCTGAAATGAGACCACTAGTCATAATTCCATAAGTGCATTGACATTATATAGCAATTATATAGCAGTTATTCTGCTAAAATCTAGTTGCAATGGCAGTCGAGATGTGTCAATGTAATGATAGTGATGGCATTCATTAATTCAATCACTAACAATCGATGTTGCCTTACTAAAACTAACATGGAAATTGCTATGCATATCTTATTTTTATCTAGTTTAATCAACAGTAAAATTACTACGCAGACTATGCCATCAACTCGCTATTGAAGAGCACAATTCTAAAAATTACAATGGCACTTGAATAGTAACAACGAGTATAACCAGAAATAGAGACATCTATCTATCACTGGCAACTCATCAGGCAAATTGGCCTTATATCACTTTTAAATATCAACTCTCGTCTGAAATCACAAATTAGAAAGCTGAAATAGTACAGCACCAACAACTGGCCTGTGTGTGCATCACCGTATATTCCAAAAATATTCTGTCTTTATTGTAATAAAGATAATATCTCTAACAATGGGGGCTGTTCCATTCGGTGGCGTAGGAAAACAGCAAAACTAATTACAAAACAAACGGAATCACATTTCATCGGTATAATTAAATATTAAATACGTAATTTTTCAATTTTTGTTCATTATAACAAAGCTCAAGTTAAACTGGTCGATTTGAAGTGAAATAATTGACGATCCCCGTCTATTGTTTGGAACTCATGCTAGCCAATCGGAGCGCAGTTGTCACCGTAATGATCTGGCAGAATAGTTTTCAAACAGATTAAATGACACTCCGTCTCTATTTCTGGTTATATACTCAATGAATAGTAAGCTCAATGGCTAACCACCGACAAGTCATTACTTTTAACAGAATACAAAACGTACAAAATCCTGCCATTGACTGTCCATCACGCAGAACTGATTATATTTAGCAGACTTGGGGCCCAGGCAATTTAGTGTGGTTATAAAAAAAAATATTAATTTAAATACCTTATTTTTAATTGGACGTTTACAAACATTAACGTGTCAATCAACATGATCATAGTTATTTAAAATTTTTTTGGATTTATGTCAAATGTTTTTATCACTTTTTTTTTATTTCGAGCATTCAAATCACTTACTTTGCTTATTATATGTACACGAGACAACAAGCCACAATTTGGTATTAATATCTAAATCTTCGAGATTTTGTTGTTAACACGTTAATAGGTTATCAGCATCCAATTTACCAAAGAACAATCCAAAGGCTTTTTTTTTGCAAAATATTTTACTTTAACAACTTAAACTTATTAAGAAATTAAACATATAATTTAAAAAGAAATTACATTATTCCATCTCAATTAGTCATGACCTGTAAAGGGGCCGAAACGTTGTTTAATTTGGAAAAAATAAATAGTTATGTGATTTAGATCCGAAAAAATAGTTACAGCATGTTTCTGCAGGCTAGACAATCTATTGTTGAATGCTATTCGGTAAAATGAATTAAGTTTCACTCGATATAACTTCCTACCACTAAACAATGAAATCAAATGCGTATACACTACTTTAATTACGCACTTTATATGCATGTTCTGTTCTGTAATGTTCTTAATAGTTTTCCAAAAACGGCGCATGTATGACACATTACACCGACGAAGGTTAAACTTGACCGAATATCTTGACTTAGCACGTGATTTAAGGCGAGTCATATGGTTTAGATATTTACTATTAACTAACGATCTTATAAAAAAGTGTACGATACACCTAAGAATTATTATATGTATAAAGAATGTGGTAATTTGTTACACGATAAGATGTACTTCACCCAATCATATAAAATCCTGAAAACAGCCTAAAACGAATTTTTTTAGAATATAATATCTAACATCATTTTTACATGGAGATATTTCTCTTTAAGTACTACAGAGAATCTGTTAAATATTGGTTTTCATCTGAAGCCCTGTTGTTATTAAATTCACATTTCGTTTGTAAAATGCCCAGCGGTTTAAAGACGCGCCGCCCGCTGCCCCATCAATCACCATCGGGCACTTGCCAAAGTGAGATTAGTGTCAAAACAATTTGATGAATAAAATAAGAAAAGGCGTAGAAAACGGAACGCTAGGTATGATCCTCCTCACGTTGAAATACCTCGCCATAAAGCGATTAAATATGATATCGCAACAAAGTTCACACTAGGGCTGTGATCCCGGGAATATCGGTATCGAAATTTGGGTCGATGATTTTTTCACTGTCGATACTCGAGACTGATGTTTTGAGTTTGACTTTTGAAACTACCCATTTGTACTTCCCACTGCAGGCCAGGGTTTAGGTCTTAGTCCGCCACGATGGACAATACTGGTTAAGGCCTTCACACGTTTTCCAAAGGTTGTAAACCTTCTTCGACGTATAGGTTTCCTCTTTTTGACCGAAAAACTCTTGGTAATATTCAAATTACATTTCGCACATCATATCTGAAAAACTCAGATCAGGTCAGAATTCGAACCCACTGTCTCTGCTTGAGAGGTGGTAGGTCAAACCATGGCTATCACGGCTTAGTCACTTAATTAAACGTTATTAAAAAAATACAATATTTTTTTATTCTGCTTACATGGACATGGAAACCTGTAGAATGGAGCTTGGTTTAATCTGTGGAGATTGAAAAAGGATAAGAAATAAATCATATCCTCTCAATCTGAAATTCTAGTGCTCACTATAAAAAAATATTGCTTAATTTGAAATAGCTTGGTTAGTACGGTCCGGATTAATAATATTAATTTTTATTCTAAATACCATAATATGTAATGATATATTTTTTATTTCAATTTGTTTTCTACATAAATAATGTTGCAGTGCTCTCCGTGGACGTGAAATAATACCAAGTTGATAGAA
>NW_020654349.1:0-14992 GCF_003589595.1 Hyposmocoma kahamanoa
ACTCGTAAAACCGCAAGCACCTGCAGATGGATTATTTTTTCTTGATAGAGAATGATTGAACGTATACTGTAAATAAACGACACACATTACATTTTTCTACATTCCGAGATAAATAACAAAATGTTTATTTCTACAAACAAAATAATAATCAATAATAATAATAATAATAAAAATCTCACGCAAAATAGGCGCTTTGTCGTCGAGTTGCGGATACCAGCCCGTTGCACCAAGTACCAAGTACCAAGTTCTCCAAACAAAAAAAAAACTAATTTTTTTTCTCCGAAACAGTCCACTTTTCATGATTTTACAAGTTTATTTTAAAAAATCAACTCCGTATTCCTTTTCCATTTTCAAAATGGCGCTTTCGTTCTATCTACATAACAGCGACCTATAAGCACAGCGGCGGCGCTATAGTTACGATATTTTATAGATAATTTATGTTTATTGTATGTAGTAGTGTATGTAATTAGTAGTGGATACTACTAATCTTCTACAAGAGTTTAAATTGAAAACGTCCTTAGACTCAATGAAATTTTGTAGACAGCTTATCTAGAAACCAATATTTAGTGTGCTAATTTATCAATTTCATGTTAAATTACACGTTCGCTAAACAAATGACATTGGTGTAAAAACTTATTTACTAGAATTAGTAATGTAAAAGAGACGAACCGCATGCCAAGTTGTAAAGATAATAGAACCTTTTTATAGATTTTGAAACACTTTATACTGTGAACTCCTTATATTAAACTAGTCTACTACAAATGTATGAAGTCATTTAAATGATTTATAACATAGGTTCCCAAACTTTTTTACTCACCGCCCACTTAAAGTGCTTTTCTACCGGCGAGGCGAGACGAGACGAGACGAGGCAAGACGAGGCGAGAATTGAAATCTCGCCGACCTATTTCCACCAAAAATTGCCATCGCGAGCTCGCGTCAGGGTTATGGATAGTGAAGACACAGTGCTGTTCAATTCGTTAAGCCATAAACACGCGGCTAAAGTACCATGTCCCGCAAATTCTTATTATTAAACATGTTAACGGAAGGAGAATCAGATGAAGATACTGTAAGAAGAAATAATCATGTTGCAATATAAGCTGTTTGTACCTTCTAAGATAAAATAAATAAAAATAAAATAACTTTTTCGAAAATAATTTTTTTATACATAATCTTTTATCCCAGGGCACATATTACGAACTAGCAAAATACACATAAAAGTTTAAACTGGTGCTGGTATGTTTACGTTAAATTGTAACTATATTGTGTACCTATATATATTTTTGAAAACGATGCAATGTTTTAAAAGTGGTTACATAATTATGATAAAATCACAATCCTGATCGTGTACATTTTAATGAAATTATGAATATATAATATGCCTTGTATAAATATTTACGAAAAAGATATGGATAGGTACATGTATGACACCCGGACTATATATTTTTCATTGACTGTAGTTTGCTTAGTTTTCTCAGAAATAAAAGTATACCTTTTTTAAAATGGTGTCGTGATTACATATTTTTGAAAACAGCACAAGGTACGTTTTTGAAATATCTAATATTTACATAATTTCGAAAATGTGTGTACGTTTACATTTCAAAGCACGCGACTGTATCCCACAATCTCTCGATTGACATTAATAGCCTCCGCGAGCACGCGCGAGCGCGCGCGACATTGTACGTGACATCATGAATCGTGTTTCCGTTGCAGAGTTAATAAAGAGTCTATGTAGGCAGCAATACGGTTCAATATTACGTCACCAAATATTTCAAATCTCGTCTCGCCTATCCTCGTCAATCCCGACCATTTCCACCGAAGATGCGCTAGGTGAAAATTTATATTTTGCCATATAAGTTTTAAAAATCGTCTCGCCGGTGGAACTACACCCTTAAAGTGCTTTTCCACCGGCGAGGCGAGGCGAGGCGAGACGACACGAGGCGAGGCGAGAATTGAAATCTCGCTGAAATATTTCCACCAAAAATTGCCATCGCGAGCATGCGCGGTCTCGCGCTAGGGTTATGGATAGTGGAAACACAGTGTTGTTCAATTCGTCTAGCGATAAACACGCGGCTAAAGTACCATGTCCCGCAAATTCTTATTATTAAATATGTCAACGGTAGAAAAATCAGATGAAGATAGTGTAAGAAGAAATAATCATGTTGTAATATAAGTTGTTTGTACCCTCTAAGATAAAATAAATAAAAAATAAAAAGAACTTAAGAATAAAGAGTCTATGTAGGCAGCAATACGGTTCAATGTTACATCACCAAATATTTCAAATCTCGTCTCGCCCATCCTCGTCAATCCCGACCATTTCCACCGAAGATGCGCTAGGAGACAATTGATATTTTGCCATATAAGTTTTAAAAATTGTCTCGCCTCGCCTCGCCGGTGGAAATACACCCTTAGGCAAGATAAAAAAATTTCAACACCCACCATTACAAAAATAATTGAAAACACGTATTTTTTATATTAACTTTACACAAAAAATCACAAGAAAAATAAAATATATATGTGTTGTAGTTTATATAGATACTTCTGGTTTTTTTTTTCAAATGCGGTTGCACCCCCTGGACAGCATCAACGCGCGCCAATTGCTACCTAGAACACTTCAGCGCCCACTAGGGACCACTTTGGGGAACTATGATCTAGAAAGTTCGGAACGCTCCATCCTTATAACATTGACTCGTGCACCACACAAAAGGAGCCTGAGCCTGACAAATCATTTCACCACGACGGCAAGCATTATAGCACAATTATAGCGGTATATCAATGCCATCTACATCGATACGATACGAAGAAGATGACATTGATATACCGCTATTCGCACGAAGCGCTATGAGGTGCGGTTATGGCCAAATGTCACCATTCAGTAATTGAAACCTATTTAAAACCTAATCGAGGAATACGATTCTTCTATACATTTTTTGCATCTGTTCAAAGAATAAAAATAGTAATATATTGTTCGGCGCCATTTTTAAGTACATCGGTATCATTCCGTGCCAGAAAACTAATATCCCTTCGTTTTTTATTACTGATGTGAACATTTTCATTGGATTCGCTTTACCTTTTGCGTTTTGAACCCTGAGGAAAAAATAATGAGTTAGGTAATGTTATTCTCTCGTCTTTTATCTCCTTTACAATTTACAACTGACTCTATCCTGGCTAATAAAAGTAGAATAAACCGTTGACAAACTTTGCATTTTATGGCACAGATTTAGGCAGCAAAGTGGCGAACTCCGCGGTTTTGATATAATGAGGATTGAGGACCCCAGAAAATCTTCCAATAGTTCTATAACCATTCTCGAACATATAACTCAGTCACTTATGCAATAATATTGTAATAACATTTTAATTCAGTATCCCTTCTTTTGAATCTCTTTTGATTGTAATCATAATACAAAGATCGAACACTCAGAAAAAATTCCTTCGATCCGGTCGGATTCGAACCGACGTCTTCTTGCATACCGTGCCAGACGCTATACCAACTAAGCCACGGAACGAACCAACGTCACGACCAAAATCTCTTTTGATTTTTAATGAATTTTAAGACGCATAGAAACCTAGTCCGCACACGCTAAATGAGGCAAATTGAAGCGTTCCCAAAGGGCCTACACGAGCGTGTGTACATGTTCAATTACAGTCAAGAGATTATTTATTATATATACTAGTGAAAAGTAACACCTTTACGTTAGGAATATTAACTTAAATGAACTCCTCTGAAATCACGAAAAAAGTCGTCTATCCCTTAAAAAGGTTTAAGGGCTGTTCTTGTCCGCGTAGTCAGCGCCATTCAGTCTTCTGTAAAGCTTTTTCCTTTAACCTCTTCATACATCGTGGCTCACAATCTTATTTCCATTTGGTTATAATCAACTTATACGCGGTTCTCTTCGTCCATTCTTACTTTCCACTTTTCCATTGATCAAAGTATGAGACGGCCTATCGTACTATTTTCTAAATTGGTCAATCTCTCTATCGTGCTAATTATTTTCATCCATTCATACCCTCCGATCAAAATGCACAACTATTTTTTGGGTTTGCTTTCATTCATCGCTCTCTATGATGTCAACCGTGACCATGGGACCTGTAAAGGGCCCGAAACGTCGGTTTGTTTGAAAAAACAAATATACGCGATTTAAATCCGGAAAAATAGTTTCATTTCCTAGTTTCTATTTTCTACTCAGTAATAGGATTGATTGACGTAATTCCTTTAGATATTACAGAACGAATACCATAGCGGTCTGCAGATTACCTACATGTCAGGAAGTAACAGGTTATCAGGATAGCGATACGCAATTACGAATAATGTCTGTATTCGACACGTTAGTAATTACTAATCCTGTCATTCGAATGACAAATTAGTAACATACTAATCCGTTAAACATTTTCGAATGATCTGAATTATCATTCTGAAAGCACAACGATTTTGATATGGACGTGGTATGATGGAGTTCCGACATCCTAATAATCATTCGACTCGTACACCCGACCGAATGGCAAGGGCATTCGATATCCGTAATTGGATTTGACTTAGACGACTGATTTGCCCATTCGAACGATTAATATTATAAACATTCAAAGTCGCGCGTCGCTGTTATCAGAGTGTAGTTACTTACTTAGTTTTAATATTATCAACGGGCATAACAACAAGAGTGGTCGCAATGGGGGACATCAGAGCTGCTAGAACATATAGATGAGGACCATCGCCTATAACAGGTTTCAGCATTTCTCGGACCTGCACAGCCAAGAAATAATTTCATTACGAAGACTCAGCAGTGGATGGATTATGATTTAGGTGGGATATATGTATATTTTATGATGCTACCTGGGTATACGTGGAAAGTTGGGTTCCATTTACAATTGCCGAGCGGACGATGGTCGCACTACAGCCTCTCCACATTGATAGTAAGCCTTCTTCTTTCCACATCCTATAAAAGAAAATGGACGAACTCAGTTACCTGAGGTTCATGTAAACCCTCCACATAAGCAAAACCTTTTCACGTTGAGATTTAAAAACGTGAAGTGAGAATGAAAATGAATAGTTAATTCGGTTAATTGTTTTTCAAACGTTGGTTTGTATAGATTCACAACAATCACGAATACCTGAGAACTTGAAGTAAGAATTTTAAGGAGACAGGTTTAAAATCATGCCGGTTTTGTTGCTCTGATTATCAAAGTTCCTAATGTCGATTTCTTTAATAAAAATCGTCAAGCAATAGTGGCGTGTTGTAACCCAGTCTTAGCGAAATGGAAATGCAGAAGGTCCACAAGACTTATAGTAAAAGATGATGAAAGAGGAAAAGAAAAGATTGTAACAAATAAAATGATATAAAAAAGTACAATTATTATAAAACACTGCACAAAAAATGGTAGTCACTATGGATAGAACAAACGTAAGAATACCTATTAATAAAAAAGGGAATACGAGATCGATTAAATTTTTTTTAAATAAATAGGCAGAAATCAACAGATAATGATAAAAAGGTGGGATAACGATGAAGGAGGTTCAGAATAGTTACAGTCGTGTGATATTGTCCAGCATTCTAATATGATATTCAGTTTTTGGTATTAACCTGCCAAGTGCGTTGAAAACGTTTTTGTAGTTCCGTCGCTTTTCTGGGGGGAGTGTGCCGTCAGCGGTCATACGAATCAGTGCCACTTCAGCCGGATTGCCAAAGAAGGAACCTACTACGCCACCGCACATTCCCATTAGTATCATGGTGCGATACTGTGGTCTTTCTTCAAATGTTCTGGAACATTATTAAAAACGACTACATCAAACCTTGCTCGAAATTATAACCCACCTTTTGAAGGCGTAATCCGTATTTTAACCTGACTCAATACTACGCTTATACTTGAACTTACTCATAATACCAGTCCTGTAGCCAATTGTAAATTCCCAGTCTTCCCGTAGTATATATACCCTGTCTTAATAACGCCGCTGATAAACCTCTATAGAATCCCCGAAATCCGGTTTCTTTTAAAATGCCTCCAACGACGCCACTCATACCCCGCGAGGTACTGCGTAATACCAGCTGCATTTGCGTCTTTAACAAGTCAGCTGGATGAGTAATGCTTATTGCAATCATTCTGTAATAATTAGAAAACTTTCACGTATGATTTGTGACGAGGACTTACGATGGATTCTTGCGAATTATTTGGAATTCAAAGTCAGCCCACAGCGGCCGGGCCTTGCGGGGTGCAAAGCGGGAACGTGTACACGTGTACACTTGTGACACCTATATACCGTGTGACACCAAAAGAAGTCATTTTTCATTTTCTATAGATATTTTAAACAAAGCCCTATATCGCTGTCGGATAGTGATCAAGAAGACGGGTACACGATATCAATGCGAGAAGCTGTTCGGTCCAATTAAAGAGTAATAAAAATATACAACGTGCAAGTGATCGTGTCCCACCGTTTCCACTGTGTGGACGGTTGCATAGAACTCAGTGGAATATACTTTGCGTGGACGGACCGCGTTCGCTCCTTGCCGCGCCCATATGTCAGCTTTCGGCCCCGAACCGCGCCGCCCCGCCACCAGGTTTTAATGTGGCAGGGTGCATTAAAACTCGAACATTACGAAAATTCCCGGGCCCGGAACTACAACTTCTGCTACAGCCTCTGTGTGGCCAGAGTTCTCGAGAACATATAGGTCAAATTGCATTAGTCTATTATTGCTATTGTGCTATTAGACATGTTTTTCAGATTGTAGACTCTTGCCTCTTACTTTGGTTAGTAACAGGTAGAAGTTAGGTACTTGGTGTTGCTTTAAGTATTAGGGTAGCGACCTAATCGGACCGACCTACACGCCAACACTTGTAACAAACGGTTTTATAGTGCTTACCCACTCGTTCCCGCAAAGAAAAAGTTCATATACTTTGGAATTATCTGATATCTTGTTGTACTTTGTTCAATTTCACAACACAGCACCATTTGCAAGCATTGCTCACATAGAAAAACTATTTTAAACAAATTGAACCTTTCCTCCTTCTTTGTTACTTCAAATAATTGACTATTAGAAATATAGAAACTGTGGTTATAAATACTAATCTCATAAATAAGTAATGTTGAGCCATTTCAGAGTAAAGAACTTTGTCAAAAATAAATGTAAAACAATTCTTCTTTTTCTTTTTCAAAGTGTTATAAGCCCCATCGATACAATTGATTAAAAAATTCTTTAAAGTAAAACAACCTTAAACACCGTACAATTTAAAAAAAATTATAATAATTATAAAAATTGATAAATCACATATAAATCAGGATAGATTTACTTTGGGTTTAAACCTTAGACTATGGAAATTCTCTAAGGTTTAAACGTTTAAACTTTCTCTCTGGTTTTATTGTTCTTTGTGGTTCTTTTAATTGGAAATAGTGAAAATACAAGAAATCCGTTGAGGTAGGACATGAGTCGAGCAGAAAAGCAGATTGTTCAATAAATCAAAAAATCAATGCCCTATTGTGGACGGTATATTGAAAACTTTTGATTCGTTATTCATTAACATTTCCCTTCTGTCTTGGCTTTAATGATTATTTTTTCTATTCCCTTTCTTCTTTGATGTCTTTCTTGCATTATTTTTCGTGTATAGGTGACATTCCCCGTTTCGCACTGGCTAAAACGTAAACCGGAAAGTACCAAAAACAAAATAAAAAATACTTATAAAATTGTTATTTTTAATTTGATATATGGTGGATAGTATTTGGAACATCGAGTATAAAAATATACTAATGTAATACATACGTCTCAATGTAAATCAGCCATATTGCTACCAGTTCCACTTTAAGAGGTTCTAGTTTTCTATGAAAAACCACTTTGGCCTTTGCTCGCCAAAAAACTTTTGCCTGTGTACAACAAAGCCTACGCCTAGTAAAAATATGCCATAATCTAAGTTACGAGCAGACCATAAAGGAAGGAAAAAAGACGCTCCCGTTAGTGTCAACAGCGCCTTATAGGATGGAAAAAAATAACAGCGCGAGTTTGTAAGTCAATGAGCGCGAGTTACATTTTTAACACGAATTAGTTTTTAGTCTATGTATATTACGTTGTGCGTTTCTTGATTATTTGTTACCATTAAGCTGATGGCTCTGAAGCCAATGCTTTATAAATAAATAAATAAAATGTCAACAGCGCGTCAGTTGTCGTTCAAGATTTGGCTTGATGGATTTATTCCGATGCCGTGAAACTAATATTTAAAAAAATGTACAAGAAGATTGTTTTGTGAAAAAATTGAAATATTAGCTTAGGAAGGCAAAATTTAAAAAAAATATTCCGGGAGTGATTTCATTTCATGGGTAAGTAGTGAAACTCTGTATTTCCTAATATTTTGAACAATACATTATTAATATTTCGAAACACGAATATGTTGCAGTAATCCGGTAATAACAATATATATTGGTTGCTAGTCATTGCCGCCAAGTTGCCGCCGTCAAAAGCACAATTCGAATAACGAATGAATTGCTTGCACACTAGAGACGTACTCCATTTGGTACTGGGTTCGCGTGCTGTAATCAAATTATACATAAGTAGAAACTCTGTACTTAAAAACTCGGTTTTTTTTAATTACAGCGGTACCTATGTGTACATTGTTTACAAGTATTTAAAAGTGAACAATTTTGATTACTTAAATGTTTTGGTCCCAACGCCAACTCTCACAATAGCGCGGTATTGTTAACTATAGTTAGTAAAAAATAATTTAAGTTTTTTTTTTCAATGTATTTTATTATTTTTTTTATTAATAATTTTGGCTCGGATACAAGACCTTTGAGCCATGTCTTCGATTAATTATGTTTCTGTAAATATGGCCGCTACAAAGAGGATAGGCAATTTGAGGCGGCGCGGGCGGGCGGCGTGCTTGGATTGACTCGGGATTCCTTAGAACGGGCGATACGGGTATTTTAGTTTGAGATTCGTATAATTTCGCGTTTTAATCTTCGATTAAGGCACAACAGCACTATTCTATTCCACTTAAAATTAGATTTCGCAAAATAATTGGAAGTCAAAATAAAAACGACACTTTTCCCTCCAAAAGGCCCAGAGCGAATCCATTTTTCAATGTAAAAACGATATATTAATAGAAAAAAGAAATGTAGACAGGAGAGGTACAGTATCGATTCTAATAATTTTCTAATAATTTCTCAATTTCTAACAATTTTTAGTGGACGTGATTACACGCGCGCCCGTTGCATTCGCCGACGAAGAACGTTACTTTCGTGCGCTAGACGTTATCCTTTAGGTGATGTTGTCTCGCTCTTGCATGAGAATGAGTTATGTGTGGGAAAGAGATGGATAAGGAAAATCAAACCATTTTTAATACAATTCAAAGACGGACTAGTATTTATGTGGTCTGTGGTCCAAACTTTCGCGTGGAAATCCGAACGTCATATAATAGTAATAGTGTTTTTCAACAAAAACTTTGTTTTGTAAATCAAAATAAAATAATAAATTTGTATTTCAATGATTAGATTTTTTTACTGTATTAAAAAAAGTACGGTTTGGCAATTATGAATGAAAAATGATATCTGATATATGTCCACCACGACCACAGGTACAGATGTCGATTCTTTCATCAAAGTTTTTAATAACTTTTTGACATAATGGTGGGTCTATTTCGTTAATCGCTTCACGAATTTTGAGTTTTAATGCTGCAATCGATTCGATTGGCTCCGTATAGACTCTGTCTTTAACATAACCCCATAAAAAATAATCCAGCGGTGTTAAATCACATGATCGAGTTGGCCACGTAACGGCTGTATTTCGTGAAATTATGCGATCGGAAAATTTGTTTTGCAAAAAAATTCATTGTTTCGGTGGCTGTGTGACTTGTGGCACCGTCTTCTTGAAACAAGATGTTAGTGATATCCATTTCATCCATAATAGGCCAGAATTGAGTTAACGATGACCGTAACTGCATTTCCAGCCGAATTTTCGAAAAAAACGGCCCAATGCCAACGACACAAGGTAAAATTTACTAAGTTAACAACTTCACGCAGTCGAGTTCCCGGATAACGACTTCACTCATTAACTGCGCGCAGTCGAAACCGACTTCATGTAGCCGAGATCGACTGCATGTAGTTACAGCATGAAGCCGTTGTCAACTTCATGCCAGACTTCACGCATTAACTGCAAACTTGCAGCCAATCTGTTAGCGGTCTAGTACTCGCGTGAGTGGAGCAGCGTTCGTATCATAGTAGCATAGTATTGTAATTACATCTTGGTGTTCGATATGAACTTGTCGAATGTACTTAGTGCATGCATTTAATATATAAAAGATGAAACATATTAGCACAATTAAAGATTTAGGCATTTAACACGTGCAAGACGGCTGTGCATGGATAGTTTTGACAACGCATGCATTTAGCGTAAGACGCAGAATTTGCGCTATAGACATGCAGCGCATGCATAAAAGCTATTTATTTATCGAGTTAAAAATAAAACAATAATCAAGAAGTCTTTCCTTTTTATTACTATTTTACCAATGTTGCCACTCTTCAGTGAAATCTTGGTCTGCAGGGAAGTGCCTCCTAGAACAAAATATTATTTTCTGAAAAATTACTGAAATATGTTAAATTGATGATTTTATTAAGTACTAGTTTATCTCGAAAATGCTAACAAAAACTCAGTACAGGGTCAAGAGCACGTTAAGCTTGTCGCTTAACATTTAAATCCAACTCTATACCTCTTACGATAAGACCGGTTGCAAATTACAAAGTGTCAAGCTTGACGTGCTCTTGACTGTACATACCGACCCAATGGCCCTCCTTGTCATAACTAACTCATTTGTGTTCCGTTAATTTTCGAGATGTTGGCACCTAAAGTTTTATTATTTATTGTCACCTAAAAAAATTTCATTTTCGTTGATTTTGCTTAACAATAAAACGGAAACTAAATAAGATATTAAAAACCGCCTGCAGGGGGTTGCAGATCTCGTTGCGCTAATTCCAAACATGTTTGTTCTCAATTTCGCTATAAATGTTGATTACGTCAATTATGATAAAGAGGGCATCAATGTTGTAACGTGAATTTAACCAATGGAGAGCTCGAATTGTTTATGATAAAATTAACTTAGACTTAGACGTCGGTTCGAATCCGACCGGATCGAAGGAATTTTTTCTGAGTGTTCGATCTTTGTATTAATAATTATAACAAACTAGTGGAGTAATTTCACTAAAAATAATTGAATATCAATTCAATAAAAATTTAATTAATAAAATTAACTGTTTTCCTTTGGGAAATTATTCTTCAAAAGATTATCTCACTTCTGTACAGTCACGAGCATTAATACGTGTGCACATGGTAATTACAGTTGAAAAATCTCCGCAATCTGTTATTTAATTATTGTAATACTACCTATTAGAGGTTGTACCTGTTTTAATGAACATTTCCTTTCAAATATCGCCACAATTATGTAAACAGCAGATTTAGGCCCAGTTTGATTACAAGCGTTAGACGTGCACTTATAATTACACGAATTTTATTCATAAGTAGCCATAATGTAAGTAGTCGTAGGTGTCATATACAGACGTGCTGATTCGAGTTTACGTCTAACGATTATGTCAGAACATATTTTTTACAAGCGGCATTAAAGTCATTTGAAAAACTGATGAACCTATTGAATAAAGCGGTTTTTGTAAGTTTGTGTTTTTTTTTATATGGTGAAAATTTTTAGGACTCGTGTTTTCATACCGTATAGAAATCAGTGTATAACCTTAATTTTACTATATATTTCTTCCAAAGTGTTTAGTTCAACACTTTCACCGTTATGCGGACTCAACCAAAGCATTTTGAGGTTGTATAGACTCTTAACAGGTTCAAAACGGGTGTGTTTATGGGGGAACCTATATAGGCTGGGGTCTATTTGAGTTATTTGTCATTAAAATACGTATTTTTGAAATACAATTACATATTTTGTATTTTCTTGTATTAATTACTACCTAAACACGTATTTCGTAATTGATATTTCAAGGATTTTATTAAGTGTTGTCTTGAAGTGTTGTTTTTCTAATGGGGTTGACGTGTTCAGTAATGATCAAAGCCCCTAAAAAAAAAAGTTTCCGGTTAGTGGTAAATGTGGTATTTTTGTTCGATATATTTTCAATACACGTCATGAAAGTATTTTTCACCTCACAAGCTCCGAAAGGCTTTCTTTCGCAATAGAAATCTGCGCGCAAAAGCGTTTGTTCCACGCTAGCGTGGAAAAGGTTTTTGGGATCCAAACTTGACGATGGACTGTGGTGCACCTAACTTTTTCTTCAGATGAAAAAAAAAACATAATGAGACGTTCAACTATGCGATTTGTCGTACCACGGCACTAAAAATAGTTATTTGTTATGCAAGGCTGCAAAGTTGTTGTTGTGAGCTAGGGAAGGAAGCTAAAATTGAAGCACGAGGGAATGGTGGTTCAAAAATAGATTCCTGAGCGTAGCGAGGGTTTCAAGACACGAAACGCAAAACAATTTTGTTACCGAGCGAAACACATTTTTCTTTCATCTACCATTTTCCTCGCTACAGTGAGGTGAAAAGTTGTGTGTTTCGCTCGGCGGCAAAATTGTTTTGCGTCTCGTGTCTTGACCCTCGCTACGTTCAGGAATCTATTTTCAGTCTTATTTTGGACTATTGTATTTTAAATACATACAAGAAAGTTGTTTGTAGTTTATGTTTTAATTAAGACTGACCTATTTTCCCCAGCTCTGGGTATAGGATACAGAAGAATTAGGTACCTGCGAGCGGGAGGCGTCGACGGGGTGACCGGGGACGCGTGTCCTGAACGGCGGAGCGGGGTGCGGCTGCATGGTGTGGCTGTGCCGGAGCCGCCGGGTCCGGGCTGCCGGCGGGCTACCTCGCCGAGAAGAGACAAACAGGACCGGGAAAGTCGCTGACTGAAGTTCTATATAATAAAAACCGTTGAAATCGTTTATTAACAATAAATCATCATCAGCATCAAATTATTGGCGCAAAGAACATAAATTATAAAATATTTTTTTTAGTCGGTTTTCTTGAATGATGAAATGGTACACCTTACCGGCAGACAAGAGCCCTTCATCTCTCGAAGATCGATTTTCCTGAAGAGTTCACATAGCAGCAGCTCATGCAGCGTTGGCGTGCGAGGTCCGAAGATTAACTCAATTATTTCTACTACCTGAAAGTATGTAGCGTAAATTTATGCATTGTCCTTTTTTGCTGCGTTGTTCTATTACCTACCAGACTGATTTATGAGTATTAGTACAGATTACTCAATAGTTACTACGTAACAAAATACCGCAATAGGGAAACCCTGTGTCGTGGGTGCCATGGACACACACATAGACAACCACAAATTACACCCAAACTCACGAAAGAAATAAATGTATCACTAAATACATCACTCTAATATAAAATCGAAAATACCTACGCTATAATAGAGTACTAAATCTGACTAATGACACCAGGCGTTCACTACGAGGAAAAAGGAACTTAAGCACGCGCTCAGAGAAGTGAAAATAACGTTGCCCGCCGTGTGCAATCGTGCGGAACCGAATGCTCATATATGAAAGACTTGTATGAGCACCTGCGCCGACGTCAGTACACTCAGCGGTAAGCACTTATCGTGTAACCTTGAGCGAGCGATGGAGCCCTGGTATTACCATAGAAATATCATAAAAATAATTATTAGCTATTTCAAAACTTTCAAATATTTTCAAATATTACGTGAGGGTAGTTAGGCAACAAATCCGGTAATAAAGATAAGTCGATCTCGCTGCCCGCGCACATCTCGTACAGTACATGGCCCAGGGATAGAGCTTCCACGTTGTCCAGAGAAGCCGCCAGAGCGATAGGGCAGCGCGGTAAGGCACCGATCAGTGTAGTTTCTAGGCCACATATTCTGATAACAAAATGCAGTAATTTGTATAAGTTCTTCATCCGCCATATATCTTCTAGTAGTTAGTTTTAATAGCGCTAGAGCTCGTTTAGAGTTCATCCAGGAAAGTTCAACCATACCTATTTTTGCCGCCAAGCATGTTTTAAAGGGTAAGGGGGCTGGTGTAACTACAGGCAAATGGGATTTGTCAACTTTATGTCTCAAGGAGACTGGTGCAGTGGCAGTGCCCCCAAGATTTTTATGATTTAAAGTTCCAAGTGGTATTACAATTGATGGGCAGGTGTGGGCGCACGACTTGTTCGTCCTTTCCCTTGTTCTGATGTAAAAAAAGAGTTATTAAGTCATATTGTTATGACAGATTCAATCAGGTAGATATTGAAGTATCCACTTCTCTTTCCCGAAAGGAAACCTTCGTCGAAAATCTTAGAGTAGCCCAAGTCAGATCGGTAACATTGAGTTATCCGGCTAAAAGCTTTAAAAGTTAGTATACAAACCACTTTTTACCTCGCAACTCCATTCTGAACGACAACATTTCCAGAATGCAAATGCCTGAACGGTGGGAACCCTTTCTCTTTCAGAAACAGTAGACCCTCAAGCATCTGTCTGCCGAATCTTGCCACCTGCCACGCCGGCAGACCTGTACCTGTGGCGCCGTATTTACGCCCGTAATCTTCATTCCACGTACTCTAGAGTTGAAAAAGAAGCAAATGTTTTTATTCTTCCCTAATCCCCTAATAACCTTATCCAATCTGACACTGCTCTATTTTTATTATCAAGTCTTCAAAGTGTTACATTCTACGGTTTATCACGTACTTTGCTTCTCTTCAGCCGAGAGTCAAGAAATCAACAGCCTCTGAGCATGCCTCGTGAAGAGGCGAAACACGTTATCCGACACGTGTAGAAAGCAAATTAATATGCTTCCATTTTTATTAACATGGACTTCCGCAAAGTAACGCCTGAATCTATTAATTACTCAAATAATAACTGCTAAAGTAATTTGCTCATGATTTGAAGGTTTATTGTGTTGTTTGACTGCAGTTCTTCCTGTGGGACTCGAAACTCGTTTCGTTGGTTCCAGATATTATGTAATATATTAGGGGTTAAAGTATGAAATTGCCGTTTTATTGCAATAGGT
>NW_020654350.1:0-12586 GCF_003589595.1 Hyposmocoma kahamanoa
TAACAACACAAAGGTGGCGACGGCTGGAACCGTTGTGGAATTTTATCAAGGTTATGTGTTAAAAACAACAGCTCAGCTGCTGTTTCGACTTAGAGTCTGTTACTGGAAGGTTTGTAAATTATTCCAGCGTGTCTTTTAGGTCATGTCATGACTCGAACATCTGCAATGAACATCAGCATCTACTAATGCGGATGATGATGCTGATGCGGATATTCGCAACAACCTTGTTGCAGGCATGTTTCCTGAACGTTATAACTTTGACCTTTTCAAGGCGATAGTAAACAGGCATTATTTAGGTGTGCGTGCTCCATCGTTGACCTCATCGTCACTTTCCATCAGGTGATATGGAGCTCATATGCGCACTTATTTTTTTTTAATCATCGGATTTCCATATTGTATCAAATTTCAAATCGATCGGACAATTGGATGTAAAATAAATACTGTAACGCGCACATACGCGCACACACTCATAGCCCCGCAACTTACTAGGGAAACCCAGTATCGCGGGTGCCACGGACACTCACATAGACACCCACAAATTACACACAGAAATAAATGTAAGCCACACAAATATTTCTCTCGGCCTGGGAATTGACTCCGGAACTTCTGCAGTCCATAATGGTAACTGTTCGGCCACGGAGGCAGTTACAGTTGTATTCTCTAACTCCGAAGAAAGCTGATCATCTTCACCAATTAATAAATCTTCATGAAATATAGCGAAGCGCCATCCCGATTAAATTCGTCTTGGAAAAGAAAAAGACGACGAAAGAAAGAAAAGACGGGACGAAGTCGTGCGCTTATTGGTAAGCGACACGCCTGTCCATAACAGTTGTAATCCGAATCAAAATACCAAGTACCTGTAATTTCATCAGCACCCTTACCCTACAAGATTGGAACGCTGTAATCATTGACCTAAATAGGTTAATGGTTGTAATGGTCATATTACAGCTTGGCTGCAAAAATAGGTAAGGGAGTAGTACTTCCCGGGATGAACTCTTTCACAAGGAGATCTACTGCGACTAGAATACTAACAAACCATCCGTTGACTGCATTACTGGCTGAACGGTTAGCATGCTGGGCTGTCCCGGGTTCGGTTACCGGGTCGGGAGAAATATTTGTATGGCCTACATTTATTTATCTGGTGAGTTTGGTTGTCATTTGTGGTTATCTATGTTGTGTCCTTTTCTTCCTAGAGCTGGGCTATGAGTGTATACAGATTCACCGCCAAAGGCTTAAATCTTATAACTCTTCTCCATTTCGGAAATAAAGTAAAAGATAAAGCCAAATTTTACTCCTACTTGATACTAGTAGGACAATGACATCAATGTGTTTGATAATTATGACAACAATCTGAATTGTTCAATTGTCAGTACGGCCAGTATCTTTACAACAGGATTCACAAATCCTAATAGTCCACCCATGTTATACAGTGGGGACATGAGTACTATCAAATACTACTGGACCCACTAGTGGAACCAAGAATAGAACCAATAGACCGAAAGGTCGTTTTTGGATCGAGCGTTAAGAACGATTTGTTGTTATTCAAAAATAAAACTGGAAAGGGTTTGGATAATGTTTATTTAGGACCATATAAAGTTTAGGAAGATACGTGAATAATTGTAAAAATTTTGGTAAAACGAAATGTTGCGTAAGGGCTTCATATTAAACGCCTGTAGAAGCTCTGCAGTGGCGCGACTGTGCTTCAGTAATTTTAGTGGAATAATTGTGATTGCAAAACAGGCGCCAAAGAGGCGCCCTTCTCGTGGAGGGTATACCCTCCACGTTCTATAGAACTTGAGATAGTATTGTTAGCTGATGATACTTCCTTATTATTTAAAGTGAATACTCACGCGCGCGTCTCCCGTATCCTAATACCAAATTCCTCAAAATTGGTTCATCGGTTTAAATATGATGGCTCAGGGTGACGGCCGCAGTACGACAGCCCATAAGATCTTTGCGATTTAAAGCTCTGATTGGCACTGGAACTGTTAGGCTCAACTCACACTGGCGCAGAGTCGAAGCATCGCGACGCATCATGTTTTTGCCTATAGCATATTCATCTCTATATTCCCATCATTAAGGTACAAATGTTATGCAAATAGGGCGCCTTCGTTAAAGTCGATCGGTTTCGCGCGTCGCCTACACACCAGACGACGAAAAATTGATTAAATTAATCCAAAAATATGAAGATCTGTATAACACAGTAATCATAAAAATATCTAGGGTTCTGGCTTCAGCTTCAGCTACAGATATAAGAGCAATTATAATAAGATCATTATCAACCATTGTATACTGTCGAGCACGAGTGCCATTCACGAATATTCCAAAGTCTCTAAACTGGTGCAGCACTGTGATCCGATGATAAAAAACAGGACGCGACGCGACTCTTGGACTCTGCGCCAGTTGACCCTTATGCACAGGCGTGTCGCTTACCAGCCCTACAACTTGTTCGTCCAGTTACTTGGTATTATAAAAAAAAATACTTTCGCATTTATAGTCTATTTGCATTTATATTTTACCTAATACAGTCTATAATAATTCCTATATTACTATATAATATTCTCATGTTGGATTTAATAAATATATAAGTTCTTATTATTTGTAAAATATAATCGTAACGTAACGAGTAACGCTATGCAATTCCGGAATTAATAAATTGAAACCATATAAGGGTCGCCACAGGACAGGATTAGCCTAGTATCGGACCACCTGTAATGATTCACAATGTTTTCAGGCATGGCATCACGTTATCAACGCATGTTTTTGTTAATGTTTAACTCATACTTAACGTTTATTTAGCATAAGTACCTTGTTCTTTTCTTCAAAATGTAAATATGTTAAGTATTTTGTTTTTCTTTGTGTTTGTGTTGACAAAATAAACATATTCTATTCTAGTATAATATTAGTTTGGATTGTCCTATAAGTTTCTTACTGAAATAACCATTGCACGTTTTTTGGGAAAGTAATTATAATTTAACCGTCGTTTAAACCCCTTTCACATGCATTGTTAAACTTTTCAGATTATATCCTATATATTTTTGCTTTATGGTCACCTAAACGTTCAACTCAATCCCCATTGAGTTGAAGGTAAAAAATTTCCATAATATTAAACTGTTCTTTTCTCGTTTGCATTTATACGCCGTCTAAGTGAATACCCTTTACGCCGTCCTACTCTCCTTAATTAACTCGTTGAATTATTAATAGATCGTGGTTTAATAGGGTATTTTTGGGCTTTTGTTTAATTTTGAGGTAAGAATAAGGTGTTACATGAAATTTTGAGCATTTTGACACAACGTCGTTTAATTTTTTTAATTTTTAATACTAAATACCTAAACCATTGGATCTTTGAAATCGAGTCAATCAGTTGATTGACTTGGTTTCTAGCTCAGTTGGTTAACACCGATAGCCCCGGCATAGCAACAAACAGTTTCAGTAGCAGTAGAGCTCCCTCTAAAAGAGTTCGTCCAAAGAAGTACTGCCACCTTACCTATTTCTGCCGCCAAGCGGTAATGTCAGCATAACTGCGTTCCAGTTTTGAAGCGTAAGGGTGTTGGTGAAATTACAGGCACATGGGACGTGTCAACTTACGTCTCAGGGTGACGGGCGCAGTGGTAGTGCCCCATAGATCTTTGCAATTTAAAGCTCAGAGTGGCACTGCAGCTGTTATGGACAGGCGTGTAGCTAACCATCAGACATGTTTGTCCCGTCGCTTGATATTATATAAAAAAATCTCGGTTAAATTTGGAAATTTAATTTATTTTTCAAGCGCTATATTGGGCAGTTAAAACTTAAAATATAATTTCTAGACCCTTTTTTTCTTATGAAATTAAGACGTTATATTAGATTGTTATATAATTCTTTCTAATAAGCCTGTTTTTTTGGGCCTACTCAAGAGTTCACATTGATGGAGGTTACGAGGTTTACGAAAGTCGATCGAAGGAATTGTGGTTTGTGTTGTTCCATTTTTGTATAATAAAAAATATAGTAATGTTTCTTTTATTTTTTTTCTTTGTTGTATAATTATATTTTTATGGATTACTATTTCTTTATTTTTTATTTGTCCGTTTTTAGATTTTGTACGCGCCACTCACTGACACCGACACGGTAAGACTTTTATTTATTTTATTTATTGTCTTATTTTAAGTAACCAGTATAGAATGCCAATTACAGGATATCATAGAAGCTCAAAAAATAATATTACGTGACAAATAGTAGTTATGTGACTGTTACATAATGAAAGGCATTAAAATACGAGTGAGGGTTCATAAAAACATCTCACGAGTGTTTTAATGCCTAGTTATGTACAGTTACATACACTGCTTTATCTAATAAGCCTACACATATTATAAGCTCTCTGTGATGTGTTCAGGAACCGCATGTTACGACTGGCGAAATGGCGGCAAATAAAAACTTTTCTTACACATACCACACAACGACAGTTTTTATTTTTAATTCATAGACAAACTAGAATCGGCCCCAACTATCATATCGTTCGATATCAAGTAACGTGCGAAATTGTCAAAATTGTTTGCTATTGACATTTCATTTCGAATAAAACTTCATCTCGACTGATATTAGAATTGAGGTCCAATCAAATTGTTTTGTTTTTCAGAGATGTTCGAAATTTTAATGTAATAATAACATCGAATACGATGTTATTATGAAGCAATAATAACATTTTCACAGATAAGAAATTTGTTCTAACAAAACAGTTTTCCTTTGTGCTGGTCATAATTTGCGGTTTTTGAACACAATATAGAGAGTTTATGATATGTGTGTAGATAAATGTGATTATGGTTTAATAATACATTCAACATAAATAGGTATATTACCACAGACATATATCTAGATATACGCCGCATGTGTACGTACTTCGCGTGCCCAAAGTAAGTCAAATTCACTTACTTGCCGCTGCTAGACGCGCTCGACCGTTATCCTAGATAAACACTAGTCGAAAACGTTAAAAAATGCATATTGTGCCATTATAAACAGCAAAAGCACCATAACTGTGGGTAAATGGGTAAACAGGGACGTTTCCTTTTATGGGCTAGTGATTTTGTGATCAGATGATACATAATTTATTTTAAAAACAGTTATTTTGGTTTTGTATGAATTTCGAGAAAACAAATTTGCCACCGAGTGTATGCCTCATATTTGTAATACATTGCGGCTTTTACTTGGTGCGATATATTTGTGATCCTTTGTTAATACGCCATGAATATCGAACGAACGCACTTTTGTTTAATGCATTCAGTTTCGTGGTACGGTCGCTTGTACATGTTTTTGGCTAAATTTAAAATGTAGTGATACGTAAGTTAGGTAACACTGTTCTCGATTCTGATCGCTTTTATAAACAAAGGGTCGAAAATTATTATGACCTTAGCAATATTATAAAAATATTCTATAATTCTTTTGTTATAACGTTTAGTAAGTTTTTTTGTCAGTTTTGTAGTATCTATTATCAGTAGTGTCTGTAATTTCGATAATTTTTGCAGCACCTTGCCTCGAATGTCCGAATATAGTGAGCAAATTATTACATACATCGCCGGATATGTAGTACGAGTAATACAAAAAAATATATAATGCAAAGAATTAACAGTGTGCGATCTTTACAAAAACGTTGTTCGTTGATTTGGAGGACGAAAGTGCTATACCACCTAAGATGCTATTCAAATATGCAGAGTAGCAGAGTTAGAAATCCGAGAAATAATAAATAAATCACAAAAATTTCTCACGAAGCCATCATTAAGTAAATCTCTTCTGATTAATAAGATTTTACCATATTTTGTTAACAGTAACATTTTCATTTATCTTGCCATTCATCAATTTGATCAATTACCAACAGAAAACCATCTATTAAAATGAATAAGGGTAGTCGCAAGTTCGTATATTGACGTGCGTTTTCATTATAGATCTTCTATTACAAAATGATGTTATATAATAAGTTCAAATTTACGGGAAGGACATTGACTTACAAATAAATGGACGACGGGTCTAATACAAAAACCACGAAAAAAATGTCCCAAGTCAACCTATTCGAAATTTAAATTGTTATGTCATCGCAGTATCGCGCTGTCCGTAGAACAAATGAAGACTAAAGCGGAGTGTCGCGCTCTGTATACGATTTTAGCGCCTTACAAGTGCGGACACTTTTTAGCGCGGACCCGACGTCCATATAATTGTAAGTCAATGGGGAAGGACAATAATTTTAATACTTGAAGTCTAATCGACGAAAAGTCTTTTTTTTTTAGTGATCAACATTTTTTTTTAAACTAGTAAAATAAAGGACTTAACTATCGTATTCTAGTATTTTTCTACTACATTAATATTACGACATCTAGTAATCAACAAACACTTGAAGAAAAATTATTCTATTTAGAGTTAAAGCGAGCGGAAGGAGGTTTCCATCACTAAATAGTTCTTGTGACGCCATAGTGCGTACAAAAAATGTGGCACGCTTGGTTTTCATAAAAGTTGTTTTACTTACGGCGTCTATCTAGGATTTAGATATATGTCACTGTATATTACAAATTAGTACCTATATTTAAATGTATTTACTGAGTCCTAATAAAAAAGGCAGTAGTATTAAAAAATATATATTAAAATAATAATAATAATAACAAATATTTTATCTACACACATATCATAAACCCTCTATGATGTGTTCAAAAACCGCAAATTACGACCAGCATAAAGATAAACTGTTTTGTTAGAACAAATTTCTTATCTGTGAAGATGTTATTACTGCCTGTTAATAACATCAAATTCGATTTTATTATTACATTCAAATTTCGAACGTCGCTGAAAAACAAAACAATTTGGTTCGACCTCAATTCTATTATCAGTCAAGATGAAGTTTTATTCGAAACGAAATGTCAACACCAAACAATTTTGACAAATTTCCACGTTACTTGATATCGAACGATATGATAGTTGGGGTAGACTCTAGTTTGTCTATGAATTAAATAAAAACTACTGTTGTGTGACATGCGTGAGAAAAGTTTTTATTTGCCGCCATTTCACCAGTCGTGACATGCGGTTCCTGAACACATCATAGTGAGCTTATAATATGTGTGTGTAACTGTACATAATTATGCATTAAAATTGTCGTGTTAAGTTTTTACCCACACTCGTATTTTAATGCCTTTCATTATGTAACAGTCACAGAAACTACTATTAAATAGAAGGTAAAATTTAAAAAATACTATTATAATTTAAGTATTTGTTATAGGGGGTAAAAAACACCAGTACCTCAAGCCTAGGGTGGATGAAATACTCCACCAATTCGTCGCTTAAATGAATGTTTAGTTTGTGAAAATATGTCAATGTTACTGAAAAATTTTTGCTATTGATGTACCGTACTGTGTTCCCTCTAGGCGATAGCTGAAAAACAGTGCGTTGCTTTTGGGCACCACCTGCACTGAGCTATGTCCTGTTTGATTTGCTGCAGCACTGCTATTCATTAATTAGCAGGTATAAGTTGATTATTATATATATTATACGTCTGCCATGGCGCTGCAGCGCGTCTGGCATGTTTGCCCAGAACAGGGTTGACGATATTTACGCCCTTATGAGAAAGCGTCAATGGCCTTTTTGCAGAGAGACTAAATAAGTCCAGTAATTAATTAATGCTGACTTTGTTTTTAAGATGTGACTGTAATAACTGTTTTTAATGTTCCTAATGTTAATCTTGTTAATTGTATTTTAATTTTTAATTTTTATTTTATTAATTGCTTTTAAATTTTTATGACCGTGTAATGTATAATGTAATGTTATAGGATTAATGCCTAAATAAATAAATAAATAAAAAATTAAAATTAAAATTGAAATTGATTTGCTTCCTTTTTGTTATTTTGTTTGTTTTTATATGTTTTTTTCTTACTTATTATGTCATATTGTTTTGTGTGGTTGTGGAAAGTCAATAAACGTATTGTATCTATATCTATTCTATTTTTATTAACCGGCTTTAAAAAAGGTTCTCAATTCGACTGTATTGTTTTTTGTAAGTTACGCGAGTGCTGCTCTGGCATTTGCGAACCGATTTTGATGATTCTTTTCTCATTGGAAACAAGGTACCGTACTATTGGTCCCATTTAATTAAGATGAAAATAACAATATTTTCATCTCCTAGGGTGGCAAAGTAGGGGATGAATCCGGTTTTGCGCACCTTCCGGTAACCGATTTTAATAAAACTTGATAAATAGATAAATAGACGTAATTCCACGAGCTTTTGAGGTTATTTTTTTTATAAATTATAAGTTTTTAAAATATTATCAAGTTTTTGGGCGTTCTGGCTGCTTGCAGATTTGGTATGGCTGTCTGGCACATTATCATTATTTTCATGAATTTATTACATTGCAAGTCGTTTCTAAAAGTCTAAATCTAACAGTACAACGAAATTCAGTTGGAATATGTTATCAATATGTATTTCAATTTGTTGGATTGTTCTTTGATAAAGAATATTTTAAGTCGCTTCGTTTTGGCATCGAATTAGTTTTTATGTAACGTAAAAAAATTAATTGTAAACTGACAAACTTGGTAATTGGCTATGTAAGTAGATTATTCAGAATTGTTAATCAAATTTAAAAGCTGCAAATAAATAAATAAAAATCCCAACAGCAACATAATAAGCACAAAAACGCCTGGTCCTATAGTTGAAGCCTTCCTTTATTCCTTCCAAGTTATTGAATATTAATACCGACCGAGGTTTACTATGTTAAAGTACAGTTATACGAGCCTCATTTCAAATGCATTGGAATTGCAAAATTGTAGTTGGAAAGTAGATCGGATGCAGTCTTCATGGCTACAACTTAAAACAAAATATTAATCGCTTTACAGATTTAGGACGTCAAGGGTTCCAAATATTCATATTTAATAAGTACCCATCCCGCATTGAATCAGCGTGGCCTAAACCCGCTCTTTAGATGATGCCCGTGCTTTTCAGTGGGTCGCGTTATAATAGGTTTTGAAGTAGGGTTTGAAGTGATAATTTATCATTGATAATTATCATAAATGAATGCTGATAGGCAAAAACGTGTCAACCAAAATTATCATAGTTTCGCAAAAATGGTACCTAAATATTTTTCCTTGTTTGTGATAGTTAATTCTAAAATTTATTTGTAAAATTAAAACTTTTGCTGTTGTTATTGGGGAATTATGGTAAAGCAAAGGTTTTAATTTTTAACCGACTTCAAAAAAGAGGAGGAGATTATAAGTTCGGCTGTATGTATGTTTCCCGTTTCTCCGTCAGTTGTGGACTGATTGTGAAAATTCTTTTTATGTTTGAACAGGTACACTTTCGTAGAGGTCCCATTGTCACCAAGTCAGATGAGTCTGATGAGAGGATCCCATGGAAATCAAGGAATGGATGGATGGATTATTTATTTATGTTAGTGTACTCACCCATTTCTCCATCAGTTTTGAACCGATTTTGAAAATTCTTTATTTGTGTAAAAAAATGTATGTACTCCACCTCAATGGTCCCTGATGCCGACGAAGCTGTTCCGGGTTCCTTTCGGCTATCAAAAATTACTAATAATTTTCCGCAAATAAAAGTACACTTATCGCATCACACAATACATGTAATCAACAAATCATCGTCACTATGACAACCAATTTGTTGGCGAAATTACAGGCACGTGGGACTTGTCAACTTATGTCTCAGTGACGGGCGCAGTGGCAGTGCCTCTCAGAACTTTGCGATGTAAAGCTCTGAGTGGCACTGCAACTGTTACGGACAGGCGTGTAGCTTACCATCAGGCGCACGACTTGTTCGTCCCGTCACTTGATATTATAAAAAAACCAGAAAGAAGTATAAAATGTACAAAGGAGTCCGTAAGTCTCATTGTTACCAAGAAATCAGAATCTGATGAGGAGATCCCATGAAAATCGAAAATCGAAATTTTTTTTCAATGAAAAAGTTGCAATTATACAAATAAATTTCAGAATTAACTATCAAAACAACAAAAAAATATGTTGGTGCCATTTACGCAAAACTATGATCACGTTGATGGACACATTATTGCTTATCATTGATAATTTATCAATGATAATTGATATCAATGACAATGAGAATATGATATTGTAAAAAATCATGAAACTAAACACAAATAATTCTGTATAAACATACTTTGCTGAAATCCATCGTAGAAATGTATGACAAATAACTTGCCTTTCTATTTCCAAGGCACAATAAGGGTTTCCATTGTGCCTCTGAAGAGGTTCTTTGAACGAACAAAAATAGGAAAATTACTATTTCATATTGTAAGAACAAAAGTTAAAGTTTTATTCCCTTATTCAGATTTTTGTTGAAACAATTTTAACTTACTTTCAAGAAGTGTCTATGGCGTACTATGCTATTTAACACCGATTTCTCTATCTGAATGTCACTTCGTAATTTGTTTTTGCCAGTCGTCGGTACCTACGTCTCAATAAACATTTAAAGGGCAATGTATAAGCTTCTATGTCTAAAGTTAAACAGTTTACTCATTTTCAGTGTATGACTGTGTTCCGGTTTTGAAGGGTAAGGGTGCAGGTGAAATTACAGCCACAAGAGACTTGTCAACTTATGTCTAAGGGTGGCGGGCGCAGTGGCAGTGCCCCTCAGATCTTTGCCATTTAAAGCTCTGAGTGGCACTGCAACTGTTAAGGACAGGCGTGCAGCTTACCATCAGGCGCACGACTTGTTCGTTATGTCACTTGATATTATAAAAAAAGACAATTTGTTTAAATTGCAGTAAAGAAATGTTCGTCGAAAGAGTTCGTCCAGGGAAGCTATTACCATATCTATTTCAGCCGCCAAGCAGTAATGTGTGCATTACTGGTTTTTGGTTTGGAAGAGTAGGGGTGCTGGTGAAACTACTTTTTTTATGAGACCAAGAGACGGGACGAACAAGTCGCCACCTGGTGGTAAGTGACACGCTTACCCATAACAGTTGCAGCAACACTGCCCTGCGCCCGTCACCCTGCAGCATCCTTACCCTTCAAAGCCGGGACGCAGTAATGCTCACGTTAGCTCTGCTGGTGAAATTACAGACACATGGGACTTGCCAACTTATGTCTCAGTATTTGAAGCCCTGAGCGGATTACAGCTACCATGGACAGGTGTGTCGCGTACTACTACGCGGGTGACTTGTTCTTCACTTAGTATCACAAAAAAAATATTACATGAAACTCAATACTCAATACTCAATTAATATTTTAGTACAAACAATAACATTTGAACAAGAAAGTGTAAAAGCGTTTGTACATAAACAGTATCGTCACATAAATACACACTGACAAATACAAACTGTATCTTTTTAAACCGCAAATTTGAACGCTATTTAAAGGAGGTAGGGTATTATTTTCAATAAGAATAAGCCCACAACAGCAACCTACAAGTTTGTTTTACGAAACGTGCGTCGGATATCCAATCTACTACTACGTGGGCAGCAAGTTCGTGCTAAACCTTTAAAATAATTTGCTCCAATATTCCTCCGAACTTTGTTACGTGGGTAGATACCACGAATTACGCTTTGCGTGGTGGTAACGCCATATATTTTCCTTCACTTCATCAGGCTACAAGTTCATGTCTGAACTCGCATATCCTTTTCCTGTACCTGAACGTTATAACTTAAAGGCCCAAGTTACAACAAGTTACACGATTTAATTCGACCTTGCCTTTGCATCACCGAGGAACTAGGCGCAGGCTTGGGTTCCACCCCTATGTAGTAGATATTCCAAAGATTCGCACGAAGCGTTACGCTTCCACATTCATATGGCGAACGGTTATGGAATGGAATTCCCTGCCTGCAGACTTGTTCCCTGAAAGTTTTAACTTGGGTCTTTTCAAGGCGAGAGTGAATAGGTATTATTTGGGTGTGTATGCTCCATCGTCGACCTCATCGTCACTTCCCATCAGGTGAGATGGAGGTCAAATGCGCACTTATAATCTATAAAAAAAACCTTCAAAAATACCAATCCGCAGTGACGTAAAAAATATAGTGACGTTACCCATTACCTTACGAATGAATGAAATAAAAGTAGAATGAAATAGAAAGATGACTGACATTGGGGATGATCGCCATAATTTTTATATTATTCTTATAAAACTCACACTGGCGCAAGCCTAGTGGCCGCCATAAAGAAAATAATAATAGATTCTTCTTATGTACCGTTTAGGTTCTCGGGTTTCTCTCAGAGAAATGTTTATTTTATATGCCCACAAAAATATACAAAATTTCATAAGAAAGAAGCTATCCATAACCTCAGAGCTAAGTCCAAACTCATGGTACCACGATTTCGTTTAACCAAGGCAAACGTCTCTTTTATGGGTGACTGTATACGTTTTTACAATAAGATTCCGGAGCATATAATAAGATTATCATTTTCTAAGGTTAAAAACTACATGAAAAGTGTTTTAATTGAAAAGTCATATTACAAAATTGAAGACTACGTGTTAGATAAAGATGTATGGAAAGACGACATGTCTGTAGATTCTACAGAAAGGAGATCCGCCAAAATGACCCCAGGCCCGGCGCCAAAATAATGTAACTCAGTTTTTAGAGTAAAAATAGCAATAATATTATATAGTTTCGGTATTGCT
>NW_020654350.1:12686-12936 GCF_003589595.1 Hyposmocoma kahamanoa
ATTAACATTGTAATAAATAATTATGGCATATAAGCATGTATATCAATTATATTATATAAACATATTTCATTTGCAGTTATATTTCTATTTAGAAAAAAAATAGTTTTAACTTCCCATAAATAAATAGAAGAATCAAGTCAAATGTTTTAGTTTTAGCTTTTTGTTTGTATTATATAATGATAAATATATCAACATTCGCATACAGGTACAACAACAAATACGTTCAAACAAATAATTTAAAAAAAGTATA
>NW_020654351.1:0-10439 GCF_003589595.1 Hyposmocoma kahamanoa
CCGACCGTAATTCGAATATTATTCGAATCTATTCTTGAACCACTAGATAACAAAAGTGTAATCGTAAAGTCCAGTCGGAGTCAGAATACGCGTCAATACAAAATTACTATATATCATTTTTTACAGCCGATTTATGATGGCGTTAACGACTGAAACGATTTAGATAATGTTGTTACAAGGACTGCCATAAATATAAAGCTCGTTGAGATTTAAAATATGACACACTTGTTTTTTTTGTTCTGACTCACTCTTGTTGTGAAGGCAATAACTCATTCAACATTTTGATAGAATGAGTAAGTTTTCAATACTTTGGAAACTTGCATAGAGTAACAGGCTGCGAACTGATGGACTGCATGTCTGTTGACCCCTAAGTCTAATTTTCCACCCTACACGACGAATAAGTCGTGAGTAGTGGACAACGATACGTCTGTCCATGGCAGTTACAGTGTCACTTAGAGCTTTAAATCGCAAAGATACGAATGATAAATGATGAATGAAATAAGTAGACAAATCCCATGTGTTTGTTATAATTATTAATACAACGATCGAACACTCAGAAAAAATTCCTTCGATCCGGTCATATTTGAACCGACGTCTTCTAGCTTACCGTGCCAGACGCTATACCAACTAAGCCACGGAACGAATCCGGCCGGATCGAAGGAATTCTTTCTGAGTGTTCGATCTTTGTATTAATAATTATAACAAACTAGTGGAGTAATTTCACAAAAAAATAATTGAAAATCAATTCAATAAAAATTTAAAATACAGCGAAAAGCGACATATCTCGCCAGGACTGGTAGCTGTAAAGGTACTAACTGGGTGATAAATCTCTCATACATTTCTCATAGATGGCGCTGCGACTAAAAAGTCGTTGAAAAACCAAATACAAAGACACGACGCAAGCACATAGAAGAATTCGTGAGGTCCGCTGATTCGTTCCGTGGTAAGCCATACCAACGCTATACCAACTAAGGTTGGTATAGCGTCTAGCACAGTAATCTAGAAGATGTCGGTTCGATCTTTGTATTAATAATTATAACAAACTACAAAAAATAATTGAATATCAATTCAATAAAAATTTAAAGTCCCATGTGCCTGTAATTTCACCACCACCCGGATCGCAGTCAAGTAATGAGAAAGAAAGAAAATACATTTATTTGTTTACCACAATGACACCACAAAAGACAAAAGACAAAAAAAAGAGAAAACGAAACAAAACAGAACTAAAACAAAATACGATCAAAACATTCAACGTAAAACAAATATATAATTACGAAACAAAAACACAAACAAACACAAAATAAAAATGTATATACAAAAATTAGATAAAATTAAAACATGAACTATTCACACAAATAATAAAAAGAAGACTAAATATTGAGATACCTTGTGTGGTGCCAGCCACGGTAACAAAAGGGTCACAAACTCAGTATTTGCTGCAAAACGCAACGCGTTCCCAGCACTGATTTTCAGTTAAGACCCTAAGTGAGGTCACGGAACAACATATGCAAGCATACTAATAATAATGCTCACACTATTGCTTGGCGGCAGGAAGTGGTAAGATGGCAGTACTTCTCTCTACGAAATCTTTCACAAGGAGCTCTACAACTACTAAATACATACACTCCTATACCTAAAACGAACGACTTCAGTTGTAAAAGTTTAGGAAGTGCATCTACATTAATGATTTCGCGTCTCCTCATACAAATTAACAGCGGATGCAAAATTACATGAGACTTCTTTTTACAATATCAAGTGACAAGACGAACAAGTCTTGAGCTTGGTGTTAATTAACACGCCTGTCCATAACAGTTGCAGTGCCACTCAGAGCTTTAAACCGCAAAGATCACAGGGGCACTGACATCAGTTAACAAGTCCCATGTGCCTGTAATTTCACCAGCACTCTTACCCTTTCGAAATAGAATACAGTAATGATGACATTACTGCTTGGCGACAGAAATAGATCAGGCAGTACTTCCCTGGACGAACGAGTTCTATTGCTACTAAAATTGGCTCATATTAATACGAGTCCTCGCTGGCGCTCTTACTCGTCCAGCAAACACTTACTTTGGTGAAATTTCAGGTACATGGGACTTGTCAACTTGTCTAAGGGTGACGGGCGTAGTGGCAGTGCCTCTGAGATCTTTGCGATTTAAAGCTCTGAGTGGCACTGCAATTGTTATGGACAGGCGTGTAGCTTACTTACTTACTCAATTTCTAGCCAGAAAAAAGAAGATGTTTAAAGCAAAAACGCTTTTCACAAAACGTCAAAAAATACATTTGTTTGGTATCGATTATTTTTTTTATTTTCAATAAATGTTGTGTAAGATTGAATTAAGCCGATGTTAAAAAAAGTTAATTTAATAACTAATTTGTAATGTCCAATATAATTTATAAATAAACGTTACTTTTTTGTGCCGCTAATTGTACCGGCACGTGTAGTATATACAATACAATCGTATAGCACTTACTAAAGAAGATCGCTGTGTTGATATCGAGCTAGGCTTTGAAACCCGATCGTTCCTTCCGACAGTCGCGCTCTGAGATTCATTTTATTTCATTCAATAGACTGTGCTATTTTCTCTTATAAACAATTGAATACACTCGTAGTTGTTGTGAAGTATTGTCTTCTATGCTTCGTTTGTAGGAAATTAACCTGGTTATTAAAACTATAGTAGTGCCCTTATCACAACTAACGTAAAAACGACAGCAGGAGAGCAAAGAATAGGCAGCAGACAGCGGCGACGAGAAACTCTAATTTTTGCGGAAATATGTAATATTTCGAAAATTGCGTTAGCACTCTCACACAGCGCACAGTACAGAAAATAATGGATATCAAAAACGTACACAAAAATACACAAGTCTGTCGCCAACGATAGCTATGTACTGTAATGTAGAATACCTACTAGATGCGGCGTTCCATACACACGCTGTGCTACACTGATGTGCGTTGAAGACACAATACTTCAATATCATAGATTAATAAGCAACAGAGTGTTCTGACTACACAAGAACAGAGTAGGTATAATATACGAATAAAATAGGTACTATGGTTACCATATGTTTTAAATAAATATAAAAAAGGCGATGTTGCATGGTCTAAAGATTTTTGCCTTTCCGCAACGAAAAGTACATAACATCAATAATTTCAACAACTCGACTGTTTTTTTTGTTTTACTTAATTTGTTTTTCTTTTTTTTAGTAATATAATAATTATAAAGGAAACTGAAGGCACCTTAGCAAAATTAAATGAATTGTACAAATAATAGCGACTTTGCCAGGGGCTTTGCGTTAATTCCCCAACTATGGATAAATATCATTGGTAAACACTCAATATTATCTGCCTGCCTAGTTCATTCCCAATAGGTATAGACTGTCACGTCTGTCCATGGTATTACGGTATTGATGATACTCTTTGACAAAATCCAACACTAAAAAAACACTATCACTATTGTTTGGAACATGTAATTGCTGTGAATGTTCGTGTCTATAGATTGAAGGCGTTGTCTGTCGCCAAAATAACATAACCAACGTTTTTAGTGAAATCGAGTCATTAACATAATAACGGAAATCAGCGAAACGAGATCTACAACACAGCCTCTTCTCACAATGACAAGGCTTGGGCTGTAGTTCCTACGCGGGCATAATACTGCCGTCTACTAAGTAAAACGCGGCTGGTGACAAATGGTCAAATATCCGTGTTAAATAGCAAAAGATAGATAGACCTTACCCTAACAATGCTTAGCTGAAATGTCATTAAACAATTTCAATGTTCCAAAACTGGGTTATGGTTATTTATGATATCTCAAACTCTTTGTCACTTAGCCGGGTTTTACTTAGTATATAGACGGCAGTTATAGTTCGCGGACGGCAGAATACGGATTGGAAACTTCACACACATCATTAAATTCCTCTGCAGATGTGTGCAGGCTTCTTCACGATGTTTGACTTTTTAGTGTTTCTTTAGACATTGTGTCCCGCTTACCTCAAAATACTTAAAAGTCACAAAACAGAACACATTTTTTCAAATGACGCAAAAGCGAAAAATATATAAAACCAGCCAACCAGACATCAAGCACCAGACTACACAAGATTTAGTTCTTTTTTGAAATTTTTGTTTCACTAAACAATTTTAGTTCTTTTTATTTTTTTTATCATTATAAACATTTCGTAACTATCATAAACGTGCCTTTTATTTTTAAAACAATAGTAAATTTACAGGAGTCCCGCTCTGAGGGAAAAAAATATTGGTCACGTTGGACTAACACCAAGTATCAAAGGTCTTTCGACGGGTACAACCGTTAGGTAGAACAATAGCCGCGCGACGCATACAGAATGCACTTAATACATCATGGATCAGATAGACTTTGCCGAACGCAGCTACTGGACACCCGTATGGCTGTGCAGGAATGTCTGTTGACGTTTGTCCTCCGTGTTTGTTATTTTAATGCCGATATATTCTTTTAAACATAGCAACTCTTGTATTCTTCACACAAAGTTCGAACAAATACAGATTCAGATTCATTTATTTCTCAAATATAACATTACAGTATAAATTGCACTACATGTCAAAGTATAAGAAATTATATTGAGATCGTCAGAGAAAAAGGAAAATTATAAGAAAAGCACACAATAATTAGAAAATTAACAATTCATTATATAATATTGTTGTCATTAAATTATATATCAAATATCATTCTCCATCAAGGATCGTTATAAGTTGATAACAATTATACAAGAGTATGTTAATGCGGTAAAAATTAGAATAAAAATAGAAAATACTGAATTCGTTACAATTTAAAGTTCATAAATTCTTTTACGGAGTATATAGGACTTTTCTTTCAGCCGGCGCCCAAATATTTCGTCAGACGGTTCAAGTCCAAGGGTCGTATTCCAGAACTCTACTCAATGCTCAAGTCAGGATTTGAGTATGATTTAAAGCACTGAAAATCATACTCCAGTCCTTGCCATTAGAGTCGTATTTCCAGTGCTTGAAATCATACTCAAGTCTGCTCAAGTCCTGACTTGAGCACTGAGTAGAGTTCTGGAATACGACACTGAAAGGTGTGGGTAAACGCTCATAGTAAGTAGGTCCGATGACACGCGGGTTTTTCAGAGAAAAATGCCTTCGATTCTATTGAACACGAACCAGTGTCTGTGTGTGTGTGTGTCGAAGGAGTTCAGTCTCTTTAACTAAAAATATAATATAATAGAGCAAAAATCTTCTGACTTAATTACATCTAGACAGGTACAAGAGTATACTCACTAACATATACATATAAATGGCATAACAATAAAGCAATTTACAAAATAAAGTTTATATCTTCAGTTTTCAAAAAATGTTACTTAATGTATGATTTATAATGTTTTTTGTTTTGATAATTACATATAAATTTCTTACTCATTTTGTTCATTAACGCAGGTAAGAAATATTTCCAATTGCTTTGTCCGTAATGGCTATTGAATTTAGGCAGAATGATTTTCTTTTCATGAATTATTTTTCTTAATGTAGTATGACGAGAGTACGGGGTAATCTTTGTGAAGTTATGATATTCATCAATAGGGCAATGTTTCTGCAATAGAAGATTTGATCCTTATTGAATATTATTAGCCTCATTAGAAAACATTATATAAAAAAAAACCAATTTACAATATCCAATCCTATAAATCACTACACTTCCCAACCAAACATGTAAACAAATTGTTGGCTCAGATAAAACGGATTGACCTGTGCAAATTACAGAACCCTGATACCACTCCATGAGCAAATGGTGTTTTTTTTAATAATATCTAGTGACGGGACGATCAAATCGTTTGCCTGGTGGTAAGCTACATTCTAGATCAGAACACTTGCAGTGATATATAAGTTGACAAGTCCCATGTGCCTGTAATTTCACCAGCACCCTGACCCTCAAAACCGGAGCGTAGTAGTACTCACATTACTGCTTGGCGGCAGAAATAGGTAAGGTGGCAGTACTTCCTTGGACGAACTCTTTCACAAGGAACTACTGCTACTAAAGTACATGTACAGACTACAGCACAAGGTATACAGTTTTGTTCGAATATCGCCTCCAGTGCAACGGAACAAGATTCGTCAATATGTAGCTTGATGTACTGTGTATGTAGCTTGATCATCTGTGCATACCACATACTTCGCAATTTGGAGGATTCACCGTATTTATCGAATAAAAATTTGTTTAATGAGATCGAAGCAAGGAGAAAGATTATGGCCGTCTTTTTCGGAGCTAAAAGAGAAACTGTTTTTTTTCAGTGGCATTACAGCGCATGTCTAGTGCAGTCAGATTCTTAATAATATTAATTGAGTTTTTAAGCACAAACGCAAACCATAAGCGCGTTTGCGCATTGCATCCGTTCCGAATCCGAGAGTATATAAATTTAGGAAACACGGACCCACTTCGGATGTCCCTTGTGCACGAATTCCGATTCGAATCCAAGAAAATATGAATAACGCTGGTACATCTAGAGATAAAATGATCTGTGACATTTCGGATCGTCATTTCTCGGATTCGGAAATGATACGATCCTAACGTAGTGCGCAGACGATCTGAAGGTCTGCCGCATTCCCAATTCAAACGCTCGCATGAGTCACGCTCACGGATAAGAGCTTGGGTGGTCCTCGGTTGGCCGTCAGTTCCCATATCGTTAGGTTTGCACAAGATAACGTATCTTGACTTGATTTACCTCTACCAACGAAATAGTACGAACAAGGAAAAAGTAAGTAGACAAACTCGTGTACAGAAATATTAAGTCCAGTAATTCCCCTTTCTTTGCAAGCAATAATATTTTGAAATGTAAAAGTCTATCAGACCGCAATTTTTTGACTAACTACTAACTAACCGAGTACGCCAAGTGCTAGAAAAATCTCTTTTGTATTCGCTCAAGCCTCAACATGTGATTCGCGTAATGAGGGCGCCAAACCGGGCCACAATATTCCATTATACTGCGAACTAGTCATTGCTCATAGTTTTTTATATTGTGTAGTTTGTTATAATCACCATATTTGTCCATCATACTTCAGTATACTTACCAAGGCCCTGATTTAATTTAAATCGGAATCTATCCGATAGGGTAGCCCATCCGCAATATTATACGCCTCGACTGCTGTATACCATCCGTATTTGTGAAGAAAGTTAGACAACGTAGAAGGTACGCAGCAAATATTGCAATTCAATTTAGATATTTTCCTTTGAACACCTCTACTTACTTACAAACCAGTGGAGTAAGTTCTCAAAAAATAATTGAATATCATAGTAGGAAAACATCGTGATATTCAATAAAAACTTGAAAATTACAATTGTTACTCTCTGAGTGTAGAAACAAATTTCTCACAGATGGCGTTACCGTATGAAAACTCGTTAAAAAACAAAAACAAAGTTTGCTAGAGCACGTCGGTTCGAATCCGACCGGATCGAAGGAATTTTTCCCTAAGTGTTCGATCTTTGTTATTAATAATTATGACCTCCTAATTAGTTGAACAATAACTTAGTCACTATATGTACCTGGTATCGATGGCTTGACCCTATCACTTATCACCATCACACCCACCCGTCTAGCCGCCATCCGGCCGTCAGTCGTGTCGCTCCCATTCGAAGGAATCCGATCAGCACGAAATGAGTCATTCAGAATTCTTCTGGCGCGTTCCGTTATCGTCCTTGCCGTATATTCTAAAGAACGATGCAACCGGAAATTCGACAGCAAACCGAGGTGAAACAAAACGCGTGATTTTCTTTAATTTCGTCAATAAATATGGTGACTACCAAAATTTCTTAGACAGATGATGAAATCGTATAAGTAAGTCTTTCGATTTGATCGACTATATACAGTGTTCCGAAAGTCAAAGTCAAGCGGGCATCGGGCGAGAGGCCAGGTTAGATAAACTCTGGTAAAAATAAAATAAAAAATCCATGTCACTCAAGTGATAATAGACATATTTTTGTAAATGTTGAAATTCGACACTCTAAACCACATCTTTGGGTACTGTCATTACAAATTTTGCATTTGTTTATTTTTTTATGTAATCCTAAATATCGCAGTCCCAAATCATACGACGAACGTTGTTGGTGTAGTAAAAAAATAAATTCATTCGCTTATGTCATACATATATTTTTTCCTATATCTATGGGTTATACTTAAAAAAAATATGTCGGCTAACTTTGTCACTTCATATTCTAAAAAAAGTACTACACCACTCTGGGCTAGTTACATAAAAATATGGCCCATTTAGTCAAGATTTCACAATGGTACAAAATTGCCACTTTCCATTTCATAAAAAATATTATTGCTTATTTTTTTGCAAAAGGACCACATTTCATTGTTTAGTAATAATAATTGTATTACTAAGTATAGGCATCTTTTTTTTATAATACTAAATGACGGGACGAACAAATTGTACGCCTGGTGATAAACGACACGCCTGTCCATAACAGTTGCAGTGCCACTCAGAGCTATAAATGACAAAGATCTGAAAAGCACCTTGAACATAAGTCGACAAGTTCCATGTGCCTGCAAATTCACCAGCACCCTTACCCTTCAAAACCGGAACGCAGTAACGCTCACATTACCGCTTAACGGCAGAAATGGGTCAAGTGGCAGTACTTTCCTGAACAAACTCTTTCACAAGAAGCTCTACTGTTACTAAAAACAGTCATAATATTATCATTAATATATAATTTTAATGATTTCAATTGATATATCCTTCGAAACTCTAATTTAGTTTTGAAACGAAACTACTTGTGACTATGCGACCTCCTTCATCGTCATCCCACCTTTTTATCACCTTTTCTCTGGTTCCTGGCCACTTATTTTAAAATTTTGAATAGTTCTTTATAATTGTTTTACCTCGTCTCTCTCTACCAAACTCCCGAACGGAGCAGACGTGCTACCTCATCATACTACATTACAAATACTATAGTTTCTTATATACGTTTAACGATGTAACGTGTTTACATCACACACACCTGGCCGAACTCTTTCACAAGGAACTCTACAGTTACTAAATATATTATAATCTGACTGCAGGCAAACGTTCCTGAAAGTAGTGTGTGTGCTGAGTCCGCTACTACAATTGACATCGACATAGAATCGCAATTGATACTTCTTATTGTAATTATTTCATGATTTTTGTAACTTTGTAACTTTTTGGTGAAATTACAGGTACATAGGACTTGTCTACTTATGTCTCAGAGTGATGGGCGAAGAGGCAGTGCCTCTCAGATCTTTGCGATTTACAGCTCTGATGTAGCTTGCTATCAGGCGCACGACTTGTTCGTCCCGTCCCTTGATATTATAAAAAAAAACTTATAGTCTGCTATTCAAACACGCAACAATCTGTAATATTATTATAAGTAACTTTACGATTATGAGATGAGAAAAAAAATGAAACCTTCCATGCATAAACAGTGATACGGATAAGTAATGGAGCTGCAGTGTCTGCAGTGTATCAAATTACAAAAGCCACGCATGAGTGGAGCCGTAGGTGTGTCGTGGGGTCACTACGGTAGCTGTGTACTGTGACTCATGCATTGTTATTGTTAGAAATGTTCGACAAGAAAACTATAAACCACGTTGCGACTACATGTCGAAATGTTTTAGGAGTAGTTTGAGCTAAATGTATGCACTACTGTTTCTTTTTCCATTTCGGAAAGTACTACACGAAAACATATACCATTAAAAAGACGTTAAGAAATAAATATCGCTATGTATCACCACCATCAAAAATCCAAGTTCGCCCACTGCTAGGTATAGGCCTCCCCGAGTTTGTGCCATCCACCAGAATCTTGAGCTAATCTCACTCATTAATGGCCCATGACTTGAACTATGTCGACCAGTCAAGTTTCTGTAAGATTGAAAAGATTGTAACGTAGCCTGGAGAGTCCTGATGGTGTCCTTGTGGAGCTTTGTCATTTCTTGACGTATGAGGAACTGTTTATGACACTGTTCGACATTATGAACTTTTCCAAAAAAATGTGTGTGATGTAAACACGTTACATCGTTAAACGTAAATAACGTAAAAAACGTAAACGTTAAATCATTAAAATTAATTAAATTTTTATTGAATTGATATTCAATTGTTTTTTGTGAAATTACTCCTCTAGTTTGTTATAATTATTAATACAAAGATCGAACACTCAGAAAGAATTCCTTCGATCCGGTCGGATTCGAACCGACGTCTTCTTGCATACCGTGCCAGACGCTATACCAACTAAGCCACGGAACGAACCAACGGACCTCACGAATTTTTCTATGTGCTTGCGTCGTGTCTTTGTACTTGGTCTTTCAACGACTTTTTAGTCGTAGCGCTATCTATGAGAAATCTTTAACAGATTTATCACCCAGTTAGTACCTTTACAGCTACCAGTCCTGGCGAGAGATGTCGCTATTCACTGTATTAATTAAATTTTTATTGAATTGATATTCAA
>NW_020654352.1:0-26927 GCF_003589595.1 Hyposmocoma kahamanoa
AAAAAAGGGAGTATAAAAAGTGGTGAATAATAAAGCGACTACAAAAAACGACATATTATGCTAAATATATAATATATGTTCATTCATGCACAAATCACATTATTGTTGACAGGATTCAGGGTTCATTTCTTGTATACTGGATCAGTTTTAATAGCAGTAGAGCTTCTTGTGAAAGAGATCGTCCAGGTTACTGGTTCAGTGATGGTGGAGGCTTGACCGGCGACATGGTCTCAGTCCTACAGATTGGTGCAGGTTCTCACTGGACAAGGATATTTCGGCGAGTACCTGCACTGTGTTGCAGGTCGGGAGGCGACCGCTGTCTGGCGCTCACGTATATACAGTGCGTCATTGTGACTGAATGAGCGGTATGGAGCCCTCAGCGGCACTCCCTGACCGCCATAGTGGGATCAATCGACATACCAAATTGGAGTTGAAGAAAAAGAGAATGAAAAAAATGTTAAGGACAAGAAGAAAGAATTGGGTAAAAAGTTCAGAGAGAAAAAAGAGTAAAGAGTAAAGGCCAAAGGAAGAATGGGATACAAAGCAAAGACAATGGAACCGTTAAACTCAAATGTCTAACACTTAAATAAATAAAATAAATAACGCACACACTCAACATAGCCCCGCACTAGGGAAACCCTGTGTCGCGGGTGCCATGGACACACACATAGACAACCACAAATTACACCCAAATTCACGAGAGAAATAATTATAGGCCATACAGCTATTTCTCCCGGCCCGGGAATCGAACCTGGGACCTCTGCGTGGCAGTCCGGCATGGTAACCGTTCGGCCACGGAGGCAGTTAAACACAGAAACTATACTTTACTATTATGCAAAAATAAGTTCGCATTTGACCTCCATCTCATCTGATGGATGATGGAAATGACGACGAGGTCGATGATGTAGTATACAAACCTAAATAATGCTCGCTCTCGCCTTGACGAGGATCAAGTTATAGCGTTTTCGGGGAATAAGTTAGACTACTTACGTAGTATGGTAAGAGGAGCACGACGAAGACTGGATACGGAGCTGCAGCTACCGTAGGTGGGATCACGACACACGTGCAGTCATCCCTGAATGTTCAGAAATCTACATATGCGATCGCTGCACGATGTTTTAAAGATGTCTGGTGCTGGGGGCTTGAAGTTAAGATTGTCTGTAATAGCTGCCATTTGCAATTATAGCCATTTTTGTTATCAAACTTTGGTTTGCATTTTTGAGTATGTTTATGGAGAGGTAGTATTTGTTCATTTATTTTGGTTATAAAATTTGTTAATTGATAAATAAAGTTACGTTCCTAGAACCAGTTTTTCTTTAATGTTTCATAATTTAACCCTAGGTGTATGGGGGGACTTACCTATTGAAATATGAGAAGGTACATTGGCGACAAATTATTATTTCCTATTAGTTACTTGCTACAAATTATTGTCTCAAAAAATAATATTGAACTTATGTTTCTATATTATGTACTTACGTATTTAAATATTTTAGTGATTTAAAAATAAACATGTTACAACCTATAAAAATATAGGTTAATATTCCAAAAGGGAATGTCTAGAAAATAAACAGTAAAAAAGAATTTACACGCATTGTTTACAAAATGGGTATGTCCGTATTAAGAACACGTTCATCCTTTAAATGTAAAATAAGTCCGTCAATTTCAATCACTAGTGACATGACATATGGCTACGTCTTACCCACTCTGTGGTCTTACCTATATATTAATTAAATTCCGTCAATCTACGAATATCCATTAAACTTCCAAAGTTTTTATGCGAATCGATATTATATCGATTTTTAGATTTGCACATGACATGATGGTAAATAGTAGAATGAAGCCATAGCAACAAGGTACAACAAGTCAACAACTGCCAAGCAACAAGCGGCTAAATAAGGTAACAGACCGTCGCATCGATTCATCGAACGTGGGAGGAGACCTTATCTAAACTTGTTTAGTTCAGTGTTTAGTTTAGTAATCATATTGTTAGTTAGGCATGACGACGATATGCGGTTTTCCTCATGGTTGAGTGGTTAGATTGTGCTGGCTTTTCTACATCACGTGCATACATAGCACTTTTAACAAACCTCGCTTTAATGTCCTAACCAGGCCTTTTGTATTGTATTATACATATCCAATCTGATCAAGATCATATAGTTACGTCGAATCTATAAATTTGTGCTGTCAGTCTACTAACAACCATCTTTTTCTTTTCTATTCTGGTCACATCATCCTTTACAATAATTAGCTCTCTGATTATTATAAAAGATGATGTAACACCGCACAAACTGTGCAAAACTCGGATTAGATACTGCAGCATTACCCAACCTAACACTCACACTCTGCCCGCTAAGATTCTACGATTTGCAATACGGTCTAGGCCATATTGCATTACAAGTACTTATTTTGAAAATTTTACAGTTCATATTAGGCGTGATGGGCCGAATATTCGTTTCATGTTTGTGACATTCGGCAAAGTATTCGGTAAAATGTTTGCTTCCCTAACTTATAGACTACGAAATATAGTACAAAGTTTTTTATTTAATGAAATGTACGGCTATTTCTTTGGATGACTAGTTCAAGCGAGTTACTGAAGGAATAAGATTAATAGATATGGTCATACATTGTTTATTTATATTCCCATTCGACCCATCACTACTTCATATCGAATTCTTAGGTTTTTGCGATTGCTAAACAACATTACTGTGTTCCGGTTTTGAAGGGTAAGGGTGCTGGTGAAATTACAGGCACATGGGACTTGTCAACATATGTCTCTAGGCGACGGGCGCAGTGGTAGTGCCCCTCAGATCTTTGCAATTTAAAGCTCTGAGTGGCACTGTAACTATTATGGTCAGGCGTGTAGCTTATACCATCACGCGCACGACTTGTTCGTCCGGTCACTTGATGTTGTAATAAAAATAAAAAAACTCGTTTGAAAAAACAAATGAAAAAAGTTATAATGAAAAATAAAACACGAATTGTTCCGAAAAACTGGTTTCATTTCCAAATTATAGTTCAAGTTACGCATTTCAAAAACACAACTGCAGTCTACGAAACAATTTCAACTTTTAAACTAAAATCGTGAATTTAGGTACTGGAAGTACGTGTTTGCGATCATTTGGCCATCCAGTCCTCCCACGATGTTCTGTACAAGACCATAATTTTTAGGTTGCCTTTATGCAGCTAACAGCTTGAATAACACAAAATTTTTCACATGCCAGAATACAAATAACCCATTAGCTGAATATGAGATAGTTTAAAAAAATAAAATTCTTTCATATTTTAATTTAAAAAATCAAGAAATTACATAAGTAGATTAACATAGTCGCGTAATGTTAAGAGCCTAATTCGTATTCTTGGTATAACAAAAGCATGTCGTACGTCAAAAGTACTTTCATTATATATAAAAGTCGGAAAAATAATATAAACTACATGAAACATTGTGATGAAACATGGTGACATTAAATAAACTTAAAAATTAGAATTATTAAAGCGACATCTATAGTCAGCTGCTGGTGCCTGGCTGAGTGAAGAAATAGACTTTTTTTATAATATCAAATGACGGGACGAACAAGTCGTGTGCCTAGTGGTTAATTACACCCCTGTCCATGACAGTTGCAGTGCCACACAGAGTTTAAATCGCAAAGATCTGAGGGGCACTTGACGGTAGAAATAGGTAAAATGGTAGTACATCCCAAGACGAACTCTATCACAAGGAGCTCCACTGCTGTTAGATGGCGCTTTGAAAATAGTCGTTAAAACCCAAAATACAAACATCTGCAACAAACACATAGACAAATTCGTCTGCTAGTTCGTTCGGTGTTTTAGTTGGCATAGCATCTGCCACGGTTTGTTGGAAAATATCGAATCCAGCTGGATCGAAAGAATTTTTTCTAAGTGGCTGATCCTTATAACAAACTAGTGGAGTAATTTCGCAAAAATAATTGAATGGTCTAACGTAAATGTGAAATTTTGTATCTCTGCTATTTAAACATAAAAAGTTACCAACTAATTTCTTTGGTAGAATTTTTAGACCTATCTAATGAAAGTTGTCATTTTGCAGATGGCCTTATTACCATATCGCCATATCATGATACTTTAAAAAAATACAATGGATTCGTATTTTTAATGGCGATTTTAGTGTAATCGAATCTAAACGTTTGCTCGGATCTCACTTCACCTTAAAATGTTAACTTTTTAAAACAGTTGGTTTAATTGGGATAAACGTATAACGTGTTATTTATTGTTATTTAGTTGCACGTAACCAGTTTTTCATTCGAAACAGTCACATGTTGTTACTAACAAATCGAGGTGACCTTTACGGTGGGTGTTGGCGGTGAATCAGCAGACGCCGTGTGGGTCTGGGTTTGATTCCGCGAGGCGAACTACGTTCGGCTAAAGACAATCGCATTGAGTAGAATACATTTATTTCTCAGAATACAGGCAAGCAAACAGATGTGCAAATATTAACAGAATTTAATTTACATTTGGTTTCTAAAGTTAATAGCGTACATATCATATCATCACGTTTGTCTCCCACCGGAGCAGGCAGAGACTATGGACCTCCACCTGCTACGCCCCTGACAAATCCCCTTCGCCTCCTCCGCTCCCATTAGTCTCTTCATACATGCCTGTTTATTCATTAAATCTGGCCTTTTTTAAAGACATCCCCAATCTGACATGTAGCAACAGAGAGCTCCTCGTGAAAGATCCCGTCCAGGGAAGTACTGCCAACTTACCTATTTCTGCCGCCAAGCAGTAATGTCAGCATTCCGGTTTAGAAGGGTAAGGGTGCTGGTGAAATTACAGGCACATGGGCCTTGTCAACTTATGTCTCAGGGTGACGGACCCAGTGGCAGTACCCCTAAGAAATTTGCGATTTAAAGCTCTGAGTGGCACTGCAAGGCGTGTCGCTTACCACCAGGCGCACGTCTTGTTTATCTAGTCACTTAGTATTATAAAAAAAAATGCAGTGCGCGACTCGCCTGTCCTTAACAGTTGCAATGCCAGTTAGATATTTAAATCGCAAAGATATGAGTGGAACATAAGTTGCTAAGTCCCTTTGTGGTCTGTGCTAAGTCCCATATGAGACCGTAATTGCACCAGCAAACTTACCCTTCAAAACCGGAACGCGATAATGCTTATTGCGCACATTACAACGAACTCTTTCACAAGGAGCTCTACTGTTACAAACTTTTCTCAAAAATTTCTCTGGTACTCCAAGCACAGGGTAACATTATCCTTAGAGCTAAATCCAAACTCATGGTACTACGATTTCGTTTAACCAAGGTAAACAACTGTTTTATTTTACATAGTATACAATTCCCCGTTGTATACGTTTTTACAATAAGATTCCGGAGCATATATTAAGATTACCATCTCCTAAGTTTAAAAACTATGTTAAAAATATTTTGATTGAAAAGTTATATTACAAAATTGAAGATTACGTGTTAGATAAAGATGTGTGGAAAGACGATATGGCTCCAGAATCCACACAAATTTGATTCAAAGTGTATTCCATAGCATTTAAGTTTATTTGAAAAGAGCAATCCCTAGAATTTCTTGCTCGTTCTTCTCAGGGAAGTCAGCGTAGTGAACGAGCAGTACCTACTGCTCTTTCACTACTAAATGTGACGTTTTCAAGTGTAAATTTATTTTACATATTGAATAAATGATTCTTAGACTTTGACTTAGGTCATTTGTATAGTTGTCTGGAGCATTATTATTTAACAAGTACTTAGATTTATTTACCAACAGATTTGAATTCCCTAAAGTCCTGGTAAATTGAAACAAATTACTGACACAATTGACTTACGTCATCACGGTTGTGGAGAAAGTATTTTCGATTTTATAGTCCAGTGATAGAGTACAATTTGTGATTGTTGTTTCATACTAGGGTTGACAATTTTGAAGTCCTTTTTCTTGTAAATATTTTTTTGGAAAGTTCGAGGTTTTTAGTTGTAAATGAGTTTGACATTTCTTCTTGAGTGTCTGAGAATGAGATGACTAGCATCGTCTCTCTGTGGTGTCGTTGTCCGCCTGCATTTTTATTTCTACAAAGAACTCGCTATCTCAACTATCGCAATTTTTTTTATTATTGTATTCTTGATTTTATTTTAAATTTATTCCAACGATTTATTATAACAATATGATTCAACTTGATGACTTATTGAGTGAATCAGTAATGCTGAGCATTTAAGACAACGTTATTTTTGTTTCAATAAAAACTATCAACCCACTAGACGCCATCTTTAACCGTCCTTGGTTATTATCTTTGTACGTGCAATATTTGATAGTAAGCAGAAATTAAACGCTCTTCCTCCACGGTCGAGTGGTTAGCATACCGGTTTTCATGGTTTCGCCATCTCTGAGGTCCCAGGTTCGATCCCAGGCCGTGTCAGTGTAGAAAGTAACTTTTCTATGTTGTCTCGGATCTGGGTGTTTGTTGTACGGTCGTTGTTTCTGATTTCCATAGCACAAGTGCTTTAGCTCCTTACTTTGAGATGAGAACAACGTATGTTATGTTGTTTAATATTTATTTATTTATTTATTATTATTATATCGCACTGTTAATACAATAGTGTATTAACACAAAAAGTGTGTTTTTTCAGAATCGATTAAAAACTGATTAGTCACTTCTCGTGAAAGGTCATTCAATCTTATGTATAGGTTAAAGTTTATTTACAGACATCTAAACTTGCCAAATATACTTAAAAATAAAAGTGAAAAATAATTATTAATACAAAGATCGAACACACAGAAAAAATTCTTCGATCCGGCCAGATTCGAACCGACGACTTCTAGCTTACCGTGCCAAACGCTATACCAACTTAAGGCACGGAACAAACCAGCGGACCTCACGAATTTTTCTACGTGCTTTTAGTCGTTAACGCCATCTATGAGAAACCTATGAAAGTTTTATCACCCAATTAGATATCTTTACACTTACAAGCCCTGACTGGCTGGCTTAAAACACAGTGAAAAATAATTTCATATATTTAAGTTAGGACTGTCTTGTCTAGAACTAGCTCACAAAGTTTGTCTCATTTTGAGCTAAGTAGACATTTTTTTCAAATTGTTTGTTAAAACATTCTAACGGCAGTTTTATTCAAGTGTGGACAATCCAATTTTACGTTCAGCAATGGTAAAAATCTTGAATTTCACATATTTTGAATTACAACGCTATTGTAATAGCAGTGCGATATAAACACAGGACCAATGTATGCAAGCGCCTATAATAAAATTTCAATTGATAATCAAACTTTGCCTTTTACGAGCGATTAAACATTTTATTTATAGATTTCTCAAAGATGGCGCTAAGGCAAAAAAGTCGATAAAAACCTACAACAAAAATCTGCAACAAACACGTAGAAAGATACGTAAGGTCCGTTGGTTCGTTGATTCGTTCCGTGGCTTAGTTGATGTAGCGTCTGGCATGGTTTGCTAGGAGACGCTGGTTCGAATTCAGCGTAATCGAAGGATTTTTTTTCTTTCGATCTTTGTGTTAATAATTATAACAAACATCATCAATTCAATAAAAATTTAAGACATATATTTTTAGAGATAGATTAGAAAGAGTAATGCTCTGCTTACGTCGCCTAACTGCGTCTGTGGCCGAACGGTTACCATGCTGGGCTGCCACGCAGAGATCCCGGGTTCTATTCCCGGGCAGGGAGAAATATTTATATAGCCTACTAGTAATATATGTCTTTTCCAAAAATATTGCAAATCAAAAGAGTCACTAAACGAAAATCTTAATTTTTCAAATAGAAACGTATATGTTTTCTATTCAAACGCCATTTCCTGAAAGTAACCGTTTGGCCACGGACGCAGATTGTATCAACACTGCACTAGGTTTCTTCATCTTTTATTAGCCGACTTCAAAAAAAAGGAGGAGGTTTCCAATTCGAATGTATTTTTTTGTATGTATGTTACTCGTATTTGTGAATCGATTTTGATAGTTCTTTTTTATTGGAAAGAGGGTACCTCAGTATTGTAATATAAATATAGGGTGGCAAACTAGGGGACGAAAATCCGGTTTCACGCACTTTCCGTTAACCGATTTCAATAAAACTTGGCAAATGTTTGTAATTCCACGAACTTTTGAGACGAATCGTCTGCATGTACAAAACAATCATTTAAAATTGAACGGTACGTCACAGAAAAACGAAATGCCAACCCTGAATAAAAGCTTCAGTGTAGGAACAGGAACTCGTCCGCCCACACACCTCCTACAATCTCCTACGGCCATACTAAGGTCTATGCTCGTCATACAAATATACGACACGCATCCATGATTGGTTAATTGATCTTTGTTTCCTTACTGAGGACTTATAAAGATTTATTATGTCATACGTATTGATTTATTTTGATCGGATGGAATTACCTAATGTAAATAATGCACTTTATTACTTAAGGATTATTAAATAGAATTGGAGCCTTGATTAGCCTAGCGTTTTACCTTACATATCTAGATAGTGTTTTGAGGAAAAGATTAATAAAGTCACATGTGACTATCAATTCGAATTATCTATAATTAACTAGACCCCTAAATTAAAACACCTAAGAAAATGATGCTTATTTATCTATTTAAGACACGGCTTGCGTGGTCGTGTGGCTTGTACACCGATTTTCATGGTGTCGCCATATCTGAGGTCTCGAGTTCGATCCCCAGTCGGGTCAGTGTAGAAAACTAACTTTTCTATATTGTCTCGGGTTTGAGTGTTTGTGGTGCCGTCGTTGTTTCCGATTTCCATAACACAAGTGCTTTAGCTAATTACTTTAGAATCAGAGCGACGTATGTGTTGTACAACATCACAGAGATAGTATGTACGTTTCGTACATAGTAAATATTTTGATCCTCACCAGAATTTCATGAATCAGATATTTTAATCTTTATCAAAGCCTTCTGTACCAACCACTGTAGACTTTCCATCATCAGGGGACTAGACGTAGGCTGAGGTTCCGCTCCTATATTGTGGATATTGCAACGATTCGTACGAAGCGTTACGCTTAGACGTTTATATGGCGAGCGGCGAGAGAGTGGAATTCCCTGCCTGCGGACTTGTTACCGAACGCTTTGGACATTTATATGACGAACGCCTATGGAGTGGAATTCTTGAAAACTTATTCCCTTACAACTATAACTTGGGTTTTTTAAGGCGAGAGTGAATTGGCAATATTTAGATATGCATGCTCCATCGCCGATCTCATCGTCATTTTCCATCAGGTGCGATGGAGATCAAATGCGCACTTATTTTATCATAAAGGAAAACCAATATACATTTTTAGGCAGGAATTGAAACACAAATAAGTATTTAAATTACAAGTAATTCAAATTCTTCCCACCCTTCTGTGTTGAGAAACTCCTTAGTCATGCAGGCTTGATCACGATTGTATTGCTAAAAACCCACGGGTTATAGGAACCTACTACGAGCACGAACTAAAAGCTGAATGTTGTGAGGAACAGGTCAGGCGCAAATTGAAGAACCTTTTATTGGAAAAGTCTTTCTACTAAGCAACAGAGTACATTCAAAGTACTACATAAACAATTGAATTATTGTATTTTACTAATGAATTTAACATTTACCATACTCTTAGGTACATTTACTTAAGGAAATTACTTAGGGAAATTGTACTTTAAAACGAAAACCTGTTAACCGGATGCGATATAACTTAGCGAGTTACAATTTACGGAAACTTCTAGGCCACGCCCACGACCCAGGCTTTGAAGTAAGACCTAGACGCATTCAGGCCGCAGAGGTCGGTTGCATAAATTTTTAATTGACAGTTAAGCAACGACATAATTGTCTCGATGGTCAATTAAGTTTGTTAAGAAATTTGTGAATGAAACACGCCTACATGATTTTGTTTGTTCTTGTGATGAAACAGAAACAAAGGCGTTAATTGTGTTACTGACAATTTTCAACTTTTTATTGATGTCACGATGTTTCACTATCACGATATTTTTTTTTTAATTGCTCCACTAGTTTGTTATAATTATTAATAACAAAGATCGTAGAATTCGAACTGACGTCTTCTGGCAAACTAAGCCACGGAACGTTATTAATAATTATAAGAAACTAGTGTTCATGGTGTATTTTTCCGCTACATTTTCTATTTTTTGTTGAGGCTTCCAAAGTGTGCCGTTTCAACTAATACACATCCAAGCAGTAATGTGAGAATTACTGTGTTCTGGTTTTGAAGGTGCTGATAAAATTATAGGCATATGAGACTTGTCAACTCATGTCTCGAGGCGATGGGCGCAGTGGCAGTGCCCGTCAGTTCTTTGCTATTTAAACCTCTGAGTGACTCTGCACCTGTTATGGACAGGCGTGTAGCTCACCATCAGGCGGACAACTTGTTCGTTCCGTCACTTCATATTATAAAAAATAACATATTTAACGTGCTGTACCGAAAAGTTGGTTCACAAAAGCGAGATAATATAGGTTTTCGAAAATAGTGGCTTATTTAAAAAATACCCAAATGAATAAGATGGTTCACAAATCTGGCGTCGCAAAGCCGATGAACCATAAACCGACCCAATGTTGTCATATAATTATTTTAAGCGACGGAAAGGTCAAACCAGAAACAAATATCTATATCAAGGACTTTTGTCCTTAGTGTTCAATGTTTGCATTAAGAGGGAGCAGAGGAAAAATTCCTAATCTTCGATTTGATTTTAGAGGGGTATATCCACTTTAAAGTTAAAAATAAAATATTGTATGAGTAACTACACGATATATTCAAGCGTAGACATTAATCAGAAACCTAAAACAACAAAGTTTCCTCGATAGATAAAAATCACGAAATGACCTCTAATTTTCACATTTTTTCGATTTATCCTCGAAATGCTACAGGTTATTAGGACAAAAATTACATAATTAATTACATTTATGCATGATCGACAACTGTCACTACGGATTTTTTTTTAATCCCTTTAGTTTTAGAGTTATTCCGCTAAAACGAATTTGGTACTTTTAATGCGCAAAATTCAACATCTCCTGTCGCATGTCACGCGAACTTCAGGCATATATTTGTTTCACAAATTTGGGCGGAGCCAACGTCAAAACTTTTTTGGCATGCTCCCTCTTAATAATTGCGTCAGTGTCTTTTTTTTATAAAAAAAGATTCAGCAGATTCTATAAACCTATGTAATAAGTAGTGGTTAGATAATCGGATGCTTATTCACCCATAAATCAGATGCTCTCTAACACGGCATTCCGTATAACAGCGTATTCGCTATTGTGCGAAAAAATCTGCGAATCAGGGGTTCGACGAACGGGTATGCGGCACGCTTGTCTATAGTTGCAGACCCACTCAGTGCTTTAAATCGCAAAGATTCTAGGAGCACTGCCTGTCACCCTGAGACATAAGTTGACAAGTCCATGTGCCTATAATTTCACCAGCATTCTTGCCCTTGAAAGCTGGAACTTAGTAATGCTCACAAACTCAATCTAAATAAAATTAGAGTTGTCAATGACGTCTTTAAACTTCATAACCTCTCGGGGTGGTCGCAAAACAGCACTGTTGTATCCTGTACAATTACCCGCACAGAAAACTAAAGATTTTATATCCCTCGACCAGTATATATCTTTTTATTATAGGTCCCTTTATAGTATATAATTAATTCTTTATGAGTTGTTCAGCGAATAGTTACAAGGCAAACCCGTATACAGCGTTTAGTGGTAAAATGAACAATTAAAAGCGGTCAATACGTTCTAAAAGTATTTCAACTTGCTACAGACTACACGGACGCTGTTATGCAACTTAAAACTGCCTTCGAAACTTTGAATGCGCTATTATACAACTTAATATAATTCTTCTTCTTCTTAATGGCTACCTCACTGCCGTGGATCGTGACTCCACTTCATTCTGCCAACCATTTGCCTCCATCGGTTGCGCTCAGTCGCATGATATAGTGCGGCGCTGACAGGTACCTTATCTCCAGTTGTTCGAAGATCTGATCCGACCACCTTTTGGGACTCCTGCCCCTAGGTCGCTTTCCCTCCACCTTCTCTGTCACCATCACTTCCCTGTCTGTCTGTGTTCTATATTTTTAATTTCCTAGACTAAGTTACAAAAGAGTAAATGATCGTAATAAGTTTATTGAATATCACGTTGTTTTACTAACATGACATTTAATTATTTTTTTGTGAGTGTTCAAAGGAAAGGTACATAGATTTCTCATGGATGGCGCTATGGCTAAAAGTATTTAAAAACCAATAACAAACAACAAGCACATAGAAAAATTCATACAGTCTGCTGGTTCGTTCCATAGTCAGTCACGTTCAGTTGGAAGAGCATCAAACACGATATGTTTTAAGGAGCTTTTCGAATCCAGTCTGATCGAACGAATTTTTCTTTGGGTGCGTTCCCGTTATGACGTGATGATAGATAGTTGTGCAGTTTAAAGTGTCGTGGCTTGTATATTTAAACGAAGTTGTTCACATACACTACCGCCCTTGGGACGAAAAAGGCGTAACTGTTTTATAAAGTATTGTGCGTTGTTCCATTTTTCGTTACAAGGGCAGTATAGTAAAATACGATTAATTGTCGTTCACGACTTTTTTGACCTTACGACGACAGACTGTCGTGAAGAGGTAGAACGACAGTCATCCGACGATAAATAAAACGTCACGATAAAAATGTGACGACAGCAAGGATGAGTTTTGGCCGAAGGGTGTCATGTACCGACGTTTCCGAGGCTAGTTACCGGGTACCTACGTTGCGTCGCACGTCGCAGACAATACGTGTAAATGATAATTGTATTTTATTATATTATTATGTATGTTAGTCTATAAGGTATGTATTTATGGGTCTTTGCAACCTGATAAATACATAAAAAAATAATAATGATAGAAGCATTGACTTACAAGTAAATGGACGACGGGTCTAATACAAAAACCACGAAAAAAATGTCCCAAGTTAACCTATTTAAGCGTAGTGACATGTAAAGGAATATGAAAAAGCTAAAACGTTGAATTTAAATTGTAATGTCATCCCAGTACTGTCTAATTTTGCTTGCTTCGCTGTCAGTCGAACAAACGAAGACTAAAGCGTGAGTGAAGCTCTGTATACGATTTTAACGCCCTATAAGTTCGGACACTTTTTAGCGCGGACCCGACGTCCATATAATTGTAAGTCAATGGATAGAAGCGTCAATCTCTCGTCGAATCCAGATCGGATGGGCGGCGTTACCGAACTACAAAAAATCTTCGCATCCAAATTATCTCCGTGTCTCAGACGAAAGTCAAAAGAGAGCGATACTCGATATTTACCTACGTGATAGAATAAAAAATGAGGAAATCCGTACTAGAACTAAGATAACCGTCATTGCTCGAAGAATTGCTTAGCTGAAGTGGCAGTGGGCGGGGCATATAGCTAGGAGAACCGATGGCCGTTGGGGCGGAAAGTTTCTTCAATGGTGACCGCGCACCGGACGACACTCAGTGGGTAGACCCCCCACCAAGTGGACCGACGATCTGGTAAAGATTTCGGGGGAAGTCGATGGATGCGGGCAGCGCAGGACCGATCGTCGTGGAGATCGTTGGGGGAGGTCTATGCCTAGCAGTGGGCGCCGTATGGCTGAATGATGGTATTGATGATGAGAATCGCTCAGTCCATATGAATTTATTGCAGAAAGAATAAATAAAATAGGGAAAAAGGTGAAGGAAAAGGAAAAGAAAGGATGTAACAAAAACAATGATATAAAAACACTCACTACAGATTACACAAACGCAAATGAAGTTACCCCAAATGGACCTGTATTCGTATGAAATATATTGCTGCTTTTTAGAATAATAACGCATAGAAACCTAGTCCGCACACGCTAAGTGACGCAACTTGAAGCGCACCAAAAGGGCCTACACGAGCGGACGGGCCTTCAGTGCTCAAAGTCAACTTGCACCGCGAACAGATCAAGAATTTTAGCTAAAAATGACGAAATGTGCGGTGAACGAGTGTAAAAATACCTCAGACGAACATAAAATAGATACTGACATCACATTACACAAGGAAGTAACGCGTTTCAACTTGTATTTTTATATAAATATTCACTAAAACCGAAAATTAACCTACTACTAAAACTAGCCTACATGAATTTGATTTTTGCCTCACTTGTGACAGTTCGTTTGATATGAAACTATCATTCTATGCGTTATTATTCTTAGGCTGCTTTTATAAGCGGTTAGGTACACATGATTGAAGGACACGTGTTTTCTCTCCGAGAATTTCGATGGTAGTGACGACGGAACCAGTATTACCATGTGCACCGTAATTACGGTAAATGCACCGTACTCAGCTCAAACTTACCACCTCAACTCGACACTTGACAACGGTGACAAAATGTACAGTGATCTGCACGAGGTGGATTTTTTGTAGTAAAGCATATAGTAAAGGAGATGCGAGATCGATGTATGCGGTTAAATTAATAATAACCCGCCCCATTTAATTAAATCTTTTGATAGATATTAGACTTAAGATTTTGATCTTGAAGAAATCTTGAAAAGATTAAATCAAAACATTTATAAAAATGAAGAGATTGCATTTGGTAATTGTTATTTTATATAAAGAATCATATTTAGACAAATTTTTACTAAGGTATTCCTCTCCTCATTTTTGTAAATGTTCAAATTTAATTTTAATTTTTTTTTCCTTATTATAATTCTAATTTTCCTTTGTAGTGAAAAGTAAATCATGCACTAAAGTGGTTTTCTTTTTCATTAATATTTACTAGGTATGAGATAAAGTAAGGTAATTCACTCTCATAAAAGGATATTCTTACAAAGTTAAATTACTATTGAAAATATAATAAATTAATATATACCTTAATTACACTGTTTTTTTTAAGATCTACCGTATTTTACGAGCGTAATCACCGTCAACCAGATTTTTTGACATGGCAACTCTGGACAGAACGTAGAAAAAAGATAAGAGAACGATTCGAAATTTCAAAAGTGTGGCCAGGAACCAGAGAAAAGGGTGATAAAAAGGAACGAACTCAATGAAAGAGGTCGCATTGTCATAAGTTTTAATCGTCAGTTAACCTATACAGTATTTTGTGCACCGGCTCTGGCACAACTCCAGTTAGTTATTGATTCCACGGAGCGATGACCTGAGTCTAGGTCCGTAGTTAGGTCTCTACACTACCTAGATATTCTAGGTCACAGTATAATAACAGCCGTTTTACATTTTCGGGAATTTTCTTATTGAATGCTGTTAAATTTTTTGGATTTAATACATTTTTTTAACAAGGTTGTGCTACTTTTAACTAAAAAACAGATAGATACCTCTCACGTTGTAAGTAAAAACACCATTTTTTGTTTTTTAACTTAAATGTATTATTTTTTATGCATATTATAGGTTTCATAATTAAAAGTACGGAAATAACTTTGTGTTATGTTTAAGTTCAAACATAGAACCTACAACATACATAAAAAAGAACATATCTAAGTCAAAAAGCAAAAAAAAATGTATTTTTACTTACAACAAGTTACGTGGGAGGTATCGAGATACTCCAGTGGTAATATTAAGTCATTGATCATTACGACGTTTTACTACTATGATTATTCAATTATGTTTTTGTGAAATTACTCCACTAGTTTGTTATAATTATTAATAAAAAGATCGAACACTTAGAAAAAATTTCTTCGATCTTTAGTCAGCTGCTGGTAGCTGTAAAAGTACCTGAATAAAGAAAAGCTTTCATAGATTTGTCACAGATGGCGCTACGGCAAAAAGTCGTTAAAAACCAAAAACAAAGATCTACAACAAGCACAAGTAGAAAAATTCGTACGGTTCGCTAGTTCGTTCCGTGGCTTAGTTGGAATAGCGTCTGGTACGGTTTGCTAGAAGACATTGATTTGAATCCAGCAGGATTGAAGGAATTTTTTCATAGTGTTCGATTTTTGTATTAATAATTACTCAAACAATTTCGCATCCACAAAGTCTATAACGCTATAAATGAATTTTTGATGACTCAAGACTCACGTTGATCTCACTTATTAATTTAATATGAGTTATAATAATTTAATAATTAGTTTATAAGTCTCTTTACTACACCCTGACTGGATCATAACCGTATTAGGTACTAAAGAACAACAGCAAAATCATAGTTAAAAGAATGCGTTAGCGTCTGCAAATGTCTTAATTACAAGTCTGAATAAATGAATTCATTAGCACAACAAGCACGTAGAAAAATTCGTGAGGTCCGCTGGTTCGTTCCGTGGCTTAATTGGTATAGCGTCTAGCACGGTATTAAGATGGTTTCTCCGTACCACCAGTTTGGGATAAGAAATACAGGTATTTCCTCTGATGAAAAACCCCCAACAGACATAAGACATCAGTACTAATGAATATGTTTTAATTTATTCTAATTTCTATTATAGATTAATAATAAATTGAACTTAATAAAAATTCATCCCATAACATAATTTGCAAAACGTAATTGGAATGTTTCTTTGTAACATTAAAAATAAGGTTATTAATAACTTTTGTAACTACAGTGAAAAAAATAGGGGTTGATGACTGTACCACCTCAGTCAACCGTGACCATGGGACCGGTAAAGGGCCCGAAACGTCGGTTTGTTTGAAAAAACAAATATACGCGATTTAAATCCGGAAAAATAGTTTCATTTCCTATGTGTAACAATTGCGAAAACCTAATAACTCAATAAAATCATAATTAAAAGAACCTCTAATGACTAATTAGTATGTAACCAGACTGATATTTACAACTATCAGTTTCTTAGCTTCTTAACGTTGAGCGACATCTAGCCGCCAAAAAGGGAATTTTAGTTCCCACGTATGGATATGGTCCACATTTAGTTCACATAATATCAATTCTACTGATTCGACCGATTTATTATAAGCTAATAAAAGATTAACTACTTCATTACAAAAAATAAAATTAATAATATAATTTCTTCTCTAAAATGCCACGCGAGAAAATGGTAAAAATGACAAAAAAGTTCTCAAAATCAGGGATAGATGGCACGTTACACAAAAAAAAATTTGTGGCCGAATTATCAATGCCATAGTCTGTGGAATGTTATTAATTAACTCAGTTTTTTTGTAATGGCTTACTTCATGCCTCCAAAACTTCAAACTGGATTATCGTTAATTCCTGACTTCTTAGAATAGTAAACCCAAAACAAAATTTGTTCAGGAACTTCAAGTCTATATTTTCACATATATTTTTCATAAAATTTATATGGGAGTTTGCCATTGACTTACAGATAAATGGACGACGGGTCTAATACTAAAACCACGAAAAAAATGTCCCAAGTCAACCTATTGAAACGTAGTGACATGTCAAGGAATATGAAAAAGCTAAAACGTTGAATTTAAAATGTAATGTTATCGCAGTGCTGTCTAATTTTGCTTGCTTCGCTGTCAGTCGAACAAACGAAGACTAAAGCGTGAATGACGCTCTGTATACGATTTTAACGCCCTATAAGTTCGGACACTTTTTAGCGCGGACCCGACCAAAAAGTGTAAGTCAGTGGAGTTTGCCATTGTCCTTCTATTATAAGACCTTTTGAATGCTGCAATATGGAATAAATGAATGAACGAAAATCTGCATCAATACTCCCAATTCCTTTAAGTTTAAAATAAGTACAGTCATCAGCATGCTGTGCTAAAATGCGCATTTAAATATTGATATTCAACTCTATACCACTAACAATAAAAACAATTGAAACCCAAAGCGTAAGTCCCGGGCGTTAACTCGTTCCAAGTTGTAAATCAAGTAAGATAAGGCAATGCCTAAAGATCTAGATCTCAGCATTGCAGTTTCCGCAATAATGTCCTGGCTCTGCGACGTTATCTTATGGTACATTATACTGCATTGCAGTTTTTTTTGCGTTATCGATATTTTTAGTAAAGTTTAGTTATTAACATATCGACTGTGAACTGGCAAATTTTCTAAAGATTTCACTTTTTAATACAATTTTATTTTATTTTTATAACATCAAGTGACGGGGCGAACAAGTTGTACGCCGGATGGTAAGCTACACGCCTGCCCATGACAATTACAGTGGGACTCAGAGCTTTATATTGCAAAGGTCTGAGGGGCACTGCCACTGCGCCCGTCGTCTCAAGACGTAAGTTGACAAGTCCCATGTGCCTGTAATTTCACCAGCACCCTTCAAAACCGGAACACAGTAATGCTGAAATAGGTAAGGTGGCAGTATTACCCTGGAGGAACTCTTTCACAAGGAGCTATACTGTTACTTAATACAATTTTATATTATTTCATACTCCGCAACGTTGCAAGAAATTCCATCTCAGATACATTTAATTTTGGCGCCAGAATCGACTTCTTTCAACTTGTACAAAGCCCTAAGCAGATGCTATGTAAATGACGCAAACAATTATTATCTTCACCCTGTAAGATTCGCTCTGGACCTTTTGGAGGGAAAAGTGTCGTTTTTATTTTGACTTTCAATTATTTTGTGAAATCTAGTTTAAAGTAGAATAGGATACTGCTATTGTGCCTTAATCGAAGATTAAAACGCGAAATTATACGAATCTCGAACTAAAATACCCGTATCGGCCCGTTTTAAGGAATCCCGAGTCAATCCAAGCACGCCGCCTCAAATGCCTATCCTCTTTGTGGCGGCCATATTGACAGAAACATAATATTGAACTTCATGTTTAGGCTGATGGCTTTGCCAAAGCCTTAATAAAAAAAAATAAAAAAATTCACCCTGTAAAACTGTCAAAATTGATGTAGTACTGGTTGCCAGTCGATATTTTTAGAATATATATTTACAATCCACTCTAATCAGTTTTTTATTTCTAATTTAGTTACAGGCCCTGGGGGTCTACTCTCGATATCCGTCCGACATCCGTCCGAAACAATTGCTGTCAAATAAGCAATACTTGACCAAATGAAAAGACGCGTGATGCGAATGAAGCTTCGTACTGGATACTTGTTTTTTAATTTTGTCGAATATTACTTATTTGACAGTAATTGTTTCGGACGGATATCGAGAGTAGACCCCCAGCACTCGCGTTCTCCGTCCGAAACAATTAGAGCATTTGCGCACTACATCCGATTCGTTTCGTATCAGTAACCGAGAAATGACGGTCCGAAATGTCACAGAGATCATTTTATCTCTAAGGTGTACAAGTGATATTCGTATATTCTCATATTCTAATCGGTTATAGTGCAAAAGCGACATCCGAAGTGGGTCCAAGTTTTCTACATTTGTATAGTCTCGGATTACGCGCTGACTGTCAAATAAGTAATCCTCGACCGATTAAAAGACGTATGATGCGTATGAAGTCGAGTATTACGTATTTGTCAGTAATTGCTTGTTGGTGTTGCCCCTCCGGACGTCCGCAGAGACGTGGATGGCTCCCTGGAGCGCTTAAAAAACGAGATTGACCCGCGGCACCCCTTACACTATCACGTGCCGGTAATCCATAGGCTAAAGAGTAGTAGTAGTAGTAGTAGCTTCATTAAAGAAGTATTAGGGAAACTAATCAAGTCCGTATAAATCTCTGGAAGGAGAGATACCCCACGGCATCCCTCACTCCGCTGTCAGACCACTGGCATGACTTGGCACACTTGGAAGTCGGCCGAAGCAAGGAGAGCATGCACAGGTCGGGTTATAGAGTATTCGGCATTTATTTGTGAAATTTAATTTCACCTTTTCGGTGAATGAAAATATCGTGATGAAACCTACAGGTCAAAGAAGGTACACAACCCTCGGAAAACCGTATTTCCCGGACGAACTCTTTCACAAGGTCTATTGACAAGGTAACCTATCATAAACTCGATTTTTTTCCGAAATAACGTTTGTTCGAATTTTCATTTAACCGAAAACCGAATTATACCGAAACCGTTGTTCTTTTTTTTTGGATGTTTATCGCAAAGACACGATTAGGTTAGGTTTAAAAGAAAAAACATTTTCCTCTCAAAATTACTTTCGAGGTTATGAAAATTCGAGCCAACATTATTTCTGGAAAATTTCATTTCGGACTTCTGATAGGGAACCCTACTGCCAACGCTGTGGCATGGTAATTTTAATTTTCTAAACTAATTACCTATGTTATTTATCTAGTACCAGCGCTGTGGCTCCGCTGCAGTATTTGGTGAATTGGGCCTTTTTCAGTGCAATTCTCTTTAGGCATAAAATCATAATATTGTACTTGTAACATGTGTTTGTGCTAAATAAATTTATTTTCTTTCTTACTGCTACTTAACACAGCCTTAATTGATCAATAAGTTTATATGAAATCTATTCAGTCGCTAGCAAAAAACAAAACAATTATCTCATAGTAGAGGTGATGTCCTCCTGCCATCCCACATGTTCAAGGTCGTGTCACTCGGCATTGTCTCAAACTCATCAACCGTGTCTCCTTAACGAATATGTGGACCTAACCCACCTTTGTCATGGTTTGTACGACTGAATAAAGTGCGATGTTATTTCGTTAGCTCTCCACGAGCAGTGCCTTTACAACGAGTTCACAGTAACAGCTGTTGATATACAATAGAGATGGGCGTTTAAATGAAAAGCACTTATAAAAGTTTACTTTTTCAATATACAATCAAAATTTCAATGTCAATGTGAATAGTAATGTAATATGTTATAATATACTACGACGACGACTACCGTGTGAAACCTGTGATATAAAAATCAACATTTTGACAAAAGCTGCTTAAAGATTTTTTTCGGTTTATTAAAAAGACCCAAGCAACTTACGTTGTACATTAGACATTATAGTATTCTATCTAGCCATTATAATTTTACTTTGGAAAGTAATTTCTACTATTGAAAAGCGAATAAATTTCTTTTCCCTCGTTAACAGCCGAAAGATTCCTGTCTATGATCAGGAAAACACATTAAGAAGGCAAAAAACGTTTCTTTTTTTGAGCTCAGTTAAAAAGCAACTACAGTGACATCAGCTAATGTAAAACAAAAGCATTTTTATTATTCCCTCGACCATTAAAATATCCACAGTGTAATGGCAAGCTGCCAAACCGCTTTCAAGCTGTTAGATACAAAACCTCATCACGCAAGGGGCTTGGCTGAACAGTTATTTTTAAAGATAAAATACTGATAATGACGATGAGATGCCCAAAATATAAACAAAGGTGATAACCGAAAAAGCGAAAAATACATTTTAAATAATAGTTTCCTATTGATAAAACTTAGAATAATTCACATTTTGCAATATAATAATATCTTCACTTAATTTCGTTTAATACACTAATTATAATAAAAGACTATGTTTAAGGTCGTAAGTAATATTTCACCTCACTAGCTCGGAAAGGCTTTCTTGCTCATTAGAAATCTGCGCGCAAAAGCGTTTTTCCGCGCTGGCGTGGAAAAGGTTTTTGAGATTCGAACTTGACGATGGACTGTGTGTGGTATACCTAACCTTTTCTTCCGATGAAAAAAAAAAACACAATGACACGTGAAACTACGCGATTTGTCGTACAATATTTATGTAATCTAAACCCTTTGGTATATTTTATTCTTATTAACGTTGACATTAAATTCACAACGATCAAGTTTGTTTATTACTTAAAACTGATTTGTTATAGTTCAACTGTTTTTCTTTCATCTACCATTTCCCTCGCCATAGTGAGGTGAAAAGTTGTGTGTTTCGCTCGGCAGTAAAGTTGTTTTGCGTCTCGTGGCTTGAAATCCTCGCTACGTCAGAATTCTATTTCTGAACATTCGCTTGCTCAAGTTTCAATACAAGCGCTTGCGTCAAGCAACAACTTTGCAGCTTTGCATAACAAATAACTATTATATGACACTGGTAACACAGTCGGTTCAACTCCTTAGAGAGTCATAGCGCCGACGTACAAGGGAGGTGCAATCTCAAATGAATTGGGAAAGGAGCAACAAGAAAGAGACATGTATTCTCATAGAGTCATAATGAGAAATCCTGAAAATATAGTCTAAGAGCGACGCCACACGGGCGTTACTTCAACGGTTTCAAGGAACTTGCTTGCGGATGCGCGCCGCCGCCGCCATCCACCACCGCCGTCGTTACAAGGCACCGTGTGACATATCAGTGCAACATAGGGTCACAATGCAACGCCAATGTAACATCGCTCTAAAGAAATGTATACAGGTATGGTATGGTTTGGTGTAATGGGCCGTTGTCCGCAACTCGACGTCCAAGCGCCTATTTTGCGTGTGCTCGTTACTTATGTAGAAAAAAGTCTCTTCCAAACCGAAACACAGCAATGTTCACATTACCGCTTGGCGGCAGAAATAAGAAAATATTTTTGTAAAAATAACACACTCTTCTGTAAAGAACAAAGGTTACGTAGAAAAGTGCTTGGACAATTGTTACTAGACGTAATAATCGCAATTTGTCAATAACAATTAAATGTAACTCGATAACTAACAATTTAACTACGTTTAACCATCAATTAACCACAGTTTCATTATTTTAACGCACAACAGTTCACTTTTGACTCTATTTGCTATTGTTACCTTACAACTAGATTAAATAATCTATAATAAAGATCTTTATAAAAAATATATTATTATATTGTATAAAGTTCATGGTCTTTATTATACTTAACACCTTTTTAACCCTCGACGAAAAACGAAGGGAGTTATAAGTTTCATCCTTTGTAACCAAGTAACGGGACGAACGAGACGTGCGCCTAGTGGTAAGCGACACATCTGTCCATACCAAATGAATGTCACTCAGAGCTTTAAATCAGAAATATCTGACGGCCACTGCTTAGAAGATGGAAAAAAATAGTCTAAGGGGGCACTGCCACTGCGCCCGTCACCCTGACACATAAGTTGACAAGTTCCAAGTGTCTGTAATTACACCAGTATCAAATCAAATCAAATCAAATCATATCAAATCATTTATTTCTTTGTGATACACAGGTTATAAAGTTGTTACAAGAATGAATTTTGAATCACTGTGATCCGCCTTATGGCATACAAAGTTTTCTTAGTTTTAGTAATTCTCATGCAATAATATGTAATAATATTATAATCATGCAGTCCAATTAATGCAACCTGTTACTAATGAAACATAATAACAATAGTAAAATAATCAATAACAAATTTAATAATATGAAATGTAAATTTTATAAGAAATCTTCAATATTATAGAATGTCCAATCATTTAGGTAATTAAATAATAATTTCTTAAATTCTGCACAATCGTTGCAATTCCTAATTTCAAGTGGAAGTTTGTTATAAACCTTCGTAGCCATTACTATTACACTCTTTTGAAGTAGAGCAGTTTTACATGATCTACTTTTCAGTTGATGAGAACGGCGGGCTCGTGTGACGAATTCAAATAAATGAAGATGACGCTTTACGAAAAGTGAAATTTCAAATATATATAAGCATGGTAGAGTCAGTATTTTCAAATTTTAAAAATGTGGTTGACAGCTATCTGTTTTTTTCAAGCCGCATATAGCCCGAATACATCTCTTAAAGCACACATCTCCAGTAAAGCACACATTACTGCTTGGCGACAGAAATAGGTAAGGTGGTAGAATTTCCCTAGACGAACGGTTTCACAATGACCTCTACTGCTAACTAAACTAATTGTATTGTTTTTTTTTTTGAAGTACACTGTTTTGTATTGGGGTTGTTTAAATTTTTATTTAATTACTTATTAATTTAGGCGTTACGGACAGATATCTAAAATAAACAATTAAATAATAAATATTAGACAATATCGCATACGTTGCTCTGATTCCAAAGTAAGTAGGTAAAGGCATTTGTGTTATGGAAATAGGAAACAATACCACAAACACTCCGACCTGAGACAATATAGAAATGTTAAATTTTCTGTATTGGCCCTGTCGGGGATCGAACTCGGGACCTCAGACATGGCGACACCATGAAAATAGATGTGCAAGCCACTCGACATGGAGGTTGTCAAAAGGTGCTCAGAATGCGTAGAGGAGGAGGAGACACTCATGATGGGACCTATCATCCCCCTACTTTTCATCCCTTTTCTCCTTTTTCAGAGCAGCGTGTTTTCAATTTTGCACTTCGCAATTTGTCGAGGCTGGATCAATACGTTCAGGGCTTTGACTCCTGCGCGCTCGCTCGAAATAGATACAGCCTGTTTCATATTCTTCCCACGTACCTAACGCGTACGTCACTACATAGGTAATATACGTATTACCTATATCCGGGAAAAAGTGGGGACCTGTTTCGAATATACCAATATGGAAATGATTTTCTTGCTTTAGATTAATGGAGACAAGCTTCTTCGCCACGTGTATGTATGTAAGAATTGGAATTAGATCCACAGAATTTCTACTAAGCACTGGTAACACGAAATTAGAATACTGCATTTTACGTAAAAGTTTTAGTTGCAGACTTAAGTATATTGATAACCGATTTAAGCAGCTTTGTAGATTATCATCAAACGTAGCTAAGAAGCATTACGACTAACATAGCCATCAAATAGAAAAAAACGCGCTTTGAAATCAGTACATCCGTTTGGGAGCTATGACGCCACAGCCCCCGTACCTTTCTGCATAAGTTTCGATTATAATGACTCTCCCTACCAACGCTTAGGACATAAGAGAAGGGTGCTATAACCTATAAGTACACAGGAACCTTCTAAGTTCAGGTTCTGACCCCAGATAAGCCAGTGGACAGGGTTGTCAAAGCCCGTTATCATGGACTTCATTCGGTTCTCAAGAGGTTAGTGCCTCGGATGAGCCGCCCCGGGTGCACATACAGTACTTATTTTCCAGATAAGTACTGGAGCTGTAAGCACGCTCTCTTCCCGTTACGCATTGCACAACTAACGGTTGCCACCGTTAAGCCGTTGACTCGAAAGTCTACTACCAAATCTCCTCTTTGGTGGCGGAGCAGTAGGGCACGCTCACTTCCCGACGTCGAGGCGTAATATGATGATGCCTATCATGCCACAGACAGACATACGCTTTAAGCAGCAGTGGAGTTCCTTGTGAAAGAGTTTCTTCAGGGAAGTACTGCCACCTTACCTATTTCTGCCGCCAAGCAGTAATGCTCACATTGCTGCATTCTGGTTTTGAAGGGTGCTGGTGAAATTACAGGCACATGGGACTTTTCAATTTATATCTCAGCGTGACGGATGCAGTGGCAGTTAATATTAAAATTAATATTTAAAGCTCTGAGTGGCAAGTCACTTGGTATTCATTAAAAAAAAAAACAGTCGAACTAACATTCTTCTCTACTAAGGTGCCCATCATGGCCATTCTCATTTTTTAAGCCGCACGTGTGCAAAGGCGGAAACAGTCTCTCAAATTCTTTAACCACGAGTTTTCCCTTCTGCCACGAGTTTTCCCTTCTGCCACGACTTTTTCCTTCCACGACTCATTCCTTGGATTTTCCCCTGCATTATTAGCTGAAGAATCCGGTATCTATTGCCCCTCATTACGTGGGCAAAATACTGCAGCTTCCTTTCTTTTTATAGTTCTGATTATTTCTAACTTTTTTCCCATTCGACCAAAAACCTCAACATTGGTGACCTTTGGTACCCACGATATTATGTTTTTGTGTCTAGGGTTAACAAGAGTTTCATTTGCAATATCTAGTATACGCAAAAACCTAAAAACTCGATATATACGAGACAGGATTGATAAGTCCGTGACTAGGAAAAATAATATTTTTCTAAAATTATGGTTTATACTTAGAATAATAACGCATAGAAACCTAGTCCGCACACGCTAAGTGAGGCAAATTGAAGCGCGCCCAAAGGGCCTACACGAACGGGCGGGCCTTCAGTGCTCAAGGTCAACTTGTACCGCGAACAGCTCAAGAATTTTAGTTAAAAATGACGAAATGTGCGGTAAATGAGTGTAAAACCACGCCAGACAAACATAAAATAAATACTAACATCACATTCCACAAGGAAGTAACGCGTTTCTACTTGTATTTTTATATAAATATTCACTAAAACCGAAAATTAACCTACTACTAAAACTAGCCTACATGAATTCGATTTTTGCCTCAATTGTGACAGTTCGTTTGATATGGAACTATCATTCTATGCGTTATTATTCTAAGGGTTTATATTCTTCGTTATCTCCTTTTAACCAGCTGGCCTTATTTCAATTGAAAAAATCTCTGTTTCAGTTATTACTTCCTCATTTTTTGTGCAATAAAAAATGAGGTTAAAAATCAGACAAAAAGGCAAATGGGCCGTATCTGATGAATACAGTAGGTGTGGCAATAGTTCTGATTGCAGATGAGAAACGGAATACTCGAAATTCCGTTGTCTCCATCTTTGAATATATCGACCTCACAAACCTCAAAGTAACGTCAGTTGCCTAGTAAGGACAATGAATTCCAAATTAAGAAATAAGAATAAATTCCGAAAAAGTTTCTATTTAACATTAAAGTCACGTATTTCTGAAACCTGCTCTCATATATATATTTTACGCAGCATAAACTCTCGCCAGACATACTGCATATAACGTGACCTATATTTACGTCTGGGCTAGGCATTATTGATCGGTCTAAGCTAGACTTCCCGGGCGTACCGTGTAGCCCACTGAGTCTGCGTATGACGCGTGCAATGTTTGCTTTACAGTTATAGCTGTAGACTTAGTGCATAAAGCTATCTATGAGAAACGTGAAAGGAGCGAACACGATGAAAACGCTCTTGGTTTTTGAGAGCTCACAATAAATCCGAACCTGATAGTAGATAGTTTAGTAGCAGTAGAACCCCTTGTGAAAGAATTCGTCAAGGGAAGTACTGCCACCTTACCTATTTCTACCGCCAAACAGTAATGTCAGCATTACGGTGTTTCGGTTTTGAACGTAAGGTTGCTGGTGAAATTACAGGCACATGGGACTTGTCAACTTATGTCACCGAGTGATGGGCGCAACGAAGTGGCACTGCAACTGTTATGGACAGGCGTGTCATTTACCATCAGGCGCACGACTTGTTCGTCCCGTCACTTGATGTCATAA
>NW_020654353.1:0-11160 GCF_003589595.1 Hyposmocoma kahamanoa
TATAAATGAGATAAAGAAATGTCGAAAAATATGCGCATGCCGATTGCAAAAAGGTTTTAGTTGTGAACAATGATAGATAAAAGCAGTAGAGGTCGAAATGATAACACGTGAAGCCGTATGATGACTAAACTGATATGGCAAAATTGACTTCTTATGTCAAGGCCAATCGGTGTAAGATGCTGACAAAGAAAAGGAATGGTACGTCGTGCGGGGAGACTTCTTTCGTGCATCTCAAAATGGACAAAAACATATTTTTTGGTTCTGAAAAATCACAACGAGTTTCTTACTTTTATATCTTTCAAACAAGATTTCAAAGCTCGCAATTTAAACGTGAAAAGTAGTTTATCGATTATATTCTGAATTTAATCTACAATAAGAAAACATGTATTAATAGACGTTTCAAACGTTCAATCTAACATCTCTATTGATGCAGAGATTACTTTTTTATTTTATTTAAGCGATTCTAGAAACATTTACTTCGAGAAAATGTCGCAGCCTACAAGAATTGGTCCCCACGGAGTCTACGAACACGTATCAACTTTTCTAAATACGCATTTATTTTCACAATCCTGGGAAACAGCCTAAATTTTGTATATAATATGAAATGTTTATATTTCACCAATTTAAGAGACACTTCAAATGAGGATGCATAGGAGTAGTGTCTCACGGTGACATGCATTGGCAGTGCTTCTGAGATCTTTGCGATTTAAAGCTCTAAGTGACACTGCAACTGTTATGGAAAGGCGTTCCGATTACTCACGATTGTTCGTGAAAAAAAAGTTAATTGTTGCTTTGGAAGCTCCATTCTTATAAACACACTTCATATACATATCGTGATGATGCTATGATCTCCGTGATCGAGTGTCTTGCATACCGGTAGAAAAATTAACTTTTCTACTTTGCTTCAAGCCTGGTTGTTTATGGTACTGTGGTTGTTTCCGATTTCCATAAAACTAGTGCTTTAGTTACCTACTTTGGGCACAGATTACGTAATAGTTACTACGTAACAGATACATCACTCATATAAAATCGAAAATACCTGCGCTGTAATAGCCTACTGAATCTGACTAATGACACCAGACGCTCACTACAAAGAAAAAGGAACCTAAACACGCGCTCTGAGAGGTGAAAATAACGTTGTCCGCCGTGTGCAGTCGTGCGGAGCCGAATGCTCGTAAATGAAAGAATTGTATGAGCTCTTGCGTCGACGTCGGAATTATTCCTTCGTCACGTTAATCACTTAGGTATTCCTTGTTTCTGCTGTGTCACGTAAGTCGCGTTATTATCTTAAAGGCTTGTTCCTCGTATATCCTCGTATAGGCTCTAAAAGATGAATAAAAATATTGTTTCTGGTTCACTCACTGATATTAATGCGTTCAGCTCTATCGTAAATGCAATTAACTGTAACTCATTACTAGCAAATGTCTCAAAAGATTCTGTTGCTATTGAACCCTTTTGCGCTTGAGAAGATATTGTGTATGCGTACCAGAGTAGCATACGAACCCTGGTATACATAATTTTAGTATCTGTACGAGCAGTACATTACATATGTCGTAACTTAACCTAAATATGTTGCTGATCGCGCGCATTGTCGCGCTTACTTTTTATGTACAATTACGTGTAATTTTAGTACAATAAAGCGTTTATTGCCCGTGGTCCTACTGCGTAGTCCTACTGGTAGAACCACGGGCAATTTTTTTTGCCCGTGGTTCTACCAGTAGGACTACGGGCAATAAGATATTTTACTCTATGGGCATTGGTCCTACTCAATAAAGACCTTCGGACAGTACGGTGCCTTACATATTTTGCATCAACCCACCTCAACCGAACGGTGTACTCAGGGAAACATGCAATTCCCATCAACACACATTCTTACATACATTCTACATTACATACGTTGGGCACGAGCCCCAATGATCCATAGGTCGCTGGTTCAAATCCGGCTCGAAGGACCAAAATGTTCATAGTATCAATAGAGCTCTTTGTGAAAGAGTTCGCCCAGCAAAGTACTACCACCTTACTTATTTCTGCCGCATGTGGTAACGTGAGCATTACTACATTACGACACGAATTTCATTATTCAGCTTTTACGTTTTAACTTAAATGAGCGTCCCGGGCGCGCGAGCGAGTCTGGCTTGAATTCGGTCTACGCGGCGGCCGCCCGGCGACCGCGCGGTTGTATTATTCAGAGGAATTGAAATATTGTTGCCTAGTAAATAGAATTCAGATTCGCCATTAATGTACTTCATGTACACGTGGTAACAGGGTGGTCGCCGCGCGGCGGCCGCGCGAAACCTTTCACGTCGTGCAAACGGGCGCTAAGGGTGCTGGTGAAATTACACGAGATGTCGCGACGAGTACCAAATAGCTATTTTTGTGACTAATTTGTTTTTGACTAGCTGCAATTTATCAAAGCTACTCTAATTTGTAGTGATAATAAACAAGTTGACTAGATGGCGCTTATTGCACAATTTTTTATGGACAGTGCCTGCTATTCTTTTATTTTGTTTAGGATTAGCTCCATTTACCCATATCTGGAAGCGTTAATTTGGAAATTAGTTTGTAACACACAAAGCAGGAGTACGAGCGGAAACAGAAACAGAATAGAAATAGAAAACGTTTATTTGCCAGAATACAGATCTAAAATAAAAATAGGTACAATGTATTCAACCTGCAAGCAGATGTGCAAATATTAATCGGAGTAATTATTTTGGCATCCAGAATCAATTGCATTTCAAATTAATATAAATTAGTATTTGTAAATTCTAAATATTCCCTATTACCATAGAAGCAATGTGTCATATCAATGTCAAGCCATTTTGTCAATTGTGATTTAAACGTACGTCTGTATAGTAATTTTAATTCATTTGGTAAACTATTAAGATGTTTATGCACATATTGAAGCAGTTATTCTTATAAATTAATTTATGGCAACGAGGTTGGTATAAATGATTCATGATTTTAGCTCTTATTTGCCTTTGTATCACTTGACCACGTGTTTTAAAATATAGAGAATGAATATTGACGAATACGCAGATGTTCCTTATATACATGCGTGTCAAAAGCAGTAGTTAGTTCTTTGAACAACAGTTTGCAGCTATTATCGAACCGCGCACCACAGATCACTCGAATACACTTCTTTTGAACCTTGAACACTCTTTCTAAATCTACTGAGTTGCCCCATAGTATAAGAAAGTAGCTGAGTACGGACGAAACATAGCCGTGATAGGCCATCAGCGCCGCTTCTCGAGAAACATTTTGCCTTAGTTTTCGCTGAGCATAAACAAGTCTATTAAGTCTCATACAAATTTGTTCGATGTGTTCCTACTAGTTAAGGTGTTTATCGATTGTCAATCCAATAAAGTTAAATGTGATACCTTCATCTATAGTGGTAATGTAGTGAATTTTAATTGGTATGGTATTTGAATTGTGCGATCGAAATGTCATAAATTTAGTTTTGATTATATTAATATGTAGGTCACTAATGTCCATCCAACTTATTACATCTATCAGTGCTTTATTTATGTTGGTGTTTAACGTCCCTATGTTTTCGCATTTTATTATAAAAGTTGTATCGTCGGCAATTGTATATATTTATGGTCAATAGCATGTGGAAGGTCGTTAATATAAAGAAGGAACAGTAAAGGACCGAGGACACTACCTTGAGGAAATCCAGTATTAGTTGTTTTGAAGTGTGACCGGAAGGTTTATTTGTCCAGTATATTATTTGTATTTGTTTTTTGTAAATGCACTTATTTCTGTAAATTAAGTTCGATTTGCTGAGAACTTTCTACCCAATCCAGGACTCTTCCCCTAATGCCATATATTTCAAGCTTTTGTAGAAGCTTGGAATGATTATCAAAGTCGAAGGCTTTACTCATATCTAGGAAGACTGATATTACAGGAGTGGAGGCGTTCATGCTTTCTGTTATGATAAGTAAAGAATTAAAACTTGCAAGAATTGTAGGGCTGCCTTTTCGAAATCCAAATTGAGAGTGCACCAGACTATTAACCATTTAGATACAAGACAGAATTTTGGCATCTTTCAGAGTTACGATCTGAAATATGAAGATTAGCAGTCCTGAGTTAGTGGTCGATGCTTGGTGTGAAACAGCAAACAATAATAAGCCATGGTAGCTTAATGGTTTGACCTACCGCCTTTCAAACAGTGGTTTTGCGGTATTTATGTTCGAAATTTAATTTGAAATTTCTTATGATCTTTTCAATACAGGAAAACATCGTGATGAAACCTGTACATCGAAGACGGTTCACAAACTTCGGAAAACATGTGAAGGTGTCAACCCGCAGTGGACAATATGGATGAAAAACGAAGTGTTCGTAGAAGTCGGCATTCCTGGTTGAAAATTTTGAGAGAATGGTTTAGCTGCAGTACCACCTCGCTCTTTCAAGCGGCAGTCTCTAAAGTCATGATTGATGATGACGTTGTCCAACCTCCGATAGGAGAGGAACCCCAAGAAGATGAAGGCGGACTATAGCCCATCCCCTCGCCTGAGGACAGACTCGTGCCCAGATGCGGGAAGTATAAATGGGTTGATAATGAAACTGTCTAGTGACGATAGCAGGTAACTTTGTGAGCCGGGTGTCGTAGGCGAAAAATCGGAATGTTGTCGGACGATCCCCTTCACTTTGAAGGATGTGTCCTTGAGACTGTCTGAATTGTTTCAACCGCTTAAAGGTGACGGGATCACACGAGAGTTTCTTATCTTTATGCTTATCTCGGCTTTATGCGCAAATCCACATATTAACGTGTTAGATTGGGGTACAATGCTTTGCGTCTTGTTAATCCTCTCTAAATCAAGTTACACTATATTTAGAGAATGTTTACGAGTAGCTCGGAAGGAATAATATGCCGTTGGCATTGGACCGTTTTTTTTCGAAAATTCGGCTGGAAATCAGATATCACACAGCCACCGAAACAATGAATTTATTTTAAACCAAATTTCCCGATCACATAATTTCACGAAATTCAGCCGTTAAGGGGGCCAGCTCGATCATGTGATTTAACACCCCTGGATCGTTTTTTATGGGGTTATGTTAAATCTTCTTATCATAACTTATTAGTTATGCTATATTTAGCATGTAGGCGATTTAAATCCTGAAAAATGGTTTCATTTGAAACCATTTTTCAGGATTTAAATCGCGTATATTAGTTTTTTCAAACAAACCAACGTTTTGGGCCATTTACAGGTCCCATGTTTTAATTTCCGTTATTAATTAATAATAAAATTAACATAATAGAAATTCATATTGTTAAAATAATTTGTAAAACATAACGTAGCGTAAATTGTAATGTTCTTTGTAAAATTAAAAATAAGGTATTTAATTAATAACTTTTCTAACTGTAGTGAAAAACTAGGGTGGTTTGCGTTAATATTAGATATGACTAGTTGATGACTGTACCACCTCAAACAAAAGTGACCATGGGACCTGTAAAGGGCCCAAAACGTTGGTTTGTTTGGAAAAATAAATATACGTGATTCAATCCGGAAATATAGTTTCATTTCGTATGCGTAACAATCGCGAAAACCTAAGAACTCGATATAATACAGCACATTTTTGCAAAGCAATGATGACCCATCGGGCCTACGTGGAAACTACAGCCCAAATATGCTCGTTGTGAGAGGAGTCTGTGCCCAGCAGTGGAACTATTTAGGCTACCTTGTGTCACAGTTCTTCCAACCACCTTACCTATTTCTGCCGCAAAGCAGTAATGTGTGCATTACTTCGTTCCGGATTTGAAGGGTGAGGGTGCTGGTAGGGTAAAGGTATGTTGACTAGGACTACTAAGAAGGTCTAAGGCTGCTAACAGACGGACTGCATGTCTACAATTAATATGATTGATAGTCCTAGAATCAAAAGCAGCTTGAAAATTGACATTGTTAAGGGGATAAATGATTTTTTTGTGTGTGAAACAAAAAATAACGACTACTTGAAGGTTTAATTAACATAATGGTAAAGCAAAAACATGATTAGCGAAAATTTTCTCGACATATTTATTTTGCTTGATTTTTTTTCTTGTTATGGCACCTTTATTTTACATTTTGATCGTGATGGATGTGTTTGTCAAATTAAAATGGAAGATACGATAATTATTATGTTTATTTGCTAAAGTTATGGTTTGAGATATTTATAAAATTTCTTGGCAACGTTCGAGAAATTACGCCATGTCTTTGGAAAGGTCTTTCATGCTGCTGTTACAATGAAACCATGATATGATAATCAACTTTTGCTTTATTATACGAACAGCTCGAACAGTTTGAAACAGGAATAAAATATAATAACTGCGTGTATCGTTATTATGCGTAATAATTTTTACGAGAACATAATTCTATTGTCATTTGTCATATTAAGAAACATAACTCTAATATTGTATTATTTTGTTATTTCGTAAGTAACTGCTTAAAAATCACGAAAAAAAATTGTTTTTTTTTATTGGTACCTAAAGAGCTTAAATATGATATAACACTAAATCTGTAATAATGGCAGTTATCTTTTTGTTCTCCGGGGATGGCGTTGTACATTTGGGAAATAGTTATTAATTTTGTTTTCTTGTATGGTTGGGGTCAGATAACGGTAATGGAAAAGTTGTTTTATAATTTTAGTTTGTATTGTTTGTAGAGCTTTTAAATGTGTTTTGGAGTCAGAACCCCTCTTTGATAAGGTGGTTGTTGGTGTTCTAGTCCTCGTAGGATCGTTAACGTTCGGTGGACTGTATTTGTTCAGGTTCTTGATCTGGATCGATGGGGTTCTTGCTCTTCTCGGGATCAGGATCGTAAATGAAACACTGACTACTAACCACTATCACGTCCTTTATTGCTCAAATGTTCTTACTTAAGTACTAAATTAACTCTCTCATCTAGTAGAGATGTCGGCGAGGAGGCGGTCGGCGCGGTGCGCGGGGTGCAGGGGGGCGGCGACTCAGTACGACGCTGTGTGCGGGGTGCGGGGAACGGCGACGCGGTCTCGGTTGGGGCGCGGGGCGCGGAGTGTATGGCTCGGTGTCCGTAACAGTGGTCAAAGTGGAAGTTAACGTTTGGAAACATAAATGTTCTGAATACAATGATAAGTTACACGTAAATCTGTGCTTTCATTTCGACATCAACAAATACACTGAGCTCCTGAGCTAGGTTCGGAGCGATAACCGCTTGCAGTCAGTGTCGACTGCGTACAGTCAGTTGATATCGATATCGCGCAAGTAGTCTGTCTGGTAGTAGCCTAAAACATTAATATTCCCAACGCTCACGTCTATAAGGTTCAATTCGTCCACGGATTTAGATTAGACGGATTTGGGTCGGGGTTACAACTCAGCTTTGAGAGTCAACCAAATTGAAGTGACCCATTCAGTGACCGGAGTTGATATACATCTATATGTATGAGCGCTAATAGTATTTTTTAATAACGTCGGGGTTTTTGTAAATGGATTTCTCTTCACATGACTATGGGAGATTTTGCATCACGCTCCACGCATTGAAACTATCTGACCTGCCCACTACTTTGATCTACAATGTGTGTGTTTTCTCGGCAGGGTCTATTTTATTTGTCTACAAATATGAAATTAAAAATACTTGCATAGCAGTGGCGAGGCGTGCATATAACTCGATTTTCACCGGCTTGCCTAAAATTTTCAACGTATTATAAAATACTACATTTTGTGCTAAATTTTATATGTAGAATAGTTAACCAGTGAAATTAAGGGGTACCAGTACATTGTATGCAGCAAACAAGTTGGGTTTAAGTTTCACCAAGGCGCCACTTTTTCTTAAGGTAGGTGTCTTATGTTTTGCTCCGGCATTACTAACGACAATTTTCACGCCTAGCCACTGCTATATATAAGCAAATATAAGGAGCAAAATTTGACATTTGTAAATCTAAAAAAGATAGTAGTCTCTCTAATAGTAAAGTCTACTAATGTGGCATTGTATGAAAATATGTTGAACAAGCACTTCTATTTAGCACGATTCAAAGCTTACTAGATTCGCGAAGCGGTTTGTAATATTCTCTCTACTGCACCAAATGTACTTAATTGCTTGTAAAGTTGTTAAATTATCGAACCACTCACTGAGTTTCATAATACAGGTTAATCTAGTTTGAAAGTCAGGGAACAGAGAACCTCGAGTCAACAAGAAAAATATACTATATTTAAATACGTAATTTACTTCCATATTTATTGCATTAATTTCTATGAAACATCAACAGGCGAGGCAGAAACTGTCGAATATCAAAGAGCTTTCTCATTGAGTGAGCTTATCAGCTAGAATCATTCATGTAATACGGGCTCGGTAATTCACGAATGATTCTACCTGAATGTCTTCAATGGGTACCTTGAAGTGAATGCGAAATATTTCCGTCCATATCTTCCCTTTTCACAGGTTGAAATGGTAGACGAATGTCTATTTAAGTGGTGTATTTGTAAACATATATGTCGCATATGACAACTAACATAGTATTATATCAAAAATCGCGTTTTATTCATATCTATTTCATCTCAAGAAAGCGTTATATATGTATGTCGTTTTCACATTGACTTAAAATTATATGGACGTCGGGTCCGCGCTAAAAAGTGTCCGAACTTAAAGGGCGTTCAAATCGTATACAGAGCGTCATTCACGCTTTAGTCTTCGTTTGTTCGACTGACAGCGAAACAAGCAAAATTAGACAGTACTGCGATGACATTACAATTTAAATTCAACGTTTTAGCTTTTTCATATTCCTTTACATGTCACTACGTTTAAATAGGTTGACTTGGGACATTTTTTTCGTGGTTTTTGTATTAGACCCGTCGTCCATATAATTGTAAGTCAATGCGTTTTCATATACGATTTAATTTCGAAGTGACAGTCAAGTGTTGTCCATGATTTTTAAATCATATATGAATGACATACATAAAGCATTTTTTGAAATAAAATATAATATATTATATTATGTAATTGTAGCTGTAGTAGCTAAATGGGAAAATAATTTCTTCTCATATCTAGTTTCGATGTTTTCGCGATTGTTATACATTGAACGTCTCAAGGTGACGGGTGCAGTGGAAGTGCCCCTCTGATCTTTGCGACTTAAAGCTCTGCGCGGCACTGAATTTGTTATAGACAGGCGTGTTAGTCCGACTTGTTAGTCCCGTTCCTTGATATCATAAAAAGAAATTGGAAACTATTGTTTCATTTCTAATTCACGTACATTTCACAACTTTTGTAGTTGAATTCCCTGCCTGCAGACTTATTCCCTGAATGATTCAATTTGGGCCTTTTCAAGGCGAGAGTGGATAGGCATTATTTAGATGTGGATGCTCAATCATCGACTTCATCAATACTTTTAATCAGGTGAGATGGAGGCGAAATGGGCACTTATTATTTTTATAAAAAATAAAAAACTTTTGCGACTGTAGTTCAGAATAGGGTGGGTTGTATTGTGGTTTGCGCCGCAGATAGATACTTTTAATATTAGTTTTGTTTGTATTTCAGTTAGTTTTTTTAACACGTTCATCGCCGTGGTGGGTCAAAATGACCGGCATCTCATCTACCTATTATGGGGGGTTAAAATGACCTGCACGACGCGCCTAACTTTACGATACTCGTTCACGCCGCATGTGGCAAACGCCACGTATTTAGCCATATAACATGACCGGCGTGGCCGTGACGAACTGCTGTTGCCACTTCGTTTTTAGGATTTTTGATGGCATACACACTTTTCTAGACTACGAAAAACATATATTATATTTCGAATAAAAAAAATACTTTAATTGCTAATTGGATTTAAAAGTTACAAACTAAGCAAAATCTCAAATGAAAGACGTACGTAAACTTTAGGTAATCATTGATCGAACATTATGTGTCATACTCTGCCCGGCTTTGTGTCCGGGTTGACATGCCCGGCACTAAATATAATTTCAAACTAGACCCAAATAACTAAATAATAATCATAAACTAATATAATACTAATATAATAATAATAAACTAAAAAATAATCGCGAAAAAAATCATATACGTATACAAATGAGACCAAAAACAATAATATAAGCTAATGTCATATAATTGAACATTTTTGAAAATTCTAGCCGGCGACCAACGTGTTAAATGAAGCATTTACATGAAATTCTAAATGTAGACTCCAGGGGAGTATATGAGCTTCTTGCTTCGCGTATAAAACACGCCGTGTGCATAGACTCTTAGAGTACATTATCTATTACCATACTAGGAGTCGAGTACCAAAACCAATTTGATGACTACTTTAATGCAATTTGTATTTGTTTATTACATTAACAAAAAAAAATTGTGTGGTGAGTTCCATATTTTTTTTAATATCAAGTAACGGGACGAACAAGTCGTGCACCTGATAGTAAGCAGCTACACGCTTGTCCACAGTTGCAGTGCCACTCAGAGCTTTAAATCGCAAAGATCTGAGGCGCACTACCACTGCGCCCGACACCCTGAGACACAAGTTAATAAGTCCCATGCATAGATACCATAGGAGAAAAGGGGAGATTTGGTATGAGGGACATTTGGGCATATCGTGGCGGTTATTTGCGTTTTTAGTTACTATTTCTATTATTATTCAATGTTTTCTTTTTGTCTCCATAGAAATTTCTAGACTCAAATTTAGTGATTTTCATTTACGATGATTGATGTTTATCGATATTTAATTTTTACTGAATTGAATTTATTATTAAAATTTTAGTGTCTAACGCGCCATCTAACGTGTAATAGTTAGCTATTATATACTAGTAGCACTTTCACTAAAACGCCGCCTGGTGGTGAATGGCTGCACCAGGTTGAAAAAAATACTGAAATATTGCAATATAAATCTTACACAAGGGACTGTAAGTTTAATTTTGTTAAAATTGTGTTACGTCGTTTTCATGTTTAAAGCCCTAAGCAATCATCATCATTAAATTATGGTCGTATAATAAGAGAGCGTAAAGTTTGAATTGCACACAAACCAAAAAATGGCAACATCGGTACCTGACCTTACGTAGCGTCATGACATATCTCCCTTATTTTCCTATATCTATGGTCCCATGTGCCTGTAATTTTCCCAGCGCCCGTTCCTTTCAGAACCGGAACACAGTAATGCTAACATTACTGCTTGGCGGCAGAAATATTAGGGGTTAAAGTATGAAATTGCCGTTTTATTGCAATAGGT
>NW_020654354.1:0-16190 GCF_003589595.1 Hyposmocoma kahamanoa
ATCAAGATCTTTTAAAATTGAAATTTCATCATTCATTATTTATTATATTAATTTTTACTATATTAATGATTATTGCTAGTGGAAAAATAATAACGATCCTGTATTCGTAGTGAAGCAGCGCAGCCAATATATAATTTCAGAAGTTTGTACAATATGACGATGTATTTATCAAATTTTTGTGTGGAGGAAGTGGGGGACAATTGTATACTGTATATAAAGCTTTTATCGTTTGGTTTAATATGTATTGTTGGTGGATTCATTTGATACTTTAGAGATTTATTTGTGTAAGCCAGTATATGAATTAAATTATATAAACATTTTTTGTCATGTTGTGTTGTTAACTTGGAAGACATAAACATAGTTATAGGTTTCAGCTTAGAGAGAATGTTGTCAGGGTGAATACGTAATATAAGACTAACCATTGTAGACATTTGTAAAAATCTAATTATTCTAAAGTACATTTTGTAGGTTAAAAAAGTACTTATTGTAAGGTGCGTTGAAGTACAAAAATAACAAATGGTACATAGTCACATTAACCTTGAGAGCTGTGTGACCTGTGCTTCATTAATGACTTGGATAACAGCTGTGTTATCATCCATACGTAGATAAACATTGCCATACGAAGTCCAGCAGTATTTATACAGTTTTTGTTTTTTTAACTCACGTGCAAGGAAGAACAGACGGGCGGCTTTTGGAGTTAGTTGCTCGGAGATGAAAACTGGGGTCTCCTCAGAAGTACGAAGTCCAAGGTGTTTGGCGCGGAGTTTCTCACTGTATTTAGTGTTAAAATACTTACACATTTTTAAGGTATCATTTTTCAAGAGGACTGACGAGGTTTCAACAATAATGGGCGTATTCTGGGTACTGTCCCTCTTACCGCGCACCCTATAAACGTTTTTAATGTCTGTCTTACTAATGGGTAGTTCGATTGATTTAGACAGATTTACGACAATGTCGATTAGGTCATTCTTGGTCTCATCCTTTTTTTTCGGAACGTTTTTTATTTCTAAATTAGATTTTCGGCTGTTTTTTAATAATTCCTCAATTTTGTCCTCCAGTGCCATGATGCACTTCTTGTCTTCAGAGGATTGAATTTCCAATTTTTCAATTTTTTTACGAAATTCATCATTTTGTGCAGATAGAAACTCAACTGCAGACTCGATTTTACGGTTAGTTTGCTGAATTTCTTTTAACGTGTCATTATTCTTTCTGATCTCTTTTAATTGAGTTTCCATCATAGACGATATCATGCAGCGCATTTCTTCCTTAAAGCTTGAGAGGTCTTCCGTTAACGATTCCTTCCGTTTTCGTTTATTACGAGATGCAACAAAGTTAGGCGGCGATTGCTCATTAATACCCACTTTGTTGAGACATGTTTCCGAGAGTGACTTGTTGAGGACTGAGTCCATGGTACCAGGCTACAATGAATTCAAGGAAGCGTGTGAAGCTAGTAATAGATGGGAGGTGACTTCCTAGCGCTCTGCCAATCACGAACAAAGGAGTAAAAGTACCAGGAGATTATGAACGATGCGAGAGTCTTCTGACGCGCAGTCGCTCGTACGTCACCTGCTCGCACGTCACCCGCTGCACGACACGCACTCGTACGTCACAGCAATGGAACCAGTTTCCTTTGTCAGTCAGTGGGTGTTTCTTATGCACGTAGGAAGATGGCGTCTCCTAATATGCGTTGATTGGACAAACGAAATCGCAGCGCGTTTGCGTCACAAAAAGTACTACGTCAGAGGGACGGTGTTGCTTGCTTGCGCGCGTGTTCACTGGTTGCTGGATGGATGCACTAGGGTAGCAGGAGTCATTAATTAGTTTTTGATCTTTTTTCACTGTCTACTATCTTGAGTTTATGCACTCCTAATATTCTATACTGATTTATTTATGTAAATTTTAATTAAAATAGTTAAAATAAACTTGATAAGAATCCACTGAAACGTCTACACCTTGCGGAGGTCCGGGGGAAGAGTCTACTAATAAACTATACTTTTCCTTTTTATTTTATGTTTTTTATTCCTTTGTAAACTTTAATGTAGGTGGATATTTTAGTAATCGCAAATATCAATGTACAAGTACATAATTGTAAGCAGTGTTGGGCCCCCAAACCGGACCCCCAACCTGGAGCCCCCAAACGGGGCCCCCATACCGGGGCCCCCAACCGGGCCTCCAACCGGGCCCCCCAACCGGGCTTCCAACCGGGGCCCCCAACCGGGGCCCCTACCGGGCCCCCTACCGGGCCCCCAACCGGGCCCCCCAACCGGGGCCCTCAACCGCGGCCTCCAACCGGGCCCCTAAACCGGGGCCCCCAAACCGGACCCCCAAACCGGGGCCCCCAAGCCGGGGGCCCCAAACCGAGCCCCACAAACGGGCCCCAACCGGGCCCCCAACCGGGGCCCCCAAACGGGCCCCCAAACGGGCCCCCAACCGGGGTTCCCAACCGGGGCCCCCAACCGACCGGAATTTATTTTAATTGCAAATTTAATTGCAAGTAAAATCAATTCAATTGAAATCAATTGCAATTAAAATCAATCGCAATTAATTATTGATTTAATTGCAATTAATTTCAATTGAATTGATTTTTAATCTGATTGAATTATTGATTGAAATTTAATTGATTAACGCCCAACACTGATTCTAAGTTACAAATTTGTATTTACCAAGGGGTGGAGTCCTGGTGACCTGAAATACAGACCTGAAATGCGTCTAGTTTAGGCACCAGTCTAGCACAATATAATTCTTTCTTTTTCTTTTTTTATGTATAGTGCTTGTTATTACACTAAATGTACCTATAATGTGGTGAGAAAATAAACAAACTTATTATTATTATTATTTTAAGATTGCTAAATTTCACATAAGAGCAATATTATATATATATATATATATATATTATTATATATACATATATTTTTGTTTTTTCTGATAAAAATAGGACTAGGCCACCACCTTAGTAACCACTTAAAACAAAGGGTAGTCAACTATTGCTATCCAGGAGCTACTTTTAGTCAAATTATTACACTGTTAAGTGATTGCAACTTTCATAAATATACAACAGTGATTCTTATAATAGGTGATAGTACTAACATTAGTAAAAAAGAAGTAAATAGTAGCATTGACGTGTTCTTGACAATTCATGGGAAGTGTGGGTGTAAATTCATACTAAGTGCATTCCCTTACTGCTCTAACCTAGGCATCCCTCTTAATAAGTATATATATAACACAAATTCGCACATTCATAATTTGACTTGCCGTCATAGTGACGTTATATTTTGTTTTGACATTAATAAGTTCGTAAGGAACTTCAAACTTTTTGAGGATAATTTACTTTTACCCCTAAGGTGTCTAAGACATACTCGTATAGCTAGTTTGCTATCTTTTAATATTAAGGACGCTGTTATAGAAGATATAACACAGTCCCACGACAATGCTCCTACTTTTAGTAGCAACAGTATACTTTTTACTAACCATAATTTAAACTGAAAAACACGACAACAGAAAAGTCTAATCGTTTCCATGTAGTACATCAAAATATTCAAGGCTTTTCTGACAAAACATTAGAAATGCCTTTTTTTGCACGATATTTCCGTTGACGTATTTTGTGTTACAGAACACTGGCTGAAAGATTACGAAGCCATTAACAATATAGAAAATTATGTAATAGTCAGTTCGTTCATAAGAAAGAGTTTAAGTAGAGGCGGATCCACGATTATTATTAAGCGTAACTTAAAATTTAAAGAGCGTAAGGATATCACAAAACTTTCTACTGAACGAACTATTGAGATTTGATGTGTGGAATTGGATCAGTTTGTCGTCTTATGTGTATACAGGCCCCCCTCTGCTAATTTTAACGAGTTTGAATTAATTATGGAAGACAGTTTAAAGCGGATTTTTCCAACCAAAACAAACGTAGTAATATGTGGAGATTTCAATTTAAACCTGTTCGAAAACTGTTGTACTTCTGTAAGACTCATTAATTTATTTCAAAGTTTTAACTTGATTAATCTTTTTATAGAACCAACTCGCATTACTGCCTCCTCTTCTACTTGTATTGATAACATCTTTTGTAACACAGACGCAGTGTCTAAATCAATAATAAATTGCTTAAGATCCGACCATAGTGGCCAATTGGCTTCTTTTAATTGTAAAATGAGCAAGAAGGTAGACCAATTTCTCTGCAGACCGATTACCACAGAACGAATAATTAGATTTTAAAATAATATCGGCAATAGTTTAAATTCCCTATCCCATATACCGGAGGATCCAAATACTTTATATAACACGATGTTTGGTTTAATTAAAAATCAATTTGACAATATATTTAAATCGAAAACATTAACTTTCCATAGAGAGACTAAATTCAACGACTGGGCAACAGTAGGTGTTCATAAGAGTAGGTCTCGTTTGTATGAGCTATATGCTATGAAAACTTATAATACTAATTCCAATTTTATAGAATATGTTAGAATTTATTCCAAAATATTTAAAAATGTTTGTGTAACTGCTAAGGTTAAGTTTCACAGTGACAAAATTAGACAATCGATAAATAAATCTAAAAGTACTTGGAGCATAATAAATAAAGAGTCAGGCAGGGTTAAACTACACGATAGAGATATAGTTTTAGAATTAGACAGCAAACTTATAAAATCTAAAGATAAAGTAGCCCAAGCTTTTGAATCGTTCTTTTCGGAAATTGCTGTGAACACTACAAAATCATTAAATTCCTCCTCTTCACTTGCTATTGATCTCCTAAAATGTTAACGTTTGTGGCAGTTTATTTAATTTTCGCCATGTCAATCCACAAGACATCATAAAAGCTTTTAAGTCAATACATGTTAAAAAAACTGAAGTTCTCTGGGGCATATCAACTAAAGTTATAGACTCAGTTATTAATCTCATTTCCCCACAGTTAGCTGTAGCTTTCAATAGGTGCGTTGACGAAGGTGTTTTTCCCGATTTAATGAAATACAACAAGGTTATTCTCTTATTCAAAAGTGGTAGGAAAGTTGATCCCAGCAACTATAGACTCATTTCAATTTTACCAGCTTTAAGTAAAATATTCGAAAAGGTTATGCTACCTCAATTACTGTCCTATTTCGGTAAGAATCATATTTTTCATAGTGAACAATACGGGTTTACTAGTGGTAGATCGACTAGCGATGCGGGGGTAGCGTTACTAAAATACATCTTTGATGCTTGGGAAAGGTCCCAGAACGCTATTGGTGTTTTCTGTGACCTCTCAAAGGCATTTGATTGCGTTGATCATAATGCTCTTATTAGGAAGCTGGAACATTACGGTGTAAATGGCAAGGCGTCGAAACTTGTCTCATCATATCTCAACGGTAGAATTCAGAAAGTAGACATAAATGGAGTGACTTCTTTGGGTTCTCCAGTAAAAATGGGTGTTCCGCAGGGTTCAATACTTGGACCTTTCTTATTTCTGATTTATATTAATGATCTGCCATTCTTTGTTAAGGACTCTCTCTTTAAGGTAGTTTATTGGTTTAATGCTAACAATTTATTGCTTAATGCCAAGAAGACAAAATGTGTTAAATTTGAGTTACGTAACGTAAAATCGACTAGTCCAAGCATAGAAATAAACGGAGAAAAGTTAGACCTTGTTAATAAAGCAGTGTTCTTGGGAGTGACCTTAGATAGTAAACTTCAGTGGTTTCCACATATATCGTCTCTGGCCAGCAGATTAAGCTCGGCTGCGTACGCAGTCCGCAGAATACGTGAGCTTACCGATGTTAGTACTGCTAGACTAGTTTACTTTAGTTACTTCCATAGTATAATGTCCTACGGGATTCTCATGTGGGGTAAAGCGGCACATATTCAAACCATATTTGTATTGCAAAAACGAGCGATTCGTTCTGTGTACCGTCTAGGCTCTCGGGTATCTCTCAGAGAAAAGTTTAAGGAAACTGGTATCATGACTGTGGCATCACAGTACATTTACTCAAATTTTTTATATGCCCGTAAAAATATACATAATTTCGATAAGAAAGAAGATATCCATAATATTAACCTTAGAGCTAAGTCCAAACTCATGTTACCACGATTTCGTTTAACCAAGGTAAACAACTCTTTTATGGGGAACTGTGTACGTTTTTACAATAAGATTCCGGAGCATATATTAAGTTTATCATTTCCTAAGTTTAAAAACTACATTAAAAATATTTTGATCGAAAAATCATATTACAAAATTGAAGACTACGTGTTAGATAAAGATGTATGGAAAGACGACACGGCTCCAAAATCCACACAAATTTGATTCAAAGTGTATTCCATAGCATTTAAGTTTATTTGAAAAGAGCAATCCCTAGAGTTTCTTGCTCGTTCTTCTCAGGGAGGTCAGCCTAGTGCACGAGCAGTAGTTTAAATGTGACGTTTTCAAGTGTAAATTTATTTTACCTATATAATAAATAATCTTTGACTTTTTTACTTTAATGTTAAAGTCTGAGTACGAACCGAGTGAATGAATAGTCACAAAGCTGCTAATAAAACATCATAGTTTTAACATTACAATAAGCTTACTTTAAGCACGCTATGGTACGAAAGTTCAATGTAAGGTTGAAGTAATATTGTTTTAAGAGGTTGTGGTAGGCCCCCTGAAGGGTACTGCCATTGTGCCCGTCACCTTGGGATATAATTTGACATGTCTCATGTGCCTGTAATTTCACCAGCACCCTTACCCATCATAACGGAACTCAGTAATGCTTGCATTACTGCATGGTGTCAAAAATAAGTAAATTGGCAGTACTACCCTAGACGAACTCTTTCACAAGGAGCTCCACGGCTACTAAAAACAAAAACGAAACAAAATTTACCGCAGATTACGAGCAGCGGGATCAAGTCAAACGTAGTCGGAGTGATTCCGTTGAGTTGCAACGAGGTGGACTGAAATAGAGCGAATCTAAATTAGTACAACTCGAGTGGTGAAGGGGAACGTGGTTGATTACGAGGCTGGAATAATATATACACGTTGCAACAAAAATGTGTATAGGCTTACCTTTGGAATATAATAATAATAATACATTTTATTTTTCAGACAACAAACAGTCAAGTTTTGTTACTAAACAATGTTGATTCTTAGTCGCAGTACAAAAAAAGTTAAATCTACATCCGAAAACCATTGTTGTACTGCACTCGTAGGGCGCTGATGGTTTTAAGCATCTAGTCGGTCCAAAAGCTGCAAGTGTAGAAAACTTAGCAGGACGCTTTAAAAAGCAAGATTTTCACTTGTTCACTATAAACATTACAAAAGTGCGTGAAACCGGATTCATCCCCTAGTTTGCCACCCTTTAAGGTGGAATATTTTTTTTAAATGGGACTAATACTGAGGCATTCTCTTTCCAACAAAAACATAATAGTCAAAATCGGTTTACAAATGCCATACTCGTCACTTAAGTAAGTAATCTCTTTACATACATACAAAAAAATACCTATAGTAGAATTGAGAACCTCCTTTTCTAAAGTCGCTTAATAAAGAGAGCTTTATTTCACATTATCATGACCACAAGTCAGCCTTAAACAATATTACTATCATCTAAAGTTACACATGTAAATAAAAAGGTAGAGTCTAAGCTTGAGCTGTTTTTCAGACTTTACCCTTTTGGTGGTCTCGGTATATTTTATGATAGTAGTTGTATGACACGTCCTGATTAGCTCCGATGAAATTATCACTAAGCTTTACTCAACTTAGAACTTCGACCAATTGTCATGTCTAATTACGTAAGACCTGCTAACTGAGTTGCTAAGAGACGCAGGCTCGCGCCGGGTCGGAGCGAAGGAAGTTTCTTTGTATCATTCGATCGTCGTATTGATAATAATAACGACCCAGTGGAGTATTTTCACAAAAAAAACGTAATTTAATATTATGGTTGTAAAAAGCATCACGATGTTCTGTATAATAACTTGTTTAACTTGCGCGAACTCCCTGCGGTAAGAAAATTGTATTACTAGCACAGTATTAAAAAACACAAAACTTTAGCATATAACCATAGCATCGCCCAAAAAGAAGGCAGGATCTTTTAATACGATTTCCTAATACCAACGCTATATTTGTAGATAGGCAATATGACAAATGTGCGGTAAACCTTTGCTACGTCTTGAATGAGAAATTAAAAATTTACAGCAAGTTCTACCTATTATGAAAGTAAGAAGATTATACGTAAATGACATATGACAATAAAAAACATGTGAAGAAGTTGAGGCACTGTTGGATTGCCACTGTTAAACACACACACACACACACACACACACACACACACACACACACACACACACACACACACACACACACACACACACACACACACACACACACATACACACACACAAAATAAAAGATTGTAAGGATATGGTAATATTTTTTCTTTGGTTAAATTGGTTAGTTACTATAACTGCCTCAGTTTTACTGCGATGTATCTTTAATCCAAACTCAAGGCTCACACGCTCCAATTTAAAAGTAGCTCTTCGATATGGCCAACACTAGTAGCAAATTCCTTGAATTTACAAAGATTAAACTTTATATAAATATTGACATAACGTATTTCAAAACTACAAAATCAAAGACAAAATATATGAGATAAATAAATATAATCATTATAATCATAACTGCCTCCGTGGCTGAACGTTTACCACACTGGACTACCACGCAGAGGTCCCACGTTCGATTCCCGGGCCGGGAAAAATATTTGTATGACCTATATTTATTTCTCTCGTGAGTTTGGGTGTAGTTTGTGGTTGTCTAGTGTGTGTCCATGGCGACACAGGGTTTCCCTAGTGCGGGGCTATGTTGAGTGTGTGCGTTGTTATAAAAAAAAACTATATTTTAAAAGTGTAGCTAAGAAAGAGGGGTCCTCCTGACATAGGCTATGCTTGAGAGGAGTCTCTAGCCACTAGTGTAACTACCATGTTTTAAAACAAACAAAGATTATTATTATTATTAAAAGTTATTAGTTGAAATACCGGTTTCTCGCTTCAAAGCATTATTCCAATTAAGAAAGTAACATGAAACTATTGGGTAGCTAGTGACAACAACTTACAAATAGAATATTATAAAAAGTCATCGGCGACATGTAAAGTTCTAACTTTGGGGCAATAGGCATGCGAGGAAGGGCGAATGATCCTCGCGCCATCTATGGCTTTGATTTATTAATTTTATTGGCTTTGATCTAACCGAATTACACGCGCCATTGGTTACCTTTGAGCACGCGAATTTTTACGGCTTTGTAATTTTTTTGTAACGTTCTGACATCACCGGAGGGCTCTAATAAATTCGGGGCGTTTGATTTTAATGGGCCCAATTGGAAGTTTTTAAGTTTATTTTGAGATGTTTGTTAAGAAATCAATTTCAAACCATTTTAATATTAAAATTGTTTGAAATTGAGTAACACGTTGTGTTACTTACTACTTCGCTCAGCCAAAAAACCGTTACAACAAACCCTGCTTGTTGCAAGTAGGTATTTGAATTTATATTTTACATATATACAGATATAAGTGCCTCCGTGGCCGAACAGTTACCACGCTGGTCTGCCACGCAGAGGTTCCGGGTTCAATTACCGGGTCTGGAGAAACATTTGTATGGCCTCGTTATTATTACGTTATTATACCTACATTTGTTTTTTTGACGGCCGCCGTGGTCAACTTTTCAATATTGTCTAGGGTCTGGGTGTTTGTGGTACCGTCGTTGTTTCCGATTTCCATAAACTTGTTATGCTTTAGTTACTTCCTTTGGGATTGGAGCAACAGCGTATGTGGATGTTGTCTAATATTTATTTATTTCTCTCGTGAGTTTGGGTGTTAAATGAGGTAGCCTATGTGTGTGTGCATGGGACCCGCGACATAGAGTTTCACTAGTGTGCGTTATTATTATTATTATTTTATAATACGTAAACTGGTTTTTACTTAACTCATTATGTATTTTGAATCTATTTTTTATACTTTGTATTATTATTTGTTACGAATAATCTCATTTCCAGCAATTGCGAAAACTTAAGAACTCGACATAAATTACATAATACGATTTAACATCAACATTCGGAAGTAATTAATAAGTTTACCTTAAAATTTATTGTTGGAAGGAAACAAATATCATCCTTTCCTGCCATTTCCTTCACACAAAAACTTAAAAGCAAAACCCGATAGAAAATAGTGTACTCCAAAATGCTAAAATCATCATCTGTAACCTAACAACTGGTTCTATGTAAGTAGTTGTGAAGGTGGGTGGTCTACAGATTGTTCTTTAGCACCGCCAACTCAAGGTTACAATATTATTGTTATGTTATCGGATTTCCAGAGTACCCCAAAATTTCAAATCGATCTGACGAGTGGAAGCATAATAAATTTTCATTTTGAGACTGATATCCCCATACTAACCGGACAAAGAGCTGATGATCTTCAAACAGTTCAACAAATGTTCCTACTTTGTGACGATCCCAATTAAATATATTTTCTATAATAAAAAAAGCTGAGATCAGTCCATCCGTTTGGGAGCTACGACGCTTTAAACAAGCATACAGTCACAAAGATATACAGGCAAACGAACTTGCAACTCCTCCCTTTTTGCGTCATGTGATAATCCAAATGAAAAATTAAGTAAAAATCATTGAACGGTATGACAGAACTCCACTCCCGAAAATTTTGCGAAGTGGCGCTTTCGCCCTTTTTGTACAAAACACCGACAATATGTTTAATTAGTTATATTATTGTAAAAGAAAACTAATGTAAATGATTAATAAGTTACTAAAATTTTTTCTCAACAAATGAGAAATTTTATGAGCAATGTACCTATAATAGCCTCAACGCTTTAGTAAATAGCACAGGGTTCGAATAAATTAATTTATACAGATTTTTGTCATTTGCTGTGCCGTTACAGAGCCATGAACTTAATTTATATTCCCTACCACCTTGTGTTTAACATTATGGTGTGCAATAAAGTATTGAGTATTGACTATTGCAATGTCCGGGGGAAACGTACGGAGTTTAACGATTTACGTTTTTCAAAATGAATCTTCTCATCTTTTCTTGCACGTGTACACGACGTCTCTTCTTATAATGATTAATAACTATAACATGGAGACGTGGATAGTCAGTATCATACGTTCTAATAAGTACTTACCCAATGAAGAGCTCTCCTATTTCAAGATGGCATGTTTCCAAAACAAACAAGACTAGACAGTAACGAAACGTTCAGTTATTGTTCTCTGGTCTTTCAGCGAATTAATTGAATCGTGTGTACAGAGCATGCGAGAGAGCGAGACAGAAAGAGACTGACTGTTTGTCTATCGCACAGACCGATGTTTGTGTTGGAAGTTTGCTTAGAGAATTTTAGGTTGAAAAGATTTCGGGAAGGAAGGCGATATCTTGCAGCATAAACAGCGTCGCGGTTTGAAATTTATTTTTAAGACAATGCGTTCATTATCATGCATAATTTGAAGTTCTTTTCCTATCGGGGACAGAAACCATATAAAATATATTTTTTCGTAGCAGTAAAGCTCCTTGCGAAAGAGTTCGTCCATGGAAATGCTGCCAGTAGGTAAAAACCTATTTCAGCCGCCAAAGAGTAATACGAGTTTTACTGCGTTCCAGTTTCCAAGGGTTAGGGTCTTGATGAAAGTACTGGCATATGGGACTTATCAACTTAAGTGTCAGGGCGACGGGCACAGTGGCAGACTGGCGTGTCGCTTACCGCCAGGCGCACGCCTTGTTCGTCCCGTTGCTTGGTATTGTAAAAAAGTATCAGGTCATGAAAATATTAAAAGAAAAATGTGAGAAATCAGTTCAAGAAAAAGGCAAACTGTTCATAGCTTCGGAGGAATATAATAGGATCCACTAGATCAGTCAGCAATAAAAAATATATTATCCTAAAACTATAAATTATGTGGTCAAAGAAGTATTGATTGCCTCTCATCAACAATGACTTACACGCTGACCAAAACAAAATACCACAAATCTCGAATAGGTAAACATCGTATTTTGGTATTTGATAGGATTGCTTTAAGAAAATAAACTTTGGTTCTGGTCTGGGTGTTCTGGGTAGTGCCTCGGAATGGATTCCGTTGCTCTGGTACACACAGTATAGAGAATTCCTCGGCAGGTAGGTAATTGGTGTAGTTGTCTAGCACATTACTATTAGAATATTTGATGTTTTTGACGCGGTTGCGTTAGTTCTTTTTTTATATAAACATAAATTAAGCGACCGGTATAAGACGTAACAATTGAGTGACATTTTATTCCACAACACAATATTTTGTTTGTTTCCAGGTAAGTTCCACGTCGTGCCGGCGATGACTACTTCCAAGTGTTTCCAAATTTTTGAGGTTGGTACAACACTTCATATGTCTATTCATCATCATCAACACCAGCAACCATTAATAGATCGCACTGCCGGACATGGGACTCCTTTAAGGAGAGAACTTTATCAAAACTGTGAACCTTCGTTGACGTGCAAGTCCTATCACGAGTAAACATTCATAAATATAGGTAATTTAGAAATTAAAATCATGGCTAAACTGTCAACTGAACAACAACCGGTCTCCCACCGGGTTACCACCACTCTACATTTTGTCTATTATTCCGGTATTATACTTCTTTGTTAAATAAACTAACTAACAACAAAAATTTAAAAGTTAAATTAATAATATTATTTTGTGAACCTTATCCCTGGAGGAAACCCATGCCCTGCAGTGAGACGTATAATGAGTCAATGATAATGCTGAGCTTTAATATGTTAAAAAAGAAAGCCAAAATATTCTACAACACACTCTTGTAGTACTTTACGTGCACGACGAAGATATATGAAGGACCGAAAGATGACCAGTAATACAAATGACGAGAAATGGATCGGTTTTACTAACGTAATGTAAGAGGTTACTCTTACATTTATACGGTACAGAATAAAATAAAATAAAATAAATCAGGATATCAATTGAGACTTCGCAACGTCTTTTTTGCTCTGCGGACACTCGGCGGCAGAAACAAGTCTAAGAAACCTGAACAATCCTTCATCTTATTCAGTTTGTAGCATAATCTTAAATTTATTGAAAGTATAAAAAAAATAGAATTATTGTTCTCATGGCAGTCCTAAAGATATTTCATCGATGTTGTTCAATCAGCTGGATAGGTACGGTTGTTACGGTTATGGTTATAGCAGATCTCAAAGAATATGGTTTTTCTCAGTTTTATTTAGTTAAATAAACATATTGTTTGTATTTTTCTCATAGTTTCATTATATAAACTGAGGTTTGATATTGCGTAGCCAGTTATAAACTTTATTGTCAAATATCTTGTCATAGATATTTTTTACTTAATTAAGATTTATTTGCTCGAATAGTAGTCTCATTTGAGCTTTGTGCTTATTATTATTAATAATAAAGACTGACTTAAAGAAATTAATATTACATTTCATTTTCATTAATCTGACTGGCTCTTTCATTAAACTAGTAGAGAAAATCTTTTAAGTCCAATGATGGCAACTGAGTGGTCCAATTAAGTGACAGTGGTCCAAAGAAGGCAACCGTCACAGGTTTTTATTTTTCTGTTTTGTAGACCAATGCTTAATAAAAAGAAGCCTGTAGCGATATCTACAAGTACATGAATTTAAGACCTTTTTAAACTTCGAACATTTTACTGTTTACATTGTGTGATTTAAAATTTAGGCCTGTTCAAAATTAAGTGGCCCAATAGTAGCAACCATACCCTAAACTGTTGTTTCATGTTAGTGTATTATATTGTGTCCTATTTTCCTTCGTAGGTACATGCAGACAAAATACGAAATAATTGGAAACGAGTAGTGATTTCCGTATTTGACTGTACGTTGGCTTATTTTTTCTATTTCTCCGAGGGATATTATTTCGGACAATTTAATCTTAATTCCGCGTATTTGTTTCTTTTGTATTATTGAAAGATACTCGTAGATATAGATTTTTTATTCCATTACGCCGTTATACTGGCCTCATGGGAGGTGGAACAGTTTGTGTTGTAGATTATGCTCCGTGTGCCGCCCTCGTAGAGCCACGCAGATACAACAAGACGAGAGCATCTAGTCTCGGGACTGAAATGAACTATAAACGACAATTAACATTTTTATCGGGTTCTTTAAACTAATGGAAAACTTACGAGAATAGTTATTTTTTCCATTTTTCGAAACATAATGTTTTTATAACTCTTTATTTGAATTAATAAAATTCTGAACAGATTACATTTTCAATAACAAAACAATTTAAAATTGACAACGTAGCGACATAATTAGTACGTTTCGTAGGTTCCCAGCGGCTACGCGGCTACGGAGCTACGACCGTAGCTCTTTGTGTAACGACTGTTCATTTCAAACAAAGACGGTCAACACGAAACACGAATATAAAGGTATTTGCATATGGAATGTATTACTATGACATTGTCAGAAACAGACATTGTTCCTTATTTTGACAACTTTACTAAGAATGTAATAGGCAAATGGTACTTGGGTACGCAATGAGTAATTATTAAAATTGACATGTTCTCATTATACATATTATGGACATATTGTCATTTAAGACCTTTTCTCTTCTATCTAGCTTCCTCCAACTTTTTTGTTTACACTGACGTAGCAAACTCAACGAATTTTACAAATTTCTTGAAGTAAAAATATTTTCCACCTCACTAGCTCGGAAAGTCTTAATTTGTCTTTAAAAATATGCGCGCAAAAGTATTTTTTGCACGCTAGCGTGTTAAAGGTTTTTGAAATTCGAACTTGACGACTGTGGTGCACCTAACTTTTTCTTCCGATGAAAAAAACATGTAACGACACGTTCAACCACGCGATTTGGCGTACTTTACTTATTTATGGAATATAAATCCATTGGTATATTTTATTCTTATTATTTATTGTTCATATTAAATTTACTATAATAACTAATTATGTTTTTTAAATAATTTTAATTCGTTGAAGAACTAAAATAATTTCAATTTAAATCTAATTTTCAATTTAATATATTTAATTTCAATTTCACTCAATCGCAATCACAAATCACAAATGATTCACGTTCGAGCAGTCTTCGTTCTGTTATAAATTCCTCTAACTTACATATTCTTCCATCTAACGCTACGCATCATTTTCCTAACTGTGCTCCCTCTCTTCTGGACCTCATAGCAGTCTCTTTTGCCGAACTTGTCACCAAGCATGGTTAATTCACGGCCGATGCCTTTTCCTATCACGACCTCGTGTACCTGTCGTATAGGGTGCGCGTGCCCAAGGCTAAGCCTAAAATTCTCCTACAACGTAATTTTGGAGCCATGGACTTAGATCGATTGCGTGAAGACGCGAGTAGAGTTGACTGGTCAGTAGTGGATAGTGTTGATTCGGTGGATGAACAAGTCGAGTTATTTACATCGCTACTGACTCACCTTTATGATGTACATGCACCAGTTCGACCCGTTCGGATCAGGCACCGTGGGTGAGTAATGACCTTCGAAGTTATACGGAGACGAAGAATCGTGCGAAAACCAGGTACAAAATTGAACCATCTGATGCGAATTGCAAAAAATATCACCGAATCAGAAATCGCTGCAACACATTGATTAGGGATGCTCAGCGACGCCACATCCACACATCCATTGAAAATGGTAACCCAACTAAAATTTGGAATTCCCCTAAGTCGCTTGGAGTTGGTAAATCTCATATAATAATTCTTCTTTAGACCTGAACCTAGATACCCTTAACAATCACTTTTCATCTGCGCCTGTCTTTGACTGTTCAGTCAAAGACAACACTTTGCTATATCTTTCATCATTACCAACTCCTGACTATTCATCTTTTGTTCTTAATCAATTTACTGACTGTGATGTTATGTGGTGGGCAGTGATTGCATTAGTCGTAATATGATCATTCCGCTTCTCGATCTCCTCACTCCCGTCATTACTAAAATCCTTAATAAATCTGTCTCTACCTGTGTTTTCCCCTCTGCCTGGAAAGACGCTTATGTCATTCCACTACCGAAAAAAACCAAACCAAGCTTCCCTTCAGACTACCGTCCTATTTCAATTCTTCCTTTCCTGTCGAAAGTCCTAGAAAAGCTTGTTCACTGTCAGTTGACTAATTTCGTAAACAGGAACAACCCTTTCAATCCTCTCCAGTCTGATTTCCGCATTGGTCTTAGTACGACTACTGCACTCGCGAAAATCACTGATGACATCCGTTTGGGTAT
>NW_020654355.1:0-11930 GCF_003589595.1 Hyposmocoma kahamanoa
AGTTCGAAAAATGTTCGAAAAAAGGAATTTTTCTTTATGTTCGATCTCTCGTCTCGATCAGTAGCTCAGTAGGTAGAGCCGTAGTTCTAGTTTAGCATACAGTCGCAGGAATTAGTCAGATAGAAGGAATTTTTCTTTATGTTGGATCTTTGTATTAATAAATATGAGAAACTAGCGGAGTAATTTCACAGAAAATAAATGGATATCGTGGTAGTAAAACAACATGATATTCAATATATTGTACTCTACAAAAGATTTCTTAACTACTAATTTAAAGTACGTCCGGAATTAAGAACGTCAGGTCGAAAAGATTCTGTACGTAAAGCACACAGTAAGAGCAAGATGAGGTTGACAATAGAGTGAATTAAATCTGAAAGCTAACATTACTGATTTAACATCAATAGGTATAATAAACATTTTTTTTAGAACGCAAAAATTTTGTTTCTTTGTTTTTTAAATAATTTGTTGTTGTCATTTAACGTAAATGAAGATAATGTATATTGTAAAATCTATCTTGTTAATACAAGTATATTATAGTCAACTGGGGTAAACGAATTTACGAGGAAATGACGTCATTGCCAGAATGCTGTCTGTACGCGGTAACAACTTTACTGTGAAATTGTGCTACAGTTCTCGGTATTGATCGATTAATCTAAACTCTATTACTGCAGTCAAAGGAATTTACGCTACAACTTTGTTTCTGACGAACATGTATTACATATCTAAGTTATCTTATTATGACGTACTTATATTAAAATTTAAATGAAGTGAATTTGTATATATATATATATATATATATATGTACATATATTTATAACTTTTTTACAAAAACCTGTTGGAGTACACTTTTCCAACAAAAAAAAAAAGAATCTAAAGAATAAATCAGTGCACAAATGACGAATTAATATACACACAAAATAATAGAGATGAATTGAGAATATCCTCCTTTTTGAAGTCGATTAAAAAGAAAAAAAACGAAAGATAACAGATTTGCAATTAGGGTTTATCCCTAGGTTGCAGGCTGCTGATAATTAATAGACGCTCTTTCGGGTAAAGACCTCGGTTCGGAGACACCTCCCAAAGAGTATTGCTCGCAGAATGACAGTCTTTATTACGTTGTGCCAGGGTAGATCGTTTAATAGCATCGGCATTCTTTTGTAGTGTCATTTTGAGTGGCATCTACCCTCTAATATTCCAGTATAATGGTCAGATTACTAGTCCCGTTCAGATCTTGCAAGTAGTCTCGATCTATGTAGTTTGAAATAAATATTGTAGATGGGAAATGTGTATATATGTTTATTTACCAAAAGCAACCCTTAGAATTTCTTCATCATTTCTCTCAGGGGAATCTGCATTATAAATGAGCAGAACAGTGTAATCAATATAACAATTTCAAGTGTAATTTGCTTACCTATGAAATAATTTTTGAGACGTAATGCTACTCGCCTACATTTTGTCTTTGACAGTATGTACAGTGTTGGTGAATTACATCGAATGTATTGGGAGTATGTGTGAGAGAAGTGTACTGAGAATAGGACAATGCTTAGTACTACTTAACACAATTTTTTCTCTTTGTCTCTTTTTTTTCGAGTGGCACTGTAATAAATAAGTCCACGTCTTGTACGTCCCACACATGATGTTATACTGAATCCTAGATATTTATCGTAGGGCTCTTCCAAGTACACGCCCAGCACACAAAACACACAGACACACACAGTTTAAAAACTGTTTCTCTTATTGCCTTGTCATACTTTTGCTTGTACTATTTTATTGTGCAGAATGTAGTAACTAAATCCAGAGGGAGACGTAGCGTTTCTCATACAGCTTTATTTACAATTTGTACGGACGCTAAAGTTAAACCCTATCTTAATGTATTCCTTGTGTTCTGGTTGTACTATTTTACTAGGTTCTATCTTATGCGAAGTTGAACTACCTACTTTAAAGAGGTCATGGCTTGTATTGAAATTTGTTATTAATGATACAAAGATCGAACAAACATAGGTAAATTCATTCGATTCGGTTGAATTCGAACTAGCACCTGCTTGCTGGACCGGGGGTAATTGCTCTCCAGCAGACCTCACGAATTTCACTATGTACTTGTTGGCGGTTTTATTTTTTATTATTATTATTTATTGCACAGGAAAAAGCACAGATTACATTTAATAAAAGGAAACCACAAACAAAAAGTACTGTTTATTTCTATAAGAGAAGATATTTCTATAATTTCTTTCTGTAGATAGGGCAAAATAACTAAAATAACGGGTGTATACAAAAAACAAATTCATGAAATACAATGTGACAAATTTATGGAACAGTAGATAAATAATGCTCCTTAACTCTCAATTTAAAAGTAGCTAACGAAGTACTTTCATGAACAGAAGTAGGAAGTGCGTTCCTGTCTGACTGCATGAACAGTGAAGAAGTGAGAATAAAAGGATATTGAAGGAAGTTTTGTTTTTTCTAAACATCTTTTTTTCCGAAACGCCATCTGTGGAATAGACGCTTAATTTCTTTTTTGCACACATAGCCCTGCATTGCACACACATAGACAACCACAAATTCACGAGGGAAATAAATGTAGGCCATAAAAATATTTTTCGCGGGTATCGAACGCGAGACCTCTGCTTGGCAGTACAGCGGGGTATCTGTTCAGCCTCAGAGGCAGTTACACCAGTTAAGTCATTAATTTAAATATTTATTTTATGGAATGTCGCGTTTTAGCTTTTTCATATTCCTTTACATGTCACTACGTTTAAATAGGTTGACTTGGGACATTTTTTTCGTGGTTTTTGTATTAGACCCGTCGTCCATTTATTTATAAGTCAATGCCATAGAAGAATAAAAATTCCTGAAGTTTGACTACCTTTTGAAACACCTTGTATTGTACTAACTTTCATGAGAAGACGTAATAAAGAAAAGAAAGGGAAGGCAACGGTCTCGCTATTGTCATTTTACGATCCCGTCTCGACGAGAGCCCTTGTGATGTTTTACAGCTCTGAGATATAAACATATTTTGCACTGCGCTCTGTGAGATACAAAATAATATTCTTTATTGCGCAACGTTGGAAAAGAGATTCTTTGAAATGTAACTTTAGAGCCACTGTTATACGTATTTCATCTGTACCAGTATGGTTCTTCACTATCAAGGCTCAATTTTCATTGTCGTGGAACGAAATATACGAATTTTCGTTACGAAATTATACGTTGTATTAAACGTGATACGTTACGGTAGTTGCGGAAAGTTCCAAGTCTGCGCGAGAATTCTCTGGAAGACGTGCGACATAATGTTTTAACTTCGCGCGAGGACGTACAGATATCAGCTTACATGCATACACGGCTGGGCATAAGCATCCCACAGAGCACGTCATTGCTCCCGGCCACCTTCCTCTTACCGCTGGGCGTCCTACACTATGTTTTTTTTGACGTGATCACCAGTCCAGAACAAGTATGCTCCATTGGTCATAAGCCCTTCTGTAAACATGACCAGCTTACTGCCACCACAGCCTACTGATTTTATGAGCAATGCCACTTACTTAGTTCTCTGATGTCGTATGATCTCGTTACGAATTCGGTCCACCAGAAACACCCCAAAGCATAGCTTGCTACCTCTCACGCTGAGCTACTGTATATTTGTGGGTGAGGCCTGATTATATACCTATTTTAAATAATTTAAGGGTCTGTACTACCTCAGCTTGAATTAAAATTTTTCCTGAACTCATTTTACTTGGGTTGATCGGCAGGGACACTGGGTTTATTTCAGAATTATTATTTTTTGGAAAAGAAATTAAAGCCGTTTGAAATATATATATTTATAGAAATATATATATAGTTCAGTTGACATAAAAAAATCATTGGTATATGAAAAAAAATTCGAGATAAGTTTGTGTTTTTTATCTATCATGAATCATGTTTTCACACCGTATGTTAACCGGTTTATATCTTCAATTTTACTATATATATTTTTTTCAAAGCGATCGATTCAACACTGTCACTGTTATCCAGAACAACCAAAGCCATTTTAGGTTGTATCGACTGTATGTTGTACATAGTTTTTTATTTATTATAAATTGTTGAGCAATAGATACTGTATGTAATTGAACTTCCGGACGTACTGCTCAATTCCTCTGCACAATCTGTTGCCTCTTTTAAATTAGCCTATAAGAAGTTTTTATTATCAACTCAATTATAATCTCATTACATAAGGTAGTCGTGAATTGCTTGCAAAGTTCTTAAAAAGTGATCAGAGCTAATTTGTACAATGTCTCACCTCACTTACACTATATATACTCACCTCACTTACACTACTTATACTCACCTCACTTACACTACATTATAATCACATTTTTGGTATTTATTTCATTTTTATTATTATGTATCTATGTTAGGATTAGTTTATGGTTTTGTTTAATATTTTAAGTTTTGATTTATATTTGTAATTAATTTTTATACCTAATCTTTATATTTCTTTTTTGTTTTATTTTTATCTTACCGTCTGCTTGGACGAGGCGCCATCTTTCTTTTTGTCCATTTATGGCGCCACTGAAAACCAGCGTTATGAAGCGTTCTTCAACGTCTCATTACAAAAAGCTGAGTGGTGACCGTTTCGGTAACATATAATGTATGATTGTGTTTGTTTTGTATTATTTATTGTAAAATGTTGCCAAATAAATAATTTTTCTTTCTTCTTCTTTCTTTCACAACCAATTCCACAGTGACAAGTTTCCAATACCATTACAACCGTGTCTTGCACCATTACAGCGCCTATTTCAGTACCTTCCAATGGGGTTAACCACCCTATTGAGACGTAAATCAATGGAGTTAAATTCAATCGAACACATATTACACACGAAACTTGGAACTACGTATAGACTGTTAAGTAAACATTTAGGTAACCTGGAAGTGTCTTCAACCTTTCTCTGATTGATTGATACATTATATACAAATAGATAGTTCTCGGGTCCTACACAATAAGCAGATACTTGTATACTGATTTTTTATGTGGGTCAGAAATTACAAAGTACATCTGATGAGCAAAATCTTTAATAAAATAAGCATTATTGAATTGGACGCAAAGTTAAACTTTTTTGTTTTCAATTTTAATCGAATATATTTATTGTTTTCAAACAATTCATCGTTTCGGGGCCTTTACAGGCTTAACTGCCACCACGGTAGCACGGTTACTATGCTGATTTGCCACGCAGAGGTATAGAGGTATGGCCTACATTTATTTCTCTCGTGAGTTTGGGAGTTATTTGAGGTTTTCTATGTATGTGTCCATGGCACCCGCGATACAGGGTTTCCCTAGTGCGGGGCTATTAACTGAGGCGGTAAAGTCATCAGCCAGTTATGACTCATATGCAAACCACCATACATACATAGTTATATTTTATTTTTAGTTTTTGTTTATTTAAGAATTTTTATACAACGTATATGTCAGTTCCATCGTAACATAAACTATAGCTTACAAAACAGAATGCAATAGTAAATCTTTTTGCATGTTTCGTATAATCTAATAATCTACGGATGTTCCGTTAATCTGCAGGTGTCTCAAAAGGTTATTAATTTAAATACCTTATTTTTAATCTACCAAAGAAAATTCAAATTTACTCTATATACGCTTTACAAAATATTTTGTTTTAACAATACGAAATTGTAAATAAAAAACAGAACAATAAGTATCACTGCGTTCGTACGTTTGCTTGGATTATCTTAGTACCTATAGTAAATACTGAATCCCAAACTCACAGGGACTGCGTTACTAAAATCATAAACAACAACATTTGTTCCATTACTTTTAATAATTTATGAGACATTATTCTCATACAAAAATCGCTGTAAACTGTAATAGCACTGTGTTGGTAACAGCGCGGAGGTGGACGTTGTCGCGGAGGACACACGTTTGAACTTATTCTACTAAATAGAAAGTTTTTTTTTAATTACAGTATTAAGTAACGGGACAAACAAGTCGTGAGCCTGATGGTAAACTACACGCCAGTCCATAACAGTTCCAGTGCCACTCAGAGCTTCAAATTACAAAGATCTTACGGGCACTGCCACTGCGCCCGACACCCTGAGACATAAGTTGCAAGTCCCATGTGCCTGTAATTTCACCAGCACCCTTACCCTTCAAAACTGGCACAGAGTAATGCTGATATTACTGCTTGGCGGCAGAAAAAGGTATGGTACTACCCTGGGCGAACTCTTTCACAAGGTGCTCTATTGCTAGTAAAAAGTATCACATAGTATACAACAAACACTGAAAAGTTTATTTTTGGTAAATCAGTTATGTTTCCTAAAAAGTTATTGTTTATGATGTTAGTAATATTAATACAATAATGTATTAAACTCTGTTAATACAATAATGTATTAAATAAAAAAGTATATTTTCTCAGAAACGAATTCATCGTTTCCCGTGAAAAACAATTAAAATGTATGTGTAGGTTATAGTTTGTTACAAACAATTTCCTATTTGCCAAATATATTTAAAAATAAGAGAGAAAAAATAATTTTATATTTTTTAGTAAGTATTATTTTGACCAGAACTAGCTCACAAAAAGCGTATCTCATTTTGAGTTAAGTAGATATCTTTTAATTGTTTCTTACAATATTCTAAAGATAGTTTTATTGACGTGTCGAGAATCAAATTTTACGTTCAACAATGGTATAATCTTGAATTTAACATATTTTCACTTATAAAACTTTTGTAATAGCAGGGCGATATATTCCTGTAAGGTTGTTTATATTCGACGAATAATCCTGTATATATAGGAAATTAAACTATTTTTCCGGATTTAAATCCTAATCCTAATTTCAACAGGAAAGATGGTTTCTCCATGCCACCAGTTTGGGATCCAGTATTTCCTTTGATGAAAAATCCCAAACAGACATAAGACTGCAGTACTAATTAATATATTTTAAATGATTCTAATTTCCATTATTAATTAATAATAAATTTAACTTATTAAAACTTTATATTGTTACAATAAAATAATTTGTAAAACAATGTAGCGTAAATTGGAATGTTTATTTGTAAAATTAAAAATAAGGAGTTAATCACTTTTGTAACTATAGTGGTAAAATAGTGTGGTTTGCATTAATATTAGACATAACTGGTTGACGACTGTACCACCTCAGTCAACCGTGACCATGGGACCTGTAAAGGGCCCGAAACGTTGGTTTGTTTGAAAAAACAAATATACGCGATTTAAATCCGGAAAAATAGTGTCATTTCCTATGTGTAACAATCGCGAAAACCTAAGAACTCGATAATCCTGTATATACTTAATCTAACTGAGGTCTTAATAAGGTCGCGCCTGGATTCTTGACTGTGGAATAACTTGAAGTATTGCTCGATTCCCCTACATGTCCAATAAATATGCACAAAAGCAATAACTACAATAGTGATATCAACATACAGTTGTCCATCTGGATAATGTTCAATTGTTGTATCTGCCAGTCTCGCGTATGGGGAAAATGGTCCATCTATATCACTTTTACGGCATTTTTACGAGTGTCCAAACTACTTCTACGCGGAATAGCACATTTGTCGCTTTGCATCAATGGTTTCCTCGTCCGTGAATCGCCTTTTTGTAAGTGTTATTTTCAGTCTAATACATACTTTGTGTGTTTAGGGTTTATTGCGTTTAAACCGCGTATTTATTATACCTTTTTACCAGATGGCTTAGATTGTAACTTTGTGGTCAACGTGGTTTATATATCAAGTGACAGGACGAAGAAGTTGTGCGCCTGATGGTAAGCTCCATGGCTGTTCAATAACAGTTGCAGTGCCACTCAGAGCTTTAAGTCGCAAAGATCTGAGGGGCACTGTCACTGCGCCCGTCACCCTGAGACAGAAGTTGATAATTCCCATGTGTCTGTAATTCCATCAGCACCCTTACCCTTTAAAACCGGAACGCTGTAATCCTAACATTACTGTTTGGCGATAGAAATAGGTTAGGTGACAGTACATCTTTGAACAAAATCTTTCACAAGGTGCTCTACTTCTACTAATAATATACCCCAAGGATAGACTCCAACCTTTAACCATGGTAACGAAAAAAATAATTGGGGGTGCGTGATATTATGCAAAGTGGTATCTACAAGAGTGGATCCTATTCAAGCAGATCGTGACCAAAATTTTGAATTTCCACTCGCAACACAAAAATATACAAAACAAATGAGAAAGACAAAGTAAAAGTAAAACAAAAAATAACAAAAAAATTTGCTATTACTACATTATTGTTCATGATAGTAAATCCTTAGCAATTTAGGAAATGAGAGTTAACTATTTATCGACTTTTCCATCCACTATGCATTATACATTGTTATAGCAACGAAATATATATTTATCTAAACATTTATATAGTTTTAATAATTTAATGTTTTGTTGTGCACGTAAAAACGTTATTGTAATTATCGTCTCCTGTGTTTGGGTCTGCAGGAAGAAATTTCTGTTAGAAATAAGCACTATCTTTTGCTTATGTTTTCCTTGTTATTAAATGTGTTTTAGTTTTTTCTGTACAATAAATGATTAAATACATAAAATTATAAAAAAAAAACGACGCAGCTAACATATCAAATGATAAACTTTATTTATATTTAGTAGCAAAAGCTACTTGTAAAAGTGCCAAGTGGTAATGTGAACACTACAGCGTTACAGTTTTGAAGTGTAAGGGTGCTGGTGAAATTACAGGCACATGGGACTTGTCAACTTATGCCTCAGGGTGACGAGCGCAGTGGCAGTGCCCCTAAGATCTTTTCGAATTAAAGCTCTGAGTGGCAATGCAACCATAATGGATATGCACGACTTGTTGGTCCCGTCACCTGGTATTATAAAAAGAAACACATATAGAGAGCCACAAATTACACCCAAACTCCCGAGAGTAACAAATGAAGATCAAACTGTAATGTATACATGCACACAGATTTCTCCCGGTACCTATACGTATGGTAACCGTTCGGCCACGGAAGCAGTAATACTGAATGGATCTTATTTCAAACAATGTGATCATTTTTGTTTTTATGTACTTTATTTGTACTTTATTATCCATTTATAAATTAGAATATATATATTCGTTTCATTCAGCAGTTTTTTATTTTCAAAACGGTTTTTTCTCAATTCCATAATTTTGAGTTATTATGGACCACATTGTAATAGCAGTGTGATATACATTGTATATCGCATGTATATTATATAATAATAATAATATGAGTAGATATTCAATAAAATCAGATTTACAACTTTTCTTTTAATTTCTTTTCTGGCGGTGGTGTATAGGCACTTGGGACTTGTCAACTTATGTCTCAGGGTGACGGGTGCCGTGGCAGTGCTCTTCAAATCATTGCGATTTAAAGCATTAAGTGGCACTGCAAGTGCTATGGACAGGCATGTCGCTTACTCCTCAGTGGCGGAACGGTTACCATGCCACGCAGAGGTTTGATTCTCGGGCCGGGAGAAATATTTGTATGTAATGTATTGTATACTACATTTATTTATCTCGTGCATTTTGGGTGTACTTTGTGGTTGTCCATGCGTGTGTGGATGGCACCCGTGACACAGGGTTTCCCGATGTTGAGTGTGTGCGTTATTATTATATATTATTATTATTACTACCAGATGCCCGGTTTGTTCGTCCAAACACTTGGAATCATAAAAAAATTATAATTTTCTCCATCTAGAATTATGAGTACCACTGTGTAGGTGTCAAACACAGATTATAATAGTCATTGACTTACAAATAAATGGACGACGGGTCTAATACAAAAACCACGAAAAAAATGTCGCAAGTCAACCTATTTAAACGTAGTGACATGTAAAGGAATATGAAAAAGCTTTTAAATTGTAATGTCATCGCAATACTGTCTAATTTTGCTTGCTTCGCTGTCAGTCAAACAAACGAAGACTAAAGCGTGAATGACGCTCTGTATACGATTTTAACGCCCCATAAGTTCGGACACTTTTTAGCGCGGACCCGACGTCCATATAATTGTAAGTCAATGATAATAGTGTATTAGAAAGATAGGGGTCCACAAAAACAGAAAAGAATTCCAAGTGGTCTATGAGAAAAAACTTTTAGCACTAAACGTGACTTGAAAAAGGAGCATAGATTGCAAATGAGACTACTTTTATACGACCTTTAAAAAGCTCGAAACGTTGATTTGTTCGAAAAAAGAAATTCACGATCTAGACTTTCCTTGTTTCATTTTTTTTAGTGATAAACTCCTTTTGTTTAACTTTTGAGTGACATATACATGCCTCTGAAGTTCAGTAATTATTGACATACAACGATAGATAAAAAAATGCAATACTTCCTGGACTCTTTTATTTTTTAATTTTACTGAAGCGACGTGCTCTTTAGCCCCGATATTTATCAAGTCAACAGATTATGTAACGAATATTATTCAAGTTGATAAATTTTGGTACCTTTCTAATAAATTACAATGAAGTGAAATAAATTATAAATCCTAATCAGACAATATCTTATTTTTTGAACCCACTCACATTCACGATTTGAACATCTTCATAAATAAAATTGATTGCTATAAAAAATCGAATCGGAAACGCATTAGGACATCACTAATTGATTACAATTAAAGCTGTCAAAAGTTCATTAAATGGTGGGACGGAGTATAGTAATATAATCACTAACGCAGAAAACGATGCTGCTTGAGTCTCTGACCCCGGCCGACCCACGGCACACCATTGCTAGAAAATACCGCCTCTCCCATTTTTTTTCTAAGCCTTCGGAGATGTGGGGATCTCAAATAATAATAATAACCGTCTATTGTTTACCTCTTACATACAGTTTTAAAATGTATATCCAAGTAAGTAAATAGCGGCAGACTGTGGCCCAAACTAGGTAGACTCTATATCTGGGAGACCAGGCCTCTACTACCACAACTATACCAATTATTTTAATTTTGTTTAATTTTACAGGTATTGAAAAAGAACATAAAAAATGAAATAAAGATGATCTTAATTTTAAACAAAGTTACTGTTTAAGTCAAGAAATGAACAAGTGTGTTAAAAAAAATAAAAAATAGATACCCAAAATAATACAAATAAATTCATTCCTTCATTTATCTCAAGCAATTAATAAATATAAACTACATTACAATTTCGAATGTACGATATAATAATAATTATTATACAATAAATAATAATATGAAAAGAGAGATGAAATCGAATAACTCGTGATTATTTTCTTTTCGATATTTTTGCTCTGATTTATATGACATATCCAATATTAGAAGACCCCTTACTTACATTGTGTATGCTATTGTAGGTTTGCTTCATTCAATCGATGTTGTGTACATTGTAATACAACACTGATGGATGTAATTCTAAATTGAATCGTAAACAAATCTATTTCGTTAAACTAGGAAATTAGTAGTAAGCTTGTAAGTTCGTGCTAAAATGGACTTTATGGACGCTATATTGTAGCGTGTAAAAATTTAAGATTTTTATCATTAAAAAAAAGATAAATGGGACCACTAGTACTACTTGAAGACCTCAGTGGCCCAACAAATCGTTGGGCTCAATAATGAACGCTGGATGACTAAGTTCTATAGGACAAATTCCGCTGCACTGGTAGTCATAGTATAGGGAATTCACTTGATCTTAAAGATTAGGTAATTAGTGTGGTTGGTTGTAACTTTTTTAATATGTATTTTAGACTCTCGCCTCTCCTATGGCCTAAAAGATTAATTTTAAATTTTGAAATGGCAGTGTCGGCCGGAGTCAGGGATTCAGGAACAATACGTACCGTGTCGAGCATGACCGTTTTGTGTATTCGTGCTGAAGTGACAGGCCACAGAAATGCAACCGCCTTAGGGCGCATTTATTGGACACGAATTTAATCGCGCTCACGTCGCCGTCCGGCAACCGCGTGGCCGTCGCGCAGCGATCGCGTGCATTTGTCATGGCAAAA
>NW_020654356.1:0-16118 GCF_003589595.1 Hyposmocoma kahamanoa
AGCACAAGCATGCTTACATTTACTCACGTATCCGAAACACATGAACTAAATGCTAATGATGATGTTCATTAATTTTTTTTTAATAATAATGTATTTATTTTTCTCCACAAACATATCAGCTGAAAAATCGAAATATAGTCGAGAGAAAAAATGTTTATATTATGCCTGCAAGAGACTGGTATCTAAATTCAGCCGAAGATTGTAATCTTACATGTAGGCCTAACACGATAAGACGCGACTTTCCCGAGAGCGACATAAAGTTCGAGATCTCTGTGCCAGAATAGCAGTATATCGCGCTTTATGTCGCTCTCGCGCTAATCATATCGTGCTAGCCCTACAGGTCATGATACCCTTGGCTCTTAGTAAGTTTTAATACCAAAATATTTTTTGGTTTACTCTGTCTTTATTTGGGCTCGCTATAAGTTTCTTTTGGTTTTGTTTATGTTTATTTTGCTCAATATTGGGATGGTCTCAATATTGTAACTACCACTTGGGGAAACGCGGAACTCGCCCGACTCAAGTTATTTATTACTTTGTGAGGTTACCCCAACATAAAACGTAAAATATCGATATGAAGGAACATGTTTGTTTTAAATGTATGCGGTCAAACGAAATACCACCCAAGTTCATTCCGGCTAGTAATAATTATAAAACCTTTGGGCTTGTTATAATTATTAATACAAAGATCGAACTCTCAGAAATAATTCCTTCGATCCGGCTGGATTCGAACCGACGTCTTCTAGCATACCGTGCCAGACGCTATACCATACCATACCAACTAAGCCACAGAACGAACAAGCGGACCTCACGAAATTTTCTATGTGCTTGTTTTTGAGTTTTGGTATGTTCAGCGACTTTTTAGCTGTAGCGTCTATGGGCTTATTAATAAAACTTATTTTATTATTTCAGAAGAAAAAGGGTCCGTTCCTGAGAATGGTGGGGCCAACGGATACATTCCAGCTAAGGTGCCTATTACCATTACGGCCAACCCTATGCACGCTGAGGTGAGCAATAATTTTGATGAGTGTTCAATTTTGTCACATACCTACTTTAACCTATATTGCTATGTAAAAGGCGTAAGAGGAAAATCGAAAAGAAATAAAAGAAAAGACGAAACGTAGCAGGAAGGAAACGGTAGTATGTCAGGATCGGAATACTCGTCTGTAATTATATAAATCTGTACGAAGATAGGGCTTGATAAGCAGAGTATTAACCACATTTTAATATTGATTCTTATTGAATATCGCGATGTTTTACTATCATGACATTCATTTATTTTTTGGGAAATTAGAAATTGTAAAAAGAAGCAGTAGATAACTGACTTTTTACCAAAGCACAGAATAAAAAAGTTCCGAGAATGGTCACTCTCCGCCCTCCCTAGCTTTAGATACCGCGCTGCGCCCCGCATATATTGACGGAACGGCAACAAGGCTGTCAGTTATGTACTAATTTTTTTACATGGTACAATTAGAATTACTGTAAAATCCAACTTCGACTTATTAGGTCAGTAGTTTGTCCTACTATGCTGCAGTAAAACCATTTCCGGCAATCCGCAGTTTGAAAAAATAATTAAGTATTATTTGGTGGTTTTAACAACTCTATGTCGCTCCTTGTAGCTATGTCTTTACATGTATTTATATATCGCACTGTTAATACAATAGTGTATTAACTGAAAAAGTGGACTCAGAATCCATGAAAAACGAATTACTCACTTCCCGCAAAAATAATCGTTAAAATTTATGTATGTTATACTTTATTATCAAATATATTTAAAAACAAAATGTAAAAATTTAATATTTTTGAACAAGGATTATTTTGGCCAGAGCTAGAACACAAAGTGTGATTATCTTTTGATTATTTCTTACAATATTCTAACGACGGCGACGGTTTTTTTGACGTGTAGTGAGTCAAATTTTACGTTCAGTAATGATATAATATGAAATTTCACATATTTTTAGTTACAACACTATCGTAATAGCAGTGCGATATGTGAAACACCTTTTTCCGACCTATGGTCATCATCAAACTAAGACTGCCACAGATTTTTTTCATCACGGCCTTTGTAAAAGCCATATATTTATTATTCAGACTTATGTATAATATTGCCACTTATAAATATTACTTTGTCTACAGGGCGGTGATTCTGGAGTAGAAATGTCTTTTCTGCATAACAACAATGGTGGCATTGTTGGTAATAACGACGACACCCTGCCACATACAAGGAAAAACGGACCAGCCTCGCGGCAATACGTGTGATTACACACGGTCCGAGCAAAAATAACGAATTTAAATCAGTGTTGCGGTGTTAACAAATTGAAATAAATTTGGTATAAAAAGCACTTCGGAACAGTTGTGATATAATTATATCGCTATATTTTGTGGAGTGACAAACTAGCTGCGGTACAAAATTTTTATTTATATCAAGTGGTTAATTGTGATTTTCATTACGAAGTTGAAGTGATTTTTTGTATGTACCGCGTATGTGGACTTTGTGGGATTTAAAATCTTCAAAATTGTGTATTTTAAAAGAAGACTGTTGTTGAATTTGTATCGAATATGGTGCGCTTATATTACTGTGGTGATTTGCAGCGATTTTTATTTATTAATGTAATGTATTTACTACTTAAATATCTTGAGATCTTTTCTTTAGATCTGAAGTTAGTTTTACGAAAAGTTAAAAGGCAACTGTAATGCATTTCATTTCTATGTCAAAAAATGAAGGGAATGGTAGAAAACAAGGGATTCAAAATGGCAAGGTACTTAAGGAGGAATTCGTTTTGTTATTTTATTTTGTTTGAATTAATTTTGTATTTTATTATTTTTTTCGTCACAGCTACACTTGTGGGACTAATTTAAAACTCTTCATATTTATTTATTTAACTATCCTGTTTTACAGACAAGGGTTGTGATACTCACATGTTTTTTTTTTATAAATTTAAAAAAAACCCCATTAAGTCTGATTTTTAATTAGAGAAAATAAACTGATGTTTAGTGTTTAGTGTTACTTTGTGATGAAATAACAATAATGTTGTCTTAAAGGTCTTTGTTTACTCACAATAGTTCATCACGGTAAATTACATCTCTTTATTATTTCGTATTTAAAAATATCACGAATTTCATTACTGGAAAATGGTAGCATTTAGTAGTTAGTAGATGTTCTAAATATAAATGAAATATTGTAAAAATCTTAAACGTTTATTTTTGACTGATTCTATTTCAGTGTGTTCACTGAGAACTGAATTAAACACATTACTATATTTATAGTAAATGTGGCAACATTATTTTTCAAAGCAACTATATTTAGCTTTCAATTTTTGTTTTTTTTTAAATTATTTGTTGAGCATTGGCTGTAGAGCCGTCAGCTTAAAACGATAACATATAATTAAAAACTGCAACCCAAAAATCCGCCATTTTCTTTCAATTTTTATTATTTTGATGCTGTTTTTTAACTTGTTCTATAACTATGATTATATAAAGCTAAGTAGAATTATTACGACTTTAGTATTATAATTGTACTACTTGCAGATAGAAATTAGATTTTGTGATTTGCCTTTACTTATTAACTGTATAATAATGTAAAGTAAAAAATATTATTTTGACAGCGATTAATATTTATGTTGAAATAATATTTTTTTGATGGAGAATTCGCTCATTATTATTCGCATATAAGACTGAGACGCTTTTATACTAGAATAATGTAATTCGTGTCAATAATTTTTTTAAAAAAACCAATGCAATAAGTAAGTGCCATGATTTTGTACACGAGGTTTTAACAAAATCATACCATTGGTGTAATAAGGCCACAACTGCAAATTAACAACTTTTCAGGAGGTTTAAAGATTACGAACGAAATTAATCGATAACTTTTGTGCTTAAGGCTGGTGGCAGATTAACTGCATATTTGCAGTTAATGTGTGAAGTCGTAATCAACTTCATGCTGTGGAGGTGTCGTAATTAACTGCAAACATGCAGTCAATCTGTTAACAGCCTTACTCGTCACGTGTCTTACAGACATTTGGGTGCTTTTTTATATTAAAAAAAAATTACATTCGAGAAAACAAAAAAAAACGAGATATTTGAATCAAGTTCTCTATTAACACAAACAAAAAAAATTATGAGAAATTATTTTTTCAAATTTGAGACTGTGATGCATAATATCATACATCTTCATTTCAAGATTGAGATTTTTTTTAATTAAAAAAAAAAATCTTTTTTAAGTGGTGGATCGAAACAACTGCGCGTTAGAGACACTGCATGGCTCTAGGACGCTACAGTGCCAACATTTTACTCTAAAACACGTGAGGGGTAAAAAGGAGAGTTAAAAATTTTCACATACACATTATTTGTTTAATGTTCTTATTAATTTTATGTTATGACATGTTATAAAAGCGCTTTTGACGTATGATCACATGTGGTTTTATATACCAAAGGTATGAAATTATAATTTTGCCAATATCTTTTTGCTTGTCATCTTAACCGCCTTAAAACTTACAATACAGTTTTGTTAACAAAGCAGTGCCTCTACCATGAGTTTATAGTGACAATTGGCTTATGTTAACATTTATATTGAATTGATATTCAATTATTTTTTTGTACATACAAATATCGAACACTTAGAAAAAATTCCTTCGATCCGGCCGGATTCGAACCGACTGCGACGTCTTCTAGCAACTAGGTGACTGGGTGGGTGGTCTCCTAACTGGGTGACGAAATACTTTCATAGATTTCTCATAGATGGCGCTACGGCTTAAAAGTCGTTGAAAACCAAATTCGTTTCAATCTCAATTCGTTTTCGTTTTTCTTCTCATTTGTTTCTAATTTTTTTGTATGCGATAACTCCTACGGCATTTGTGTACCGATGTTGATGATTCTTCTTTATTGGAAAGAGAGTACCTTAGTGTTGGTCCCATTTATATTTAAAGAAAATATTCCACCTCTCGAGGTGGCAAACTAGGGGATGAATCTGGTTTTGTGCACTTTTCGGTACTGATATTATTATTTGAAGTCCGATATTACGTCATGGGACCGCGGCAGCGCTAAAATGTTTTACACGGTCACTAGAGAAAAATGTATTAATGTCAAAGTCAAAGTATTTATTGCTCCATGTGTTACATAGCTATTTTTTATTTGATAACCATGGTAGCCTAATAGTTTGACCAACCACCTATCAAACAGAAGGCGTGGGGTCGAATCCGGGGTTGCACCTAGAGTTTTCGGAATTTATGTGCGAAATTTAATTTCAAAACAGGGTGAGGATTCCGGATCCGCATTGAGCCCGCAATGGAAAGTACAGCCCAAGACCTCCCATTGTGAAGGAAAGCCTATATCCAGCAGTGGGAATATACACATAGACTAACCGTATCGTATATTTTTTAAAGAAACCTTGTAAACTAATAAAATTCAAAACCTAGTATGTAATAAAAATAATTACCTGTGGTATTCTAAAAATTGTTCGTAAAAAACTTGCAGGATATAATAACATTTTTTAATGTGCTTTAAGATATTTGATGAATAACTTAAACTGCATTTGGGATTAAATGTCTTTGGGGCTTCTGTAAAAGATTTTAATAGCCATTATAAATCGATACCCCTAATGAAAACTATATCTACTTTAGTTTTTGGTTATTTTCTGTTATTTTTGTAAACAGCCATATTTATTAACTAATATTTGCTCTCTGAAATTTGTGAAAAAAAAATACAAAATTGGAAAAAGAACGAAAAGCTAATTTTGTGAAAAAAAAGAAACATTTAACAAAATAAAAACAGAACATGTCCAAAAATTAAGTACAAAAATTTACTAACACTACGCCAGCGGTTCATTGGAGGTATCGAAATGGTCAGGACCATGCTGTACATTTATAATTTCGAGCTAGGTAGTAATTATGAATTCATAGTTGGAGCACTAATAGCCTTCTATTATTAAATACCATAGATAACTAGCGTAAATTAGGTACCGATCACCCTTTATTAGCCTACTTATACACATTACGTACAAACATTGCAAAAAAAAATTAAAAATAACAATCCTTCGTCTGAGATGTTGAACTGGGCTATAAAATAAAAAGAAATGACGTTTTCTTCTTAATATTACTTCAAAATGTTTTGTTTTTGCGTTTCCTCTTTTTAAAGTTATTATCTTCTTAGGTAATTAACGTTTGTAAATGCAAAAATTTCGCATATGCAATTTCGCAAATGCATTTCGCTATAAAGAGAATAATTACAATAACTTGTTAAACAAGAGCTCTTTTATTGAATAAAAGAGTGGTTGTTGAAATAAAGTATTTTCTGTAGTATCGAAATGCCAAAGTCGAAGAAATGTCATTCATTCAGATTCATTGATTCAAAGAAATGCCAACAAAAAAATCGATGAAAAGGTTTCGAGCAATAAGTTATTGGCATTTTACGAAAACATGTTTTCTATTGTTGGTGCTCATTTTTCTAAACATACTAGTTTGATTTGTTTTAAAACTATTATCATATTTTTTCACTGTGTAATCAAATCATATTGCGAAGTGAAAATCTTCGCCATGACACGAAATGTAACTGTATAGTGTACGTTTAAGAACGAAAACGTTCAAAGGCACTTCAAGCTTGTCACTATTCTTATCGCAAGAGTCATAGAGTTGAATTTAAATAATTTAATTGTTGACTTGACGTGTCCTTGACCCTGTACAAATAAGACTTAATAAAAAATATTGAAAAAAATTAATAAGCAGCTTTCTACGCTCCGTCGTTACATCAAGTTATCTAAAAGATACGTGACTCCGTAAATATTTGATGAATAAAGAAAAAAAAAACACGACGCGAAATCTGTATTAAATTCTCATACAAAACATTTGCTGAAAATCCTAAACGTTGGTTGGTCCTACCTAATTTTTGGAAGAAAACACTTTTAGCATCGCTTATATAAACATTTTTTCCCAGAATAATTTATGAAGTATTCATGATGTTCACGGTGATTATGTTTAAGATCCTGTATTTACAAACCATGCATGGTGTTACAAAAGGGTTCGTTAATACTTTGACAGTGTTCATGATGCAGAACAACATTAGCCAGAAATATATTTTATAAAGTACCTGTATGTTGTATTTCATATTTCGACGATACAAAAATAATTGAAACTATTTTTTTCAGATCTGAATTGCGTATATTTGTTTTTTAAACCAGCATTTCGGGCAAATTAGAATATAGGCAAATTATAATAGACGTACCTGGTTGGTGACTTTACCATCTCAGTCAACCGTGATTGTTGGACCCGTAAAAGGCCCGAAACTTGGTTTGTTTGGAAAAACAAATATGCAATTATACAAAATGCTTGCTGGACCGTTTTGAAACACCAGATAAGGTTGACAGTTCGTGACATGGGCACAAAAAGAACAAATTACAACTCGCACTTGTCAACTAACATACTATTCTATCAAAAATTGCGTTATGTATTAATAATTTATCTCCAAAATTTCGCTACATTGGTATGTCATTCGTATACGATTTAATTTAAAAGTGACAGGACAACCCTGTCGCTTTGAAATTAAATAGGTAATATTAATATAATTTAAAGCAATTTTGAAATAATACTATGTTAGTTGTCACGTACGAACTATGAACTGACAAATAAGTCGGTGAAGCGTGTACAAAACTACAAATTAATTCTGACGACCCGATGGAAGTTGTTCATTCGAATTAATTAAAACTAAATTAATGCATAATTGTATTTTATTTATTGCCCTTGTTTTGCAGGTTGTCCAACATGATAGATGTATAGGCATTCGTGTTTGTATGGTTCACAGGATAAACCGGGCAGGTTTAATACGGTGATGGATGGCCTGTACAAAGTTTGTTGAAAATTGTATATACCTTTACATTTATACCTAGCAAAAAGCACTGCTCATACACTGTGCTGACTTTCCTGCGAAGAACGAGGAAGAACCTCTCGGGGTTTGCTCTTTTCAAATAAAGTTAAATGCTATGGAATGCACTTTGAAACAAAATGTAGAATTTAGACCCATGTCGTACATCATTATCAAATAGGTAGGCTTAAATTTTGTAATATGACTTCTCAATTAAAATATGATTTTTCCTTCATCCCATCTCCAGCACACCAGCAAGAGGGCTGGCTCTGCAGCTGAGCTGGCGGAAAGAATAAAAAGTAATAAGTACCAGGAGTCGAAACCCTTGGCCCGTGGGGTCTCAGTGCCCGTCATCTGTACAAAATATTATCGAAAAAATTAATAGACTGTCTGGGAAATCCAAAGGCCTGAAGCTACCTTGTCCAACGCCTTAGCATAGCCATACAAAGGGGGAACGCTGCCAGCATCTTAGGAACTTTGCCGCGGGGATCCAATTTTATTCATATAATTTAAAAATCCTGGTTATACTTTCTAGTATTTAAGCTTTTATTGTTTTTTTACTTTACCTGTATATTATCAAAATAAAAATATATTAAAACTAAAGCGTAAATAGTGCATTTAAAATAGCATATTAAAATATTATAATGTAGGTTCGAACTTAGGAAATGATAATCTTAATACATGCTCCGAAATCTTAGTAAAAACGTATACAGTTCCCCATAAAAGAATCGTTTAAAGGTTTATAATGAGTTTGAAGGTTTCTACGCAATTTTAACTTGTTTTATGACGACGAAGCATTGCGGGAAACTGTAGATTCCCCAAAAAGAACATTCGACTCTGTAATTATATGAGTCTTTGTGAAATGTGATTTAATTTGCGAACACTACGTATTTTCAACGAACATTGATTTTGAACAACCACCACTTATTACCGACAGGGTTATTGAAACGTATTTCATTTCACATATTGTGCAGCATTTATGCATTCAGAACGAATATCGAGTGCCATCATATATCTTATTACATGCATTTCATGATGGACAGCGAATTTAGCTGGCTTTTTATTACATAATCTCGCTAGTTTGTACAAAGTACATGATTTAGTAGGAAGAAATTTATACACGAATTTCAGAAATAAAACAATTTACATAAGGCGATAAACACACTATACAGCGCCCCGCGGTGCGCGAGACGCGAAATCACGCGCGGTGGCGGAGACTCCGATCTGCGTTAACGCGCGATTTAATCAGCGTGGGGGCAGCGGTCTAGCGGCCCCGCGCCACTTAACGTATTCGCTTCGTAGTTGATCGCCGTAGTGATTGTGTATGTGGCTGAGGTCCTTCTTTGACAAGAATGGTTAATAATACAGAACTCATTCAGGACGTTGCAGTTATACTACTTATTTGGTTTTTGTTCACTCAAATAAAAATACACCGTAGATAACATTCCACTCCATTACAAAGATTTAACAAAATGTGAAGATTAATTTTTCAACTACACACGTATGTCAACTGAATCCTTTAATTATTTTTTGGGAAAATCCGAACGACAATTAATGGAATAGACACAAATTGTTAAAAATCTGCGCGGTAGTGCGTAGCGCAGTGTGCCCATACCCGTTTGCCGCACCCTTGCGCGCGGTGGCGCGATAAAACCGCGTGCGCCGCGCCCTCACGCGGAGAAACGTTGTCAGAGTGTTCGACGGCGCGTGTTTTCCATACAAAATGGGGTACTTCAGTACAACGTTAAAAAACGCTGCTCCGCACTCCGTCGCGGGGCGCTATGCAGTGTGTTTGTTAATCGCCTAATAACGGAATTGCTTTTTTTTTAATTTATTAAGGCTTTGGCAAAGCCATCAGCCTAAACATGAAGTTTAATTATGTTTCTGTAAACATGGCTGCCACAAAGAGGATAGGCAATTTGAGGCGACGTGCTTGGATTGACTCGGGATTCCTTAAAACGGGCCGATACGGGTATTTTAGTTCGAGATTCGTATAATTTCGCGTTTTAATCTTCGATTAAGGCACAATAGCACTATCCTATTCCTTTTTAAACTAGATTTAAGAAAATAATTGAAAGTCAAAATAAAAACGACACTTTTCCCTCCAAAAGGTCCAGAGCGAATGTTAACGGAATTGCTATAAGGAGCAAAAACTATAGAGGATTGCTAATCCGCGATACAAGGCAGCGTAGTCGGGTATCTAGTACCTATTGGTAGGACCAGATGTCGCGACGAGTACCTACCAAATAACTATTTTTGTAACTGAGTTTTTTTACATTGACGAGCTGCAATTTATCAAAGGTACTCTAATTTGTAGTGATAATAAATAAATCAACTAGATGGCGTTTATTACATTTTTATGAATTGATAAATAAGATAAAACCTTTAGAATAACGGTTTTATTCCACAAAAATATTTGACAACAATGAACTAAAAGACTATCAAATGTAAAGTTCAAAATAGACATTAGAAACTAAAGAGTTAATATTATGACATTCTATCAGCCTTGAAAATAATCCTCGAGGTGGGCTGGTGGGTGTCGCACTCTTGCAGACCTTCGAATCTCTGGTTCGGTGTCCGCTGGAGGTTCAGGGTGGTCTATGTCTTCAGTCTCATTTTCGGAATCAGAAGATCTGGTTTCAGAATTTTGAGATGTAGGATTAGGGTCCTCCACTTCATTGGAGTTTTCGTTAAGAGCCTCAATATTTGTTGTTTCATCTACCATTATCTGACTATCTAGGCTCAATGGTGCTAAATGTCGGTTGGAAACAGTTGTCTCTCGACCGTCCTCATAGCGAACATAGGAGTAGTCTGGATTTACGTGCAGAAGAGTCACTTCTTCAACAATAGGTTGATACTTGTTAGTACGATTAAATTTTCTCATTAATACTTTTTCTGATTCCGTCAGCCAGGTAGGCATAGATACTCCATTCGATGACCGCCTGGTATGTGTAAACATTCTTTCGTGCGGCGTACAACAAGTCGCTGTGCACAACAAAGATCTAATACAATGTAAAGCTTGGTTTAGAACCTTTTCCCAATTTTCTATTGGTAGGTTCTGCGAACGTAGAGCCAATTGCACTGATTTCCAAAGAGTTCCGTTAAAACGTTCAACCTGTCCATTTCCTCTTGGGTTATAAGGTGTAGTTCTGCTCGACGCAATACCACGTGAATTTAAGAAGTTCTTTACTTCAGTAGATATGAAACAGGTTCCTCGATCTGAATGTAGATAAGACGGCATACCGAATAGCATAAAAATTTCATTTAAATGTTTGATTACCGTTGAAGAGTTCATGTCTGGGCACGGAAATGCAAATGGAAAGCGTGAGTATTCGTCTATTACTGTAAGAATGTATTTATTTCTCGTATTAGAAGGTACTGGTCCTTTGAAATCGATACTCAGTCTCTCCATAGGCGACGTAGCTTTTATCAAAACTGGATCAATTGTAGGTTTGTAAAATCTTGGCTTTATTTCGGAGCAAATTTTACACGACTTAGTCATGTTTTTAATTTCTTCCGTAGAATATGGTAGATTCTTTGATTTAAGCCAGTGGGTCATTCGTGCTATGCCCGGATGACATAAATCATTGTGCAATGAATATAACTTTTCATTTCGTGTCGATATTGAGCTGCATACGCGTGAGAGTGCATCCGCTGCATCATTTTGTTTGCCTGGACGATATATAATGTCATACTTAAATGGCGCCAACTCCAGACGCCAGCGTTGTATTTTCTCATTCTTTATTTTGCTCGTTAGTTTATTGTTAAACATGAAAGATACTGATCTTTGGTCAGTGATAAGCCGGAAGGGTTTGCCGATAAGAAAATGACGCCATTTCTTCAGCGATTCGACGATAGCGTAAGCTTCTTTTTCTATCGCCGAGTGATTATGTTCACTTTTGTTTAGCATTCTGGAGAAAAAGGCAACAGGCCGAGAAGCCTGTGACAAAGTTGCTGCGATAGAATGATCTGACGCGTCTGTTTCCACGGTTAATGGTGCGTTATGATCAATTGCATGAATACTTGATTTGGCTATATCTGATTTGAGTACATTGAAGTTTTTGACTAAATTGTCGCTTAATGGAAATATCCTTGCATTAGTAAGATCGTGAACTTTTTCTGAAAAATTTGGAATCCACTTGCTATAGTGTGCAAACATTCCTATCACTCTTCTCAGTGATGATAGATCAGATGGTGGTGGTAAGTTCAGAAGTGGGCGCAAGCGGTCTGCATCCGGTTTGATAATGTTGTCTTCTATGTTATAACCCAGAATATTAATAGAGTTTTGTGAGAACTTACTCTTTTCTTTGTTGAGAGTGAGGCCATATTTCTGGGCAGCTGCCAAGAATTTCTTAAGATTTTTGTCATGTTCAAGCTGGGTCTTGCCACAAATTGTAAAATCATCAAGATAAGCGAACGTTCCCTTGAGATCTTCTTTTCGGATTACCCAATCAATCGTCCTTTGAAAACTTGAGACGCCGTTTGTAACGCCAAATGGAATTCGGAGAAATTGGTATAAATTTCCTAAAGCCTCAAAAGCCGTAAAATGACGTTCTTCGAGCAAAATAGGAACTTGATGATAAGCACTTTGCAAATCTATAGCGCTAAATATACGATATCTAGATATTTGTGACACCAGCTCCTCTATGTTTGGTAGAGGGTACGCATCTAAATGAGTATATCTGTTTATAGTTTGGGAATAATCGATGACAAGACGCTTCTTATGGTTGACATTTTTTGTGATAAGGACTTGAGCTCTCCAGGGGGACGTGCTTTCTTCGATTATTCCATCAGCCAAAAGTTTCCTGACTTCCTCTTTTATAAATTCTTTGTCATCCTCACTATGTCTTCTCGATTTTATAGCAACAGGCTTAATTTCAGGACATACATTAGAAAACAGTGGTACGGCAGGCACGGTAGCTGCAGCAACACTGCATACATTAACTTTGATAGGTTCCTTCAAACCACCAAAAGAAAACTCTAGTGAAGAGTGTTGATGCAGAATATCATGTCCAATGATGAGATCAGCGCATAAATTCTTTACTATGAGTAGATTCAGATTTTTGTACTCATAATCTCCAATTTTGGCAGAGACGCTAGTTTGTCCCTCTACTTTGGAAGTAAGAGTAGTCGAAGCCATTGAAATTCTCTGGTTACTCGGTTTCTTTTTTAAACGACAGAGATTAAAGAATTCCTCATCCATAAAACTAATTGAGCTGCCTGTATCGATTAATGCTTGGGCGCGTATCCCTTGAACGTACGCCGTTACAGTAGCCTTTCTAAGCGAGTCCGGCGATGCCGCTATTATACAAGCACTAGTTTTATTACTTTCAGTTTCGACTACTGATGCAGCAGTCTGTTTCTTGCTACGACATACTTTAGCTAAGTGTCCTTTTTTTTTACAAATCTGACAGGTAGAGTCGAGTGCTGGACAATCTTTTCTAGGATGCACGCGACCCCCACAGAAGAAACATTTTCGCTTGAAGAAAGACGCTGCTGATGATTCTTCTTCCTTTGATGAACCTTGTACAGCATTCAAATTTGAAGATTCGTAACTCTGTGAATTCATCTCCGCCATTTCTAACGATCTCGCCTGATCATAGGCTTTGTCAAGAGATAGAGTTAGATTTTCAAGCAATCGCTGCCTGATTTTACTCGAATTGAGACCAGTAATAAATGCGTCTCGAATATTATCGGATTTATTCGTTTCAGCATCAACCTTTCCAAATTGACAATCTTTCGCTAATAATTTTAGCACCTGCATATAAGTATCAACGCTCTCATCGTGCTTTTGTCTCCTAGTAGCTAGTATATACCTGGCATAGACTACATTTTTTGGTTTATTGAATAGTTTGTCGAGTATGTCTAGGGCTTCTTCATAGGTAGTACATTCACTTATGTATGCGAAGATTGTTGGAGATACGTGGTTTATAAGTATGTCTATTTTCATACCAGCTGTTTCTTTTGTAAAGTTCGATAAGAAACTCTCGAACGTCCTCTTCCAGTGCTCCCATTCCTTGGAGGCGGAATTACTGGTTGGATCAATGTTCAGTTTATCGGGACGCAGAAACCGTTCCATTTTATTTATTCTGATAACATTTTGTGGAATAAATTGATAAATAAGATAAAACCTTTAGAATAACGGTTTTATTCCACAAAAATATTTGACAACAATGAACTAAAAGACTATCAAATGTAAAGTTCAAAATAGACATTAGAAACTAAAGAGTTAATATTATGACATGAATGCTGCCGGCTATTCTTTTATTTTATTTAGGATTAGTTATTTATTTATTTTTATTTATTAAGTATTACCACATCATGTATATTACAGCATTTAAACATTCAACATAGATACGGTATTACGTGTAATATATAATGACAATTAAGGTGTACGTAGCATTTACTATTAAAAAGGTTAATAAAATAAGCTTAAATTGCAATACAATATATATTTTTTTATATTAAGTACCTACTATTTGGGTTTGAGTTTGAATAAATTTAATTTTTTTTTTACAAAAATATTTCTCGTGTCGTGGTACACGTTAGGTCCTGGATTCTACTGTTAATGGTGTTGTACTCGTTGAAAATTCTAGTGAAACGGGATTGAAGGCCAAGATTGGTTTTACAAGGGGAGTGTAAAAAGTTTTTATTTTGTTTCTTGGATATTTATAAGAGAAAAGCATTTGTGTAAATCATTGCATTGGACCAGTCCATTAATAAGCTTGAGCAGAAAGCACATCTCCAACAAAAGTCTTCTTCACGCAGAGTAACCATATTGAATTTTTGTGTACCTTGTTTATGAACAACCGTATGCCTGTAAGAGAACCAGCTGGAGCAGAAAGCCAAGTGTCTGGTGAACGCCAGGATTTTAGGATTAGGATTAGCGCCATCTACCCATATTAGGAAGCTATAATTTTTAAATTAGTTTGTAACACACAATGCCATCTATTGATATTCATATTTGTTAAAGTTCAGAAAATAATTTTAGCTCATTATCAATATATCATAATATTACAAGGAAAAACAAAACTAATCTCTTATATAGGAAATGAAACTATTTTTCCGGATTTAAATCGCGTATATTTGTTTTTTCAAACAAATATGTTTTAGTTTATTCTAATTTGTATTAATAATTAATAATAAATTAAACTTAATAAAAATTCATTCAATAAAATAATTTGTAAAACTTAATGTAGCGTAAATTGGAATGTTTTCTTTGTAAAATTAAAAATAAGGTATTTAATTAATAACAACTGTAACTACGGTGAAAAAATAGGGTGGTTTGCATTAATATTAGACATAACTGGTTGAAGACTGTACCACCTCAGTCAACCGTGACCATGGGACCTGTAAAGGGCCCGAAACGTCGGTTTGTTTGAAAAAACAAATATACGCAATTTAAATGCGGAAAAATAGTTTCATTTCCTATGTGTAACAATCGCGAAAACCTAAGAACTCGATAATCTCTTATATTTCCCATTAAAGAGGAATTTAATTTACATAATTTAAAGTACTTCCAGGCTATCGACAACACAGTCATTTAGATACAAGACGGGTTATGACCTTTTTCAGAGTTATTTAGAACTGTAGTATAGAGATTAGTAGAGATCAAGCGGACTTGAGTCATTGATTGTCCTTGAATTTTAAAACAGACAGACGTTAACTATGGCCATATTTATGATACCCTCTCTAAGGTAGTTTATTGGTTTAATGCTAACAATTTATTGTTTAATGCCAAGAAGACGACGTGTGTTAAATTTGAATTACCTAACGTAAAATCGACTAGTCCAAGCATAAAACTACACGGAGAACAGTCAGACCTTGTTAATAAAGCAGTCTTCTTGGGAGTGACCTTAGATACTAAACTTGAATGTTCAAATGGTTCCCGCATATATATTCCTTGGCCAGCAGATTAAGCCCGGCTGCATACTCAGTCCACAGAATACGTGAGCTTACCGATGTTAGTACTGCTAGACTTTTTTACTTTAGTTACTTCCATGGTATAATCCTACGTGATTCTAATGGGGGGTAAAACGGTAAACATTCAAAACCATATTTGTATTGTAAAAACGAGCGATTCGTTCTGTGTGCCGTTTCGGTTCTCGGGTTTCTCTCAGATACAAGTTAAGGAGACTGATATCATGACTGTGGCATCACAGAACGTTTACTCAAATATTTTGTATGCCCGTAAATAATAGGGGTTAAAGTATGAAATTGCCAATTTGTACTGAAAATCTAAATTGTTTATTTTTTAAATTTTTAACAAA
>NW_020654357.1:0-12424 GCF_003589595.1 Hyposmocoma kahamanoa
CAGTTCACAGTCGATATGCGATATTTTATAACTTTCCTATGCTGGAGCATAAAAAATTCTTTTAATTTCGTTCGTAAAATATTGAACGACTCTCTTGAAAAGTTGCCATTTTACAGATGTAACCTTATTACACTAAGGCTCCGCAATTTCCTCCCCGACTTTGAATTGATGCAGCAGACACGAACTGAAAAGACATGATAATAGCTTTCCAGCTTCGCTCGGGCCATATCAAGTTTCTCCTACCTGCTCTATTTGTAACAAGGAGGAGGAGGTATACGACGTCCTCGTGGAGTGTGTCCGGAGCGAGACTGAGAAGTTTCAACTGGGCATCAAATTCAACTTACCAGCACGTACCAGCACTGTGGGTATGTGTAACAGCATATTAGCCAACCCTACATCCAAAGTTGTTTTTTATAACATCAAGTGATGGTACGAACAAGTAGTGCGCCTAATCGTAAGCTACACACCTGTCCATAACAGTTACAGTGCCAATCAGAACTTTAAATTGCAAAGATTTGAGGGGCACAACAACTGCGCCCGTCACCCTGAGACATAAGTTGACAAGTCCCATGTGCCTGTAATTTCACCAGCACCCTTACCCTTCAAAACCGGAACACAGTAACGCTAGCATCACTACCCTGACAGTACTACCCTGGACGAACTGTACCGCATGCCACAAAAATGTATACAAATTTCTAACATTAATAATAATAATCTAGATTCAATGTAGATAATTAGTATTTATGTATTAATTTCTATGTAGCGTGTTTGATTGTTGCTATGTTCCTATGGACCGTTTAATAAATAAAAGAAAATAACGACTCGACTCCATTTATTAGGTAAAGTTGTCACTTCATCGTCGACATAGTAAACTAAATCATAGGTTTTACCCAGTCTTCTGGCTAACCTAATCCTATAACAGTGTATATTAGTGGAACGCTGCACACAAGGCTTTACACGCTACAGAGGCTAAATTCCGACACAGTGTGAAAACCGCCATTAGCCTCGTCTCGAGGATTTAATGGTGCACCGAGTACAGCCTTTTACACTGGCATTTGCAGTGGTCTTGGTTTAGGACAAAAGGCAAGGCCATAAGTGGCCACTTTGATGCTTTTAATACAATAATGCAATAGTCTTATAACTTAGGTAGTGTTCTTGTACCTAGTCTTTTATACAATACGTATACTATTTATGTGTTACTAATTGAAATCGATCTTCCAAGAGCAGAGCTACTAAAAAGGTGAACGTAAAACGCCGTGTAATATTTCAAATCGATTTAAAAATCACTGTCTCAAAGTACTTTTTTGCTAAATCGAGTAACAAAGAGCTGCAACTATATTGTATTTTTAGTGATATCAAGTAACTTGACGAACTAGTCGTGCACCTGGTGTTAAGCGACACGCCAATTCATAACAGTTGCAGTGCCACTCAGAGCTTTATATTGCAAAGATCTAATGGGCACTGCCAATGCGCCTGTCACCCTGAGACATAAATTGACAAATCCCGTGTGCCTATAATTTCATCAGCACCCCTACCATTCAAAACGCTCTAATGCTCAGGTTACTGCTTGGAGGCAGAAAAAGGTAAGATGGCACTTTCTTGGACGAACTCTTTCGCAAGAAGCTCTAGTGCTACTAAAGTTCTTGTGTTGGATAAAAATTATTTTATTTTCTCGAATTGAAAATTGCTAGAGTTGTTTGTTATCATCAGGGATCGGAATAGGTAGACTGACATGTGAAAATCACTTGAGAACATTAAAAATTGACGGTCAGATATCGCAGATCCGACCCTCTGTGGGTCGCAAAGTTAAGATAAATATAGTGTACGTCAATGTTTAATGTTCTCAAGTGATTTTCACAATCCTGAAAAGGTTCTGGGACCTAAAAATATTGTCGTAAGGCAGTCTCCATTTTCTGTCTAGGTTCCTCGAAGTTTAGTTAAAAAAACTCTACCTATTGCGATCCCTGGTTATAATAAATACGAATACTTTTCTCCTAAATTCCAAATTGGAACGGGTGGATTGCCCGATCTTGAGGCACACGCGTTGCAGGGTTGCCATTTTTTACATAAAACAAATTAAATTTCATTATTACTAACATATGACAGTAATTGTTACTAATCAAATATGCACTAAATGCTTGAATTAGACGTTTATTATCATTATTAGTAATTGAAGTACAAGTACGATTTATTTTCAAGTACTTAGGTAGTTCTATTTTAGTAATATTTCATTATGATACCAAATAACGGGATGAACAAGTCGGTAAGCGACGCGCCTATCATGCATAGGACACATGTATATCATAGGTATAGGATATACCACCAAGTAGTAATATTTAGATTTCGTAATACGGCGTAGAGTGCATAAAACACCGTACCTGTTGCCTTACTTAAGAAATTCGTTCTTCAATTTACTACGAGCAATACCTGTATACAGAACAGAAAAAAATGTACGCACCTTCTACATCGACTTACCTCCTTTAAATATCCTCTCTTTGCTATTACAAGATAAATATCAATATCCTAGTATTTACGAGTATTTCTTACTTAAGACTTAAGACGTGAATTAACTTACCTGCGAAGACAAGTAGCGTAATAGCCACAGTTATGTGAAAACTTTTAGCTCTTTCCAGCCAAAAAAAGAACAAGCCGGGCCATAATTTAGATAGCGCCCGGTAGAGTAGTTGATTCATCTTCTTGCAAAGAGGAAGTAAAACTAATGCGCCACATATATTTAACACTGCTGCCGTGCCCCGAGACACACATAGACCTAACTGTAACACATTACAAAAATTGTTTACGATAATTGGTTTTATTACAAAAATTGGTTTTTGTAGGTAATCAAACATTTTTTCGAAGACTCTCAGTCAGCCGTGAACAAGTGACCTCTAAAGGGCCCGAAACGTTGGTTTGTTTCAAAAACGTATACGTGATTAAGACCCGAAAATATTGTTTCATTTCCTATCTGTAACAATCGCGAAAATCAAAGAAATAGATATCTATTGGTTTTTGTATTGAAACATCGACAGTTAACTGTTAGCTACCATTTCGTACCTTTGATGTACGAATGATATTTTATTTTTGAGAAAATTGACAGGAAAATTTAGAACACTTTCAATTGAAAAGGCAGGATTCACGTCCATTAATTTTAAACAATTAAATTAAACAACGCAACTTCTTAGGTAATTTTAAAAGCAAAACCTTGATAGTTCTAAGCTCGTTCTGGGTCGTTTCTTATTAGAATGTTTTATGAATAACTTTTAGTTGAGATATTATCCTCCTGCACTTCCTCCATTGTACCTAAGGCCGGCGTTATCCAGTAAAGGCTTTTAAAACAAATATCACGGTCAAATGAATACTATTCTAGTTACAACTTACCCCCAAAATGTTCCTTAAATAAAAGAACTGTAGTCCTTCTTTGTAATAAATAAAGGAATTGTAGAAAATGTATGTGACTAATGAGATCCATAATATCTGAAACAATAAAATTATGATACTTTAATCGACAACATAATATTATTGCACGTACATAAATCCGTAGATATTAATGTACGTAATTATATAGTATTTTAAGGTCATATTATACACGTATCATTCACACGATCGTATAGCACATTTGGTGTAAAAGGCTACATGCAAAATGGTGACTTTTCAGGAGGCTTCAAGATTCTACGAACGGAATTAGCCGAAAACTTCATTATGATAAATTAGGAGGGTTCTAAAATTAAACACATAATTTGTTTCATGTAGTTTCTATTATTTTTATGAGTTTCATTTGTTAAAAGCTCTTTTAGTAATTAATAGATTCAGGCGTTACTTTGCAGAAGTCCATGTTAATAAAAATAGAAGTAAATTAATTTGCTACTCCGCGAACCCAGTGAAGTAGTTAGTGAAAGCTCTTTTGGCGTATGATAATGTCAGTTATTATGAGCGCGGCAAAATCAGAGAAAAGGCATTTTCCTGAACAAAATTTCAAATTATATGATAATATCATGGTCTTCCTTTTATTTAAGATGCTATGTTATTTAGAAGAAAACAATCCGTATAATTGAAGCTTTCGATCAGTAGGTATAGTAAAATTACAAGTCCTTTTTTGTCGATTCCCAATTCACACAGCCGATTATTTAAAAATCTTTGAATACAGTTCGAATTATTTTTAAAATCAAAATGTAGTCTTCTTTCAGTAAAACTCTCTATCTACGGTATTTAAGGTACTTTCCCTCGGTGTGGTATAGCTATGAGACACCCTGTATAATTAATGATTGATTGAATGATTTAGACACGAGGTACATCTTAAGATGTGAAGAGCTAAAACAAAAATACGTTGCCCTATCATATTTTCCCAGTGCTACTTTCGGCAGTAAGTCAAGAAACACACAAAATGTAGATATTAACGCAAATTACTGTACAGGCGTTAAGGCTCTATTTACATTGCTGCGAAACGAAATTTAAGCCGAATTTTGTTACGAAATTGTACATATTATAGTATAATGTACTTTATGTCAATTATCTAATGTACAAACTAAACTTCAGCCAGATTCGATGTAGAATAAATGTTGACAAACAAAAACATATGATTGTTAAGGTTTTTACCACAATTTCAATATTTTTTTCCCGAATTTCGATTAAACTATTGATAATACTCATCTTGAATTTATGTCTGTGATGAAGTTACTATAACAAAAGCTCCAAATTACTACAAATAGTAAGTAGTTGGATATGGATACGAACATAAAAATACAAAATAAATTCTTACTATTTCGTTACTTTTCATCTGTTGGTAATAGACCAACTATCTAGCAATAAACATTAATAAGTATCAAAAACTTAAAATTACTTTATTCATAAGTTATACGTATCAATAGGTATTTTGCATTTTTTTTAGTAATTGACTATTACTTAACTCAATTACTTGATTACCTATTTAAATTCCAACTACGCGAGCAGGCCGTGGGAAGACCTAATCTATTTTTTTATGATACCAAGCCACGGGAGGTACAACTCGTGCACATGGTGGTAAGCGACATGCTTGTTCATAACTGTTGCCAGTCAGAGCTTTAAATCGCAAAGATTTTAGAGCCACTACCACTGCGCTCGTTACCCGAGACATGTTGACAAGTCCTGTTGCCTGTAATTTCACAAACAGCCTTATTTACCCTTCAAAACCAAAATGCAGCAATGCTCACATTACTGCTAGGCGGCAGACATAGGTGTGGTGGCATACTTCTCTAACGTACTCTTTCACAAGGAGCTCTAGTGCTATTAAATACGAAACGGTAGTTGCGGGAAACGTGTGACATGTTTTTTGGGTTTTATTTTTGTACGTTGCAAAACATTCATTCCGTTCCACGGTATTGTGCATTACGCCTAAAGATACTTCAGAAACAGTAAACTCTTTCGCTATAAATTTTGTATTTCACTTCTTGAGTAAACCTTGAAAGTAATGTGTTTAGATTGGCATATGTATATTTCATACAAAAGTTTTTTTTTTTTTTTTTTTAATATATAATAGACACACGCTTGGCCACAATCTCACCTGATGTTAAGCGACGATGTGACCGACGATGGGACGCGTTTGCCTAAAAAAATGCCTATTCACTCTAGCCTTGAATAGCCCCAAATTGTACTTTTCGGGAAATACAGATGCCGGTAGAGCATTCCATTCCTTTGCCGTACGCATCAGAAAGGAGGAGGCAAAGCGCTTAGTGCGAATAGGTGGAATATCAACGACATAAGAATGGAGTGCTCCGGACCTTCTAGTCGACCGAAGGAGGAACGGTGAGGGCGGAACCAAATTGAAAAGTTCCTGCGCACACTCCCCGAAATGTATCCGATAGAAAACCGACAAGCAGGCTACTTTTCTGCGATGATCGAGATTTTGGAGCTTCGACTCCACAAGAGGATTATTGTTAATAAGTCTCTTTGCTTTACGCTCCACCGAGTCCAAGGCAGCTAACTGGTATTGGGCAGAGCCGTCCCAAAGGTGGCAGCAGTACTCCATACAGGATCGAACTTGTGCTTTATACAGATTTAAAAGCTGTTCAGGTGTGAAGTACCGCCTGACCTTGAAAAGTATGCCTAGTTTTCTGGCAGCAGTTTTTGCCAAGCACTCGATGTATCGCCCAAAGTTGAGGTTGGATGATAAGTCCAGACCAAGTAGCTCAAGGTGGTCCCTTATCGGCACGGATACACCTCGGAAAGTCGGAGTAAGGTGTAGGGGACTCCGTTTTGATGAGAAAAGACACGCCTGTGTTTTAGCCGCATTAAACCTGACCCTGTTAGCATCTCCCCAGTCGGAAGCAGCTTTCAGACTCAGGTTCAACCGGGTGACCATCGCCTCTCGCTTACACCGGATCTCTTCACTGTTGTCTCGGGTGTCTGGCACATAACTCACCGCCACTGTGCTGTCGTCTGCGTACCCAAAGATACCGGGCATCAGCAGCAGGTCGTTGATATGCAGCAAGAATAGAGTGGCGGAGAGGACAGATCCCTGAGGTACACCGGCATTTATACCATGAGGAGCAGACGAGTAACCATCTACAACTACACGGATTGACCTATCCTTCAGAAAATCGCCTATCCATGTGCAAAAGCCAACAGGAATTCCGTAAGCTGGAAGCTTGTTTAACAGGCTATCATGCCAAACCCTATCAAAGGCCTTTGATATGTCGAGAGACACGGCAAGCGATTCACCGCGTTTCTCGACAGCCTCGCTCCATAAATGTGTGGCGTACGCAAGAAGATCCCCAGTAGATCGTCCACGGCGAAAACCATATTGTCGATCACTGAGGAGATCGTTATCTTCGAGGTATCCAAGGAGACGGCTGTTCAATACACGCTCCATAGTCTTACAGAGTATGGAGGTGATTGCGATAGGTCGATAATTAGATGGGTCGGCATGGCTACCTTTCTTAGGTACAGGCTGTACATTTGCAAGCTTCCAGGATTTCGGGACTTGTCCAGAACTCATAGAGAGGCGATACAGGCGAGTCAACACCGGAGACAACTCGGGTGCACAGTTCCGCAGGACAATCGCTGGGACTCCGTCAGGGCCACTGGCTTTGTTGACGTCTAATTTGCGTAAAGCTTTCAACACCTCTTTTTGACGGATAGTGATTTCGGGCATTTCCGAGTCACATCGAGGTAGTGTAGGTGGTGTTTGCAAAGTAGCGTCAAGACGGGAGTTGGAAGCAAAAAGAGAAACAAAAAGATTTGCTTTCTCTTCAGCGGTATGAGCCAGCGATCCGTCATCTCTCATTAAAGGCGGAAGGGTTGACCTGCAGAAATTCGCTTCGACCGATTTAGCGAGTGACCAGAATGCTTTACTCCCTGATGGGTATGAAGCTAACCTGACCCCAATACGACTGATATGGCCGAAGCGAGCTTTCCGTATCGCTTTTTTGCAGGATCTAGCGGCTTTATTAAAGGCTTTCTTCAGACGGAGGGTTTCCGGTGCTTTGCGATCTCGAGCATCAGCCCAAGCCTGGTACGCAGATTGCTTTAGCGTTTCCGCAGAAGCACACTCAGCGTTAAACCAAGGGCGAGCTTTGCCGCTGGAGGAGACTTGGAAATACGGAATAAAGTATTCCATAGCCCGAATAATCACCTCAGAGACGGCAGACGCGCAGCACGTCGGATCGTCAGAAGAGAAGCACAGCTGCCGCCAGGGATAAGATGCAAAGAAATGCCGCATCGCATCCCAATCTGCTGACTTGTATCGCCACATCCTCCTAGTACTTCCCGTACTGAGATCGGGCGGGGAGTAGACAGATACAGATTTCACCAGACAGTGATCGGATGTCCCTAGTGGGGATGAGACCGATACTTGGTAGCGGTCTGGATCGGTTGTCAGCAGAAGATCCAGGCAATTGGCAGTGTGGTCGTCAACGTCCGGTACCCTGGTAGCGCAACTCACCAGCTGGGTGAGGTCTAGCGATAGAGCACATGCCCGCGCCTCTCTTCCAGCGTGGTCGGTTTTTTGGTATGGGAACAACCATTCCTGGTGATGGGCATTAAAGTCCCCCAAAAAGACAAGTTGTGCTTTAGGATACCGTTGTTGGACTGTTTCCGCCGAGCTGCAGAGATGGTTGAACAGCCTAGTCGTCTCCGGGTCTCCAGAATGCGACCGATACACACTGGCGTAGACAATTTGTTCCAGTCCAGTGTCTACCAGAACCCACATTACAGAGAGATCGGGGTCTTCAAGGTCACGGAGACGTTTAGAGCAGATGTCATCACGAGCGTAAACGCAGGTACCAGCGCGCTGCTTAAATTTGTGCTCCAGAATGTAACCTGGGTAATGCAGATACGCCGTGTCCGAAGGACATCTAATTTGGGTCTCCGTGAGGAAGAGCATGTGAGGCCTTTCAGTCTCAAGATGGTGGTGGACAGATGAGAGATTGGAGTGCAGACCTCGGATGTTCGAGAGGTGCACTTTAAGTGAAAGGACGTGCATCCGCTGTTTAGCCTTCCTCAATTTTCTTGACCTTTTCATATTAGGGTTAGAGTGAATGGGGAGAGCGAAGGCAGTTGTACGAGACACTACTACCGAAAGTCATGCGGCACATACCCTATATGGTACGCCGATGGGAAACTAGACTGGAGCGCGCGGGGACGCCCGAACCCCCCCGGGAGTGGCCATCGGGTCCTTTCATCCGGTCGCCAACCGGCACGATGGAGCACCCCGGGATTTTTCGCGAGTATTATTAACTTTGTTGCATTAACTCTGAGAAAAGAATTTAGAGCATTGTTGCTACACCAACGAGTTAATTTTGGCTTTGAAATAACGTTGAAAATAATCAATTTTTACATTTTATTTAATTTAGATTTTAATCTCACGTGAAGATTCTGAAAATTGACATGAAATTCATGTTTCGACATTTGCGAATTATAGTGGTATTCACCAGTAGGGCAGCACGATAGGGCGCGACTAGCGCAAGAGCGGTATAAAGCGCGAGATACTGCTATTCTCGCATGGAGATTTCTCGCCTTATGTCGCTCTAGCGCGAGTCGCGCTTTATCGTGCCAGCCCTGCAGAGACTAGTTTCTATGTCGCCTGTTGTATCCATTTTTTTTAACATGTACTATTTCTGTTTTCACCTTTGACAAGGAATTTATTTCTATTTCTGCGATACTTCTTGTAATTTTCCAATATTAAATATATAAAACAAAATCAACTTTATTTGACACAAAAATCATAGAAAATAAGATAATAAGCTTGTCACATTCCCGATTGCTGTACAAAATGTACATAATATGTGAAGTGATTTAGACTGAGACAATACCTATTGTTCCTATCTATATCGACCCAAGAGTATCTATAAAAATACGTTTTTCATACAACACTGAGGGCACACTTCATTAAGCTCGAAGGATTTAATTACATTTAGTACCATTGTACATTTAGCGCTTTTCTCTTTGTAGTTTGTTGTGTCCTTAGGAGGTTAAGTATGATATCTAACATAAAGCCTTTGTGGTATATAACTTATCACCTAATTATTTTAGGATGACAGGCGTTTCCTTCAAAATCTCACTTGTAGAACACGCATAAAAATTTTAAATTTATTTTATTCAAATACGCTTTTTCCTACTCTATATATACAGCTACAATTTTTATCCCAATATTTTTCCTTCGCCGTTACATAAATAGGTAACAGTTATTTATAATAAATATAACAAACTCATACTATAAATCTTAGAGAATAGAACACCTATAAATCCACTACGTCAGTCTGATCAACACACTGCAAACCTTACATACTTAATAAGGTATAAATTGTGATCGAAATAAAGTTGGGGTCATCTACGTATACATAAAGAAACTACTGTTTTTCAAATTTATCCGTGAGTCGTTTGTTACGTGTGAATTAAATATTTCCCTGTTTATTTGGATTTCTGTGCTTACAGGCTTAGCATGATTACAAAAGATATCTACCCCGTGCTGTCAATTTACTCCCAAAAGTGACATCATCTTTGCCATCACGCACATTAAAATACGTACAACACCATAACCAAGTCAAACTGAGCACTAGTAGTAAAATTTTATATATAAATTTATTTACACACTCTTAAAGAATGTCTGAAATATACAGCCCGATAGAATTCCATTTTCAAAAATTCATTATTTCTTTAGAATTTAAATGCGTGAGAGATTTGACCACTTAACCTACCGCCTCTTCAGCAGAGACAGTGAGTTCGAATCCGGTCCCGCACCTCTGAGTGTTTCGGAATTTAAGTGCGAAATTTAATTTCAAACCTTGAGCATTTCGATGAAGGAAAACAGAAAACATCGTGATGAAAACCGTACGGCGAAGTCCCCACCCAGCACCAAACTCGATAGATAAGAAACCAGTTTAGCGTCGTTACCGTCGAGTTTTGCTTACAGAAACACAACTAACATTAAAATCATTACACTATTTCGATTAAGGTGTTATAAAAGCCTCCAGCGACCATGCATGCGTCGGAAATTTACACAACCGTATAGCTATGCACTTCAGACTCTATTCATAACCGTGCGTACGCGGAGCCTTTGACAGGGCTTCAGCGGGTCTCCATTCAGCCGATGAATGTGGCCCGATGACAGAGAATGTGTGGGCCTGCATTAATTACACCAAGTCGAACGCAGACCCGATCGCATTTGCATCGGACGTGGTTCCTGCATCGCATTGTGTATTACTTTGTGGTACAGTAGCTTACACTGTTTTGTTTAATGTTAAGTAATGTTTAGTTATATTACTCCATTCATTCTTGTTTATATTTTTGTACTACCAGTTAGAGAAACGTGCTCTAAGTAATAACGAAATTACGTTATATGTACTCTGTCTTTACAATTAATGACATATTACCATATTATTATATTAAGTAAACTCATTTACTTTTTTATATTCACTTACTCGTAAGCTGGGATTCCACCCCCATTTTGGCCATTCCAAGGACACGCAAGGATTTTCAAGGATTCTTCTACATGTATATGGCTAATGGCTACGGAGTGGAATTCCCAGTCTGAGGACTTGTTCCCTGAACGGTATAGCTTGGGCCTGTTCAAGGTGAGAGTGAATAGGCATTATTTATATAAGCAAACTCCATCAACACCTAAATAAATGCCTATTCACTCTCGCCTTAAAATGGCCCAAGCTATACCGTTGACTTCATCATTTACTTTCCACCAAGTGAGATGAAAATCAAAGTTCACTTCTTTTTTTAATAATAAAAAAACTTTTATAAATATTCTTTTTCCCTGATCTGATTTCGGATTCTAATTAGGTAATTATACACTGGCGTATAAAACGGTAGCAGAATGAAATATAATATGGTTGTAGAGCAAACATTTATGTATACTAACTACTAGTAGGTACAATATATTAAAATTATAGGGAAAACGATCCATGCATAGAGTGATTTCTAATCAAAATAATAAAACTAACAAATTTTATCGACAAAAAAATTGAAACCATCTTGACGGAACAACTCATAGCATGAAATTTGTGCCTATCATCCGAAGTCTAAAAAATCGTGTACCAATTCTTAAAGGTTACGACTTTTCTAATACTTAAATAACAATAATGAATAAATTCTACAATGAAAACAAAACAAGTTGTTTGACAAAACATTTTTTCTCTAAATTTGTTTGTTATAAATGAAAATGACGTAGCCGACATAGAAACCAAGTAAGCATTTTCTATTTTAGGACAATGACCTTTATTAACCTACCAAATTAAGTTCTACTATAAACAAATATTTACCCACACTGCCTCCCTAGTTTCAGTTTGATTGATGGACATTACTCTAAAAATATCCAGGACATCATAAACATGACGTAATATTCGTCGTGATAAAAATTGATTTACTTTCCTTGGTTTAGGTTTTATGAATGAATCCCATCAATTCCTCTCACACTGAATGAAATTAATTTTTAATGGCAGTTTAATATTAAACTATAAGTAGGTACACTAAAGTATTATATTTATTTATTAATATAGTAACAACGTATTTCAGAATCATAAATGCAAATAGTAGGTATTCTAAACAATCTGTGACATCTCTAAGTTTTTTTCTGTAATAATCGATTATGTGTTATTTATGAGTCCACAATATGAGTAAGCTTACATACTATTTTTAATCTTTAAATGTATATACATATGTATATACGTTTATTTCTTTAGATTTCTCATAGGTAGGTACTTCCTTGCTATGAACTGTTCCGCCAAAGTGGATAAAGAAACATTTGTCGCTAAAATTTGTAGTTTTTATTATTGGAATAAGCGGTTTTGATTAATCACCCCAAACACTGAGCGTTTTCTTTATTATTTATTGTTTGTTATTGTATATATACAATAATACCTACGTGAAGACCTCTTTCATAATACTTAGCATTTATATCTACCTAAAAAAAAGTTCTACAAAGCCATGCTATCTTTGTTATATT
>NW_020654358.1:0-13951 GCF_003589595.1 Hyposmocoma kahamanoa
AAATCTGTTACCTCTCAAATTATGCCCCAAATTGTTAACCATTGAGCGGTTGATGTCGTCATAGTAATAATAGAAAGCCCACACCTGTCGTCGGTTATAATTGAACTTTAAAGTTTGACTGATTCCAGTTGAACCTTCGTCTTGTCGCTGCGTTTTAAGGAACTAAATTTAGGTATAAAAGCCGTAAAAAGGAATAACTAATCTGAAATTTGTTTTCCTGAAAACCTGTACATTACAAAATTTTTGTGGTATTCAAACTTCGGCAAATTTTAATAGCAGTAGAACTCCTTGTGAATGAGATCGTCCAGGGAATTTCTGCCGCCAAGAAGTAATGTCAGAATTACTGCGTTCCAATTTGGAAGGGTAAGGGTGCTGGTGAAATTACAAATATATGGGACTTGTCAACTTATGTCTCAAGGTGTCGGGGGCAGTGGCAGTGCCCCTAAGATCTCTGCAGTTTAAAACTTTGAGTGGTAATGCAACTGTTATAAACAGGCGTGTCACTTACCATCAGGTGGGCAACTTGTTCGTCCCATCACTTGGTCTCTTCGTCCTGTCGGTAACCTATCACAAACTCAAATTTATTTTTTCCGAAATAACATTTGTTCGACATTTCATTACCCCAAAAACCAAATTTTTAACGAAACCGTTGTTCTTTCAGGATATATGGGATGTTTATCGCAAAGACACGATAAGGTTCGGTTAGATTAGGCTAAGTTTCGAGGTTATGAAAATTCGAGCAAACCTTAATTCTTTGTTAAATATCATTTCGGACTTCTGACAGGTAACCCTTCCTATCCATTATGCCACGCTAGTTGTGGTCGGTACAACAAGAATTTTTCTTCCACTCTCCCCTATCAGCCGTTATTCCCATACTCACACCTTTCTTACCCACGTGATCTTTCACAATAGATGGATATCTATTCTTTGGCCTTTCTTTCCCCTTATATCCCTCCACGTTCATACCTAACACTCTTCTCGTCACATGACATTCTTTCCTCCGCATGACATGTCCATACCAATCTAACCTGTCACTCTTCATCTTTTCCGTCATTGGCGCTACATTTTAACTTCTCCTGATGTACTCATTTCTTATCTTGTCCTTTACCAGGTTTTGTTCGTCCAGTCACTAGATTTCATTAAAAAAATGACAGTCCGACGTGCTATCGACTTGCGATTGAAGAGCAGAACACCAAAAAATTGTTATTGTTTATTGTTAGTTTACTATTCAACTCGATGCCTAGCCACTGAAAATCATTACTCTTAAATTAACTCTCGAAAAGATCCCTAGTTTATACCTACGTTCGCTTCTATAGTATGTCGTGCTGGTGGCAGTCTCCAGCAACATTCTGAGACAAAATCACTGCACCCAGACCTGTACTCACTCAACTCAGGTTTGGTAGTCTTCCAAAGGTCAAATGCTGAATAAGCGCAAATGATGAACTGAACAAGTGGTGCGAAATTATAGATGAAACTCCAGAAGCGAGCGGATCAACAACCCTGAGCAATAATCATTACTCTAGTCTCATCAGCCTTGAAAGATGCTTTATTACCGTTTAGCAGGGCACCAAACTTTCAAGATCCTGCCATTGATAATCTATCGACAGACAACAGAGACGATTTAAAATTAGTATCTTTGCTATCAGAAATTATAACATTTCTTCCAACGATTATTAATATCAGAAAACGGTCCCAAAAACGTCCCATTCCATTTATCATATATTATTATTAAGAAAGCTATTACAAATAAATTATTACTTTTATTTTGTTTCAGGTACGACATTCAATTGTTTCGTTGAGCATTTCTTGATGCATATCACTCCCAGGTAAGTGTTAAAATGTTAGTGGCAGTAGAGCTTCTTGTGAAAGAGTTTGTCCAGGGAAGTGCTACTTCTATACCTATTTCTGTCTCCATGTGTGCGTACAAGTTTTACAGGGTAAGGATGTTAGTGAAACTACAGGTACACTTATCAACTTTATATCTCACGGTGACAAGTGCAATAACAATGCCTTAAACATCATTGCGTCATATGTTATGAGTCACGTCGCTTAGCACCACTTGTTCAGTTTAATTCAATACTGGACCTGAGTTTGAGTGAGTACAGGCCTGAGTGCCCAGCCACCTTGTCTCAGAATGACTGAAGCTGAAGACTCATCAGAAGGGCAGCTTTACGTCATCCAGCGAAAAAGGTATTTTCTCATTTCAGAAAAGTCATAAAACGGTTCAATGCCATCTAGCGGCATCTTGCTTGAACTATGTGTACTGTACTAAAGCTACTGAGTTTATAAAAATCTTATTATCAAAAGTCCTCAAGGAGAATCATTTCAGAGTTCAAAAATTCCTGGTCATACATTAAAAGCGCTACAACCGCAGCAAGCTGACGAATAAACAAATTCATTTCTTTCTATTGACGACAAACATTTGACATCGGGACGCAAGTCTATGCATTTACAAACACTTTTGACTTGTTTGGTTGGTTTTATAGACGAGCGGTTTTTAAACCGCGTTTTGTTTAATATTTCTGTTGATATAAAGTATGTTAGATTGGTTACATAGTTTTTAGTTATACAGTGTTATTTTATATAGTATTTCTTCTTCGTCTTCCTCTTCTTGTCATTATGTGTCCAGGCTAGGTGGGATCGGCATAACATTGTATTTCTCTTCCACTCATACCTTTCTTATCCATATCATCTTTCACACAATCCATCCATCTTTTCTTCGGCCTTCCTCTCCTCTTAAATCCCTCCATATTCATACCTCTTCTCGTCACAATGACATTCTTCCCATCGCATAATATTTCCGCATTATTTATATAGTATACTTTAGTAGTATATTTTGTGTCGTGTTTTATCGTGAATATTCTAGATGTTTATCTATTTTTTGCTCAGAATTGTGTGATTGTTCATTTTTAATGTGTTTTCAACCATTGCGAGTTATGAAAAATTATCAGCGACAGCTATGCATGCCATAGTCCTATGTAGCTGAGTCATTGACCATTTGACAAGTTTGTTTCATAAATAATAATAATAATAATAACGCACACACTCAACATAGCCCCAAAATAGGGAGACCCTATGTCGCGGGTATCATGGATACATAGACAACCACAAATTACACCCAAACTCACGAGAGAAATAAATGTAGGCCATACAAATATTTCTCTCGGCCCGAGAATCGAACCTGGGACTTTTGCGTGGCAGTTCGTTAGTTACAATTATTTTCTATTTAATTATTTTTATTGTTTTGTATCACTCATTAATTGCGTCATCCCATGTAATTTTGATCTTTATGACGCAATCTTTATGGTGCATTGTATCGCCAATACTAAAAATATAAGTAAACCATTGTGCATTTAGGAACGGTTTGCTAGAAGACGTCGGTTCGAATCCGGCCGGATCGAAGGAATTTCTTCTAAGTTTTCGATCTTTGCATTAATAATCATAACGAACTAGTGGAGTAATTTCACATAAAAAACAATTGAATATCAATTCAATAAAAATTTAAAGTATCTAACATGCCTAGATTATTTCGAATGGCTTGCATACCGGTTTTCATGCTGTTTTTCTCTCTTTCGGATTCGATGCCGATGGGTTAGTATAGAAAAACTAAATTTTCTATATTATCTTGGATCTCGGTGTTTGTGGTACCATTCCATAACATAAGCGCTTTAGTTACTTACTTTAGTATCGGATCAACGTGTGTGATGTAGTCTAATATTTATAAATATTTATTATTTAATGAGATACTTAAAGAATACTAATATAGTTTGAAGCATACTCAATTTAAAAAAAACTGTCGTAAAATGATAGTAATGTCAAATTTTTATAGCACGTGTATCAGAGTCGTGTTTTACACGCTCGTCTGCAACCTAAGTTCGTTCGTTAGTTGTTTCGGACGCTAATGTGAATTCCGCTTTACTTTATCACTTCCTCGTAACTGTACTGTGAAATATGCCTTAGAAAAAAAGATTTGAATGTTTCCAACAAAATTGGGCCTTTATGATTTTTGTGTGTGATCTTGCTATGAATTATTAATATAACACTCGAATTTTCCATTACAGTTTTAATGTAATATTTCGTATGGGGAAGTCTTAGTGTCATAATGCACTTATATTTTTTTTACAATTTCTACGAAGTGTGCAGTTCTAGTCCTGGATATAAATGGATAGACACTTTATTTGTGGTAATGTGGGATAGTTAATTTGAAGTGAAGGGACGAACCAGTCGTGCGCCTGGTGGTAAGCGACACGCCTAACCATAGCAGTTACAGTGCCACTCAGAGCTTTAAATCGCACTGCCACTGCGCCCGTCACCCTGAGACATAAGTTGACAAGTCCCATGTGCCTGTAATTTCACCAGCTTGGTGGCAGAAAGAACTCTTGCACAAGTTCTACTGCTATTAAATAATACAAATAGGTACATAAACGATAATAACCGCATGTTTGGACGTGTCACACCCTCCAATTATCGACAATTTTGTCCAACTTATAGTCAAAAACCTGAAAAACATCAATACAATTTTTTATTAAATTATTTTATATCAATAAATCTGTAAACGCTATTGCGTAAGATTACGATTATAATTTCTCTATTGAACAAATGCATAACAATAACTCTAATGTTGTATTCAAATACATGATGAAATAAAATCGGAACACAAGATAAATAAAATACAGCAAAAAAATATGGAAACAAAATTTCTTCGTAAATGTTTAGCTACATGCTTGTAGAAGATATTTATTATACGTGGGGTTGCGAGTTAATGATGTCAGTAAATTCCCTGGGCGTGGACATGTCTTTTTACGTCAGCATTAGTGACTGTATTACAAGTACCGACTGATTATGCAGTTGGCGTTTTGTCAACTGCATTTCTATTGTAGGAGCAGTAGAGCTCGTTGTGAAAGAGTTCGTCCAGGGAAATTCTGCCACTTTACTGCGTTTCGGTTCCGTTTTCGTATTCATTCCGAATCCCAGACTATGCAAATCTAAAAAACTCGGACCCATTTCGGAAAAAATACGAATATCGCTTATACACTTAGAGATAAAACAATACTTCGGACACCTGTGGGAACGCATTGCGGTTTCCAGCTAATACTGACTTTGTGACCTTTTTGCTACCGCTGCTGGCACCACACAAATTATCTCTATATCTAGTGTTCTTTTTATTACTTGTGTGAATAGTTGGTGTTTTAATTTAATCTAATTCTTTTTTATTTTATTTTTATTTTTTTTGCTTTGTGTGTGTTTTTCTTTCATAATTACTTATTTATGTTTTACGTTGAATGTTTTGTTTTTGTTCTATGTTGTTTCATTTTCTTTTCTTTTTTCTTTTGTAGTGTCATTATGGTAAACAAGTAAATGTATGCAAAAGTGTTTTTTTCCACGCTGGCATGGAAAATCTTTTTAAAATTCGAACTTGACGATTGACAGTGTTGCACCTAACTTTTTCTTTCGATAAAAAAAACATAATGACACATTCAAACTACGCGATTTGTCGTACGCGCGCCAGCACATCAAGCTACACATTGACGTATCTTGTTCCGTTGCACTGGAGGCGATTTTCGAAAAAAAATGTGTAGTCTGATGTGCCGGTGTCCGTACATTATTTATGTGATATAAATCAGTTGATATATTTTATTCTTGTCGACATTAAATTGACAACATAACTAATTTTGTTTATTAAATTATTTTCATTCGTCGAATAACTAAATTGATATGTTTTTCGACTGTTTTTCTTTCATCTACCATTTTTCTCGCTATAGTGAAAGTAGTGTGTTTCGCTCGACAGCAAAGTTGTCTTGCGTGCTGCGGCTTGAAACCCTCGCTTATTTTTGAAGCACAAGCGAAGCGATCTTAGACTCCTTCGCTTGCTCTGGTTTCAATACAAGCATTCGCGCAATAAACTTTTCAGTAATACATAACAAATAAGTGTTTCTTTCTTTCTTTTTCTTTCTGAATATGATGACAAAGCCCAAATCCGTTTTTCAATTGTCTATTTTATTTTTGATCCTTTTCGTCCTTTTCAATATCAATTTGATGGTCACTTACTCCATACAGCGTATCATTCGCCCATCATAGCAATATTGAACATTCTCTCACACATAAAGTGTCTCGTTCAACTAACATCAGAACAATTCTGTTTCATATTTCCTTTTTCTTATTTACTGTAACAAGTTTGTGTCTGTTATTTATATCTTGTCTAACGTCTGAAAATGAGTGATGACCTGTCACAGACGTTATTGCTATAATGAATTTGTTTTGTTGTGTACGAGATATGTACTTAAGTTTTTCTACCTGCCGAACAAATTAAGTCCAATTTGACGTATTTTTTGGTTGAATCATTAACGTATTGGTATAATTGTCCATTTCAAATTCAAAGAATCTTTATTTCACAGGTGAACAACCACATATTAGGACAGCGTAGGTAATTTTTTTTTATAATATCAAGAAAATATTCCATATTTTCTTCAAATTTATGTACCATTACTGAGGTACCCTCTTTCCAACAAAAAAAGAATCTTCAAAATAGGTTCACAAATGTATTATCGCGTAACATACATACAAAAAAACACAGTCGAATTGACAACCTCGTCTTATTTTTGAGGTCGGTTATAGACAATCTTCTTAATAAATAAAAAAAAGCTTTATTTGACATTTTTATTGAATTGATATTCAATTATTTTTTGTGAAATTACTCCACTAGTTTGTTATAATTATTAATACAAAGATCGTACAATCAGAAAAAATTCCTTCGATCCGGCCGGATTCGAACAGACGTCTTCTAGCTTACGCTATATCACTATACCAACGCTGTACCAACTAAGCCACGGAACGAACCAGCGGACCTCACGAATTTTTCTATGTGCTTGCGTCGTGTCTTTGTATTTGGTTTTTTCAACGACTTTACAGCTACCAGTCCTGGCGAGAGATGTCGCTATTCACTGTATTAATTAAATTTTTATTGAATTGATATTCAATTATTTTTTGTGAAATTACTCCACTAGTTTGTTATAATTATTAATACAAAGATCGAACACTCAGAAAAAACACTCAGAAAAAATTCCTTCGATCCGGTCGGATTCCGGTCGTGGCTTAGTTGGTATAGCGTCTGGCACGGTATGCAAGAAGACGTCGGTTCGAATCCGGCCGGATCGAAGGAATTTTTTCTGAGTGTTTTTTCTGAGTGTTCGATCTTTGTATTAATAATTATAACAATTCTTTCTTTCTTAATTATTTTTTTGTTAGTTTGAAACAAAGTAAAGCTTATAACCCTGTTATATGATCGCTTCTTTTTTGAAGAAGAACTTAATAATTCAATTTGTCGTCATTCAGCAATCAACCGCTAGATGGCAGCACATTGATTGAAATTTCAATGTAATATCAAAACTTCGTTACTTGTAATAATAGATATTGATGGTATTGAATTTTCAACGATATGCCAACAGGGTAATTTTAAAGTAACAATCCAGAATTTGTAATTTATTTTTATTTTGAAATTGTGACCAATCAATATCAAGATTTTGTAGTGTTTCGAGTGAAGGATGTGTGAGTTTTGGCGACATTGGTTCAGATAGTAATCGAGGTCTAAGGCACTTCCTTTGTTTTTTTTCTTCCGTGCGTCAGACAGATAGGAAATAAGTCGTTGGAGAAGGTTCCTTTCATGCACGTTCAAATCTTCAACCTGAATATGCCACTAATTATATCATATGTCATTACGTATTCTTACGACAAAGTTCTGAAAATTAAAGGAAATCATACTTAACACTTAGCGCGCCCCAATTCCTACGTGATTGTACCAACAATGGCCTAGTTGAAGCTTCGTCAGCCAATTGGGGTGTTCTAATTCATTTTCAGGACGTATATCTAATTTATATTAGGAAGTAAGAAATATTCCTTTGGGGGAATCAGGAAAGTTTAATTGTTAGATCTGTCTTTATTAACTGACTTGAAAAAAGGAGCAGGTTCTTAATTCGATTGTTTTTTTGTGTATGTGAAGCGATTACTCCGTCATTTGTGAACGGACTTAGACGTTTCTTTTTTTGTTGGAGAGAGGATACGTCAGTATTGTATCATATCCGCTCACGCGATACATGCAGCCATAGACGCATACCACACCTAGAGGTGCCGGTGATGATTTTATACCGATTTATCGGATATCGAAGTTATAATAGGTAAAAGAACTAATATTAATTGCTATTTCGGTAACTACTCTAGCAAACCATAAAGTTTTTAATGCCTGGGTCTGTCATTTAAAAAAAATAAACAACTTCAAAAATACGTCACGACAATCGTGTGTGTTATTGTTTGGGCTGGTGATTTCGGTGTTTATTTATTGAAAACATACCGTATGTAGCGTTTTTCAACTTTACCCTGAATATAAATGTTTATAAACTATTCTTTAAGGAGTAATTTCATGGTAAACGTTAGAACTACTCAAACGGAATATTATCATATTTATCCAAGTACACCAAAAATTTCATTAGTGCTTTTTAAGTGCAGGATTTGCGGTGTATTACTGCATTTAATTTGAGATGTTTTTGTTGGTAGTACGGAGGGTATTTATTTAGCAATGCAGAATAATAATTTTTTTTTATATAAACTTGTATTGAAACTGAATGCTTTTCTAATTTGCGAAACCAAATAGCCGCCATTTTGCAGTAGGAGGAGCGCATCGCGTGAGCGGATATATTATTTAAATTTAAAGGAAATATTCCACCTCTAAGCGTGGCAAACTAGGGATTAATCCGGCTTCGCGCATTTTCCTTTAACCAATTTGAACAAAACATTGACAAACAGGTGTAATTCCAATAAAAAAGCCAATAAGAAAACTTATAAAGTTTGTTTTTTAAATAAAAAAGTTTAAATTTATGATATCAATTCACGGGACTATCAATCTTACGCCTGTTAGTAAACGACATGACTACCCATAACAGGTGCAGTGTCACTCAGAGCTATAAGCGCAAAGATCTGAGACGTAAGTTGGTAAGTCACATGAGCTTGTTGTTTCACCAGCACCATGAAAACTGGAATACAGAAATGATCACATTATGGTTTGGCGGCAGAAATAGGTATGTGCTCTGTCCGATGTTACGGGCCTGTAAAAAGCTCGATACGTTTGTTTATTTGAAAAAAACAATAACTCGTGCTTTAGATCCGAAAAAATTGTTTTATTACATTTTCGGTTTTTATGTGTAAATTTACAGAACGGAGAAGTAATTAAGTTTACTGCTCCTTCAAAAACTGAGCTTCTTTAGCATTTTCTTTTTGTTAGATTTGCTTGATATTTACCATTATTGAAGGAATAAAGGTCTAAAAATCATTTAAAATTAGATCTAATAACTGATACGTTAGTTTAACACCGATAATGAACCTTCCTGTTAACTTTGAACTTAATACTCATTAGAGGTATTAACAAGTTCACCTTCCCAACCAGTTTCTTAAGTTAAACTTGCCAAAGTAGGATTCAAAATACGAAGTTTATAGTTAGTCGAACATTTACTTACATTTTTATAGTAATTTAACGGCATTGACTTACAAATAAATGGACGACGGGTCTAATACAAAAACCACGAAAAAAATGTCCCAAGTCAACCTATTTAAACGTGGTGACATGTAAAGGAATATGAAAAAGCTAAAACGTTGAATTTAAATTGTAATGTCATCGCAGTACTGTCTAATTTTGCTTGCTTCGCTGTCAGTCGAACAAACGAAGACTACAGCGTGAATGACGCTCTGTATACGATTTTAAACGCCCTATAAGTTCGGTCACTTTTTAGCGCGGACTCGACGTCCATATATAATTAAAAGTCAATGTTTAACGGAGTATTTTTTAATTTTACATTTTTTTATCGTTGATTTATAAACAGAAAAGGAATATTTAAAATATATAAAAATGTTAATGTAATATAATAAAGTCTTTAACAGAATATTTTAATAAGTTAAGTTTTTATAACGTTTTCCTTAATTAATGAAAAAGTGGAAGAATTTTTAACGTTAAAATAAAAAATACATTTTAAACTGTGTGAGGTAAAGTCGATAGATTTTTGATTTCATTGATTTTTTAAGCAAAGGTTCTTACGTATACAGCCTTGTATAATATTACGGTTTTAAGAAGTTAGAGTTTTTAAAATAATCAGTTCCCATGAATTTTGAATAAATAATAGGTATTTATTTTACTATTGATGTCCGATCCGATATTTCTATGGAGTAGGTACCAGAGAAGAAATGAATTAAATGTAAATTCAGTTTTTGTTTATGATTCTGAATAATTATTGCATATACAACCAATAACGGCGTTCTAAAATCTATGAAATTGTTCAAGAATAAGAACTTTTGACACACATATGTGCCAATTTAATTTATTACGAGCTGACACCGTATGTGCCACGAATTTTTTATTGTTCCCTGCTGTGTTTTCTGTTAAAGCTATTTTTTTTTGTTATTGTTTCTATTTGTTGATTTTTACTTTCTTTTGTTTAATTTGGCAGTTGTTTAGCTGTGTTGAAAAGACTCAAAAAGATTGTCCTCAACATTCAAGTGCGGTAACTTGTAGTGCGTCTACGTGATATACTTATCGCGAGAAACAAAATAATAGAACCCTCCGGCTTGTTGTATGTATAGATTTTACGAAGTGTTGTGTATTGCATTGAAGTAATAAAACACCCAACCGAATTCAAATGCCATTTCAATTGATATTTTAATAAAGAGATTCATAATGTAGATTAAAAACATCAATATCATATCACTAATTACGTAATAGAATAAACTCGTGTACGCGCTATATATTTATTCATTAAATCATCGAAAACTTTTTATCGATATACCTCACCTCTGCTCTATTCTCACTAGTTTCGTGTAACTTTTACTTTAGTTTATCAATTTGGTTAAACAAAATTTATTTACTTAAAAGCGAGACTTGTAAAAATAATTTATGAAATACGTAAATTAGTGGATGTCGTTACAAGCTTAGAATAATAACGCATAGAATGATAGTTTCACATCAAACGAACTGTCACAAGTGAGGCAACAATCAAGTTCATGTAGGCTAGTTTTAGTAGTAGGTTAATTTTCGGTTTTAGTGAATATTTATATAAAAATCCAAGTTGAAACGCGTTACTTCCTTGTGGAATGTGATGTTAGTATCTATTTTATGTTTGTCTGACGTATTTTTACATTCATTTACCGCACATTTCGTCATTTTTAACTAAAATTCTTGATCTGTTCGCGGTGCAAGTTGACCTTGAGCACTGAAGGCCCGCACGCTCGTGTAGGCCCTTTGGGAGAGCTTCAATTTGCCACACTTAGCATGTGCGGGCTAGGTTTCTATGCGTTATTATTCTAAGGTTACAAGGTTATAATAAATAGAATTTTGTGAAGTGTGTCACAGGGGTCATCCTAGAAAAATTGTAGTATGAAGATTTTCGATCATTTGAGTTGATATCATCCAAGATAGTAAATGAAACAATTTTTCGAGATTCCAGGCGTATATTTGTTTTTGCAAACAAACCAACGTTTCGGGCCCTTTACAAGTCCCATGATCACGGTTGACTGAGGTGGTACAGTCATCAGACATAACTGGTTGTCTAAACAAACCACGCTATTTTTTCACGATAGTTACAAAAGTTATTAATTAAATACCTTATTTTTAATTTTACTAAGAAACATTCTAATTTACGCTACATTATCTTTTACGAATTATTTTATTTTAACAATAGTTTAATTTATTATTAATTAACAATGAAAATTAGAAAAAATTAAAACGTATTAATTAGTACTGCAGTCTTATGTCTGTTTGGGATTTTTCATCACTGGATCCCAAACTGGTGGTACGGAGAAAACATCTTCCCTGTTGAAATTGGGATGTTTTTTAATTTCAATGGCCATTCGCAGCATCCTGGGTGGATAATGGACTTCGTTTATACACGCGATTTAAATCCGGAAAAGTAGTTTTATTTCCTATGTGTAACAATCGCGAAAACCTCAGAACTCGATATCATCCAAGATGTCAATTTACTTATGATTGTAATTTACACAGAATACTTAATACGGAACACAGCAGCTCCGTTTCGCAATTAAGATTGGCGTTGGTATTTTTTTTACGAACCGATACAAAATTAATAAAAAGTAACGGTAACAACTACAACTGTCGTACACAGAATAACCGCCTATGGCAGTCGATGAATGAAATTCAAATATTTTTATGACAAATTAATATATTCGTCGCCATAATGTGTATGTACACTCACGTGCGAGTCTCGAGTTGACTCGACTTGTTTGCACAACTGTACTTTGAGTTTTATTGTTACATTCTTCGAGGCAAAGTTTCGAGTGTGGTTCCGTACCAGATGCGAAGATGTTTCAAACGATTTTGTTGATATTATGTTTTTTGAACGGATTTACCGATTAAGTGTACAAATTGGTATTTTAAAAAGTGTTAAGAGTTTTTTTTATGATAGCAAGCGACGGGACGAACAAGTCGTGTGCCTGGTGGTTAGCGACACGCCTATCTATAACAGTTGCAGTGCCACTCAGAGCTTTAAATCGCAAAGATTTAAAGGGCACTGCCACAGCGCCCATCACCCTGAGACATAAGTTAACCAGCATCAAAACTCAAAACTGGAACGCGGTAATGCTCATTTTATTGTTTGGCGGCAGAAATAGGTGGCAGTACTTCCCTGGACGAACTCGTTCATAAGGAGCTCCTACTAAAGGGCTTTGAAGGGTTAAGGGTTCTAGTGAAATTGCAGGCACATGAGACTCAACAGCTTATGTCTCAGGGTGACAGGCGCAGTGGCAGTGCCCCTGTAATCTTTGCAATTTAAAACTCTGAGCGTTACTGCAACTGCTTTGGACAGACGTGTCGCTTACCACCAGGTGCACGAATTGTTCATCACGTCTTTTGGTGTCATAAAAAAGACAGACATGAGTTCTTAAGTCTTTTGTTACAATCTAAAATAAAGAATTGTTGTTTTGCAGTAAAAACAGTTTAAGTCAGTCTTTCAAAATATTGCATAAATGTATAAAGGACAACTGCATTGAGAACGTACGAAATGCTAAAAATGAATACCAATTCCACCTTTACGGAACTCAAAAGCAATTATTGTCCAAAATTCACACGGCTACATTCAAAACGAAACTTTATTTCTACTGCATTATGAACAGTTTCCTTTGCGCAGTACCCGATTTCATCTGCATGACTAAATGTGCATTTTGAAAATACAATTGTAGGTCTGCGACTCTGTCCGTTTTTATTCCGTAAGCTTTAAAGCTGTTTTCCCTTGTGTGAGGTATGGTAATTCAAATGCACACAATAGCGTGTTTGCTAAAGGTGTACTGACATTAGGGGTACGGTATATTTAATAGTAAGCAGTGAGGTAACTTTAAAAAGACCTTTGAGATGTATTTGCTGTAAGTTCTAATTGGATTATGAGTTCTATACTAGCTAGAATATAGCAACTTAGAAACCTACTTTTATTACCTATTTCTATGCCTATCCCAGAAACCAGTTATCAAGTAAAGCAGGTGTATTAAACACTGATGTGAGTGTAGAAAACAAAGGAGATTATTTTATTAGTGGAGCTGGTGAAGGTCTATAATAGCCTCTGCCTGCCCTAGTGGGAGAGGTATGATTGTATGTAAGTAAAACAAGTATCTTTGGTTTACTAGGTACTCTACAATAAGGATAGGTAACTCGTTGATATTTATATCCAGGTAAGTAGAAGAGCCTGGGTATAGGGTAGTTGGTGTTTATAGAACAAGCCACAAATATGAAGGATATTAGCGAAAGCGTTAGTTATTGTTACAATTTCAGCTAGTTCAATTTTTTGATCGACAGAAATACAGACTTATTGTAATTTGCCTGATTTCTATTTCGATACATTTTTTGCCGTATATTGCGTTTTTATCTCAGAAATGAATTTGTTTATTTATCAACATGCTGTGGTTGCAGTGC
>NW_020654359.1:0-16659 GCF_003589595.1 Hyposmocoma kahamanoa
TTAGTAGGTTCAAAGTTTACTGTTCAGGATACATTGCTGCTTTATCAAAGGGTTGTTGAATCGCGCAGCGATGCTTAATTAGCATTGTAGTGTTTGCTATGCAGGTTTGAAATTTGATATTTTCGGAAATATCAACCGTGAATTCGAATTTCACTTGTATACAGGGCACGGAACTTCTGGCGCTAATTGATATTGGGTATTCTACGCGCTCCGTGTTATGTACGTTACGCGATAACTCCGGATAATTTGTGAACCGATATTGATGATTCTTTTTTGAAATTTGAAGAAAATATTTCACCTCTAAGGATGGTAAACTAGGGGATGAATGACTTTTGAGGTCGGTTTTTATAACCGGAGGTTACGTTATTGAGGCCGTGTGTAAGCCCAAGCGACACAACCTGCACGTCCGGGGCGGCCGACGCGGGACTAAAGCGGTCTCGAGCGAAACGAGGCGGCTTTGGCTAGTATGGGCAGACTGCGTGCGAATTTATTACTTCGTATTATTATAAGAAATGCATATTTTGAAAATGTATGGAGTTTAGGAAAAAGATTTAGTTACTTACATTGTTATTATACAAAAACTGATGACCTTCCATGAACGCCGTACTTAATGGTTTCTTTTCTTTTTGAAGATAACTTCGGATTCTATCGAGAGACAATTAATCGTGTTTCTAAAGAGTATGATTTATACAGTGAATCCCTAAATATATTACATATTAATTTCACAATTAAAGCTTATAATACGATACAGTTAGGGATCAAACGAACGCAATTATTACGCAATTACGTTTCGCTGTCTCGCCGCAGTCCTAAAATGTATGTTATTAAAGAGTTAATACTAATTTTAGTAAATGAACAATTTTTAGTAACAGTGGAGCGCCATGTGAAAGACAGACTGGGATGGGACTTATTAACTTTACGTCTTAGGCTCGATTCATATCGCCGAGACGTAACGCAACCCGACGCGGCGCTACGTTAAAACGAGCAATGCAACTTTAACTTTATCCTCTACAAAATAAGGCAACATTTCATTAAGCAAACACATGAAAACGAAGCTCCTTCAAGGGCGGCGGGCTATACTATAGAACATATCCTTTTTTTGATAAAGTATGCATTTCTTCAAACAACAAAAAACAAAAGAGTAAAGCCGCGTGACGTGTCGTGCTTCATGACTCCGCCCACTTGTCTCGCCTCTGACAGTACAAAGTGTAACTTAGATTCTCTACCATAAGGTAAGGTATATTTCTTTGAAAGGCAGATTGCGTAGTAGATGTATTTAGATTGTGTATTATATATAAAATAAACTAAACAAAATCGATATTTCTTTGAAAGCCAAGCAAAATCTCTTTTGATAGAAGCAATATATACTTTATTTAGTAGACAGTATGTTCTACATTATAATGCATATTATAAAGTGCGCTCGGCGAAACTCGACCTCTTGCTGCATCTACTTTATGGAGGAGTGGTCGTATTTAAGCAATATATAGATTATAAGAGTCGTATTCCAGAACTCTACTCAATGCTCAAGTCAGGATCTGAGTATGATTTCAAGCACTGGAAATACGACCCTAATGGCAGGAACTTGAGTATGATTTCGAGTGCTTTAAACCATACTCAAATCCTGACTTGAGCATTGAGTAGAGTTCTAGAATACGACCCTACTTGCAAATAATATTGCGTGGATGAGAAGGTCCCGGGTTTCATTACCGATAGAACAATTTTGGAAATGTACTTTTCTAACGTAGTTTTGACCTAGGTGCTCTGGGTAATGCCGCGGAGTGACTTCCGTAGCTCTTGGTTCCGGCCTCGATTCCCGGTAAAACCAATTTTGAACATGATTTTTTTTAAATGGTATTAGTCTAGGTGTTCTGAGAAGTGCCGCGGAGTGAACTCCGTAACTCTTGGTTCCGGGTTCTATTCCCGGTAGAACCAATTTTGAAAATGACCTATTCTAAAACGGTCTTGGCCTAGGTGTATTGAGTAGCGCCGCAGACTGAATTCCGTAGCTCTTGGTTCCGGGTTCGATTACCGGTGGGTGACGGGAGCGGTCATATATCTTTTCTACAGTAGTTTTGTTTATAGTGACCCTCCTATCAACGTCTTGATTATACGGGAAGGGCACTATAACCTGTGCAAGCAAGCCCGCACAGGGTCCTTCTCAGTCAGTTCCTGACCCCAGATCAGACTGTTAGCATAGACTCAGATAGGTACCAGTGACGTAGGCACGCTTCTATAGGGTGACAGGAGTAGTGGAATTTATAACACCTATAACGTAGCAGTAGAACTCCTTGTGAAAGAGCTCGTCCAGGGAGTACTGCCACTTACCTATTTCTGCCGCCAAGGAGTAACCATTACTGTGTCCCGGTTTTGAAGAATAAGGGTGCTGGTGAAATTACAGGCAAATGGAACTTGTCATCTTTATGAAGGAGGATTTTCGACCGGCGTTTCCGAGAACGGTTACCAGACACCCACGTTGCGTCACACGTCACGGTCCATACGTGTAAATAAATAAATTGTGTTACTATATTATTTTTGTATTTAGTAGCAGTAGAGCGCCTTAGGAAAGAGTTTGTCCAGGATAGTACCAGAGAACAAAAAGTAACGAGAATGGATACTCTCCGCTCCTCCATAGCATTAGATACCGCACCACATCCCGCACTTTGACGGTCACTTTGACTGAACGACAACAAGGCAAGTCGTTTTAAGACGGTTTTGATATGAATACAATTTTCATTTACTCATTACGAAACTTGTACGTTAATATATAACATCATTTTACGTTACTATTTATAATGGTCGTGAATTGTGCTGTGTACGACTGTTTATCAACATCTAAACGGGATAAAGAGAGGAGTTTCTTCCGTTTTCCGAAAGATGAAACGAAGTAAGTAAAAAAAAACTTGTCTGAGACTCATTCAGTTATTGTCTTCTTCATTTATTTAGTGCAGAGTATCAATATAATGAGACGCCATAACTTCGTGAGCTAGTAGACAAGCGTTCTCGAATTTTCAATTTGTATTGACGATAAATATTACGTAGTGAATATACTAATTTTCGCTATGTTGCCGCTCTGACCACGTAACGTAACAACAGAACGAGAAAGTGATGGGTAACCCTGCCACTTCACGCATATATTTGCGCGTGTGCAGATAGCCCTTTGCTGTATGTAGTAGTAGTAGGTAACTAGCTTTCGACCATTGTATGGAGTGTCCGGGGTGTGGTAGTACTAGCAAGCAGTAATGTCAGCATTACTGTGTTTCGGTTTTGAAGGGTAAGAGTGCTGGTGAAATTACAGGCACATGGGTCATATGTCTCAGGGTGACAGGCGCAGTGGTAGTACCTCTCAGATATTTGCAATTTGAAGCTCTGAGTGGAAGTGCAACTGTTATGGGTAGGCATGTCGCTTACCACCAGGTGCACGACTTGTTCGTTCTGTCACTTGATATATCACGTGTACTCCACCGATGTGTATTAATAAAGGCTAATTTGAGTAATATCGTAATATAGTAGAGTAGTATCGTAGGCACTTGAAATGGGTTCATTAGTGCACGCCTGAGAGTCTTGTGACATGTAATAAAGCAGTGATAGAAGTATGCCTCGCTAAAATTTTGAAAGGAGACACATTCGTTTTCACCATCAACCCATTTATACGTCCCACTGGTGGGCACGAGTCTTCTCTCAGGCGAGAGTTTCATCAAGATGTTTTCCTTCACCGAAAAGCTTATGGTAAATTTCAAATTAATTTTGGCACATAAATTTCGAAAAACTCAGAGGTGCACGAATTCGAACCCACGGACTCTGCTTGAAAGACGGTGGGTAAAACTATTAGACTACCACGGCTTTTTTCGTTTTCATACTTGTACCAAAATCTTTTTCAGAACGGTAGTCCCAAATTTGTATTAATATTTCGTTAAATGTTTGTTTTTCGCTGATATCAGATAACAGATTCAAACTACAGAAGCGCCATCGCCTCTGCGACCTTACCCACTTTGAGATGGCAAACTGACGTGACATTTACAAACAAAGAAACAATGATCGAACTAGTTAATCCGAAAATAATTAGAGTTAATCTAATAATTAGAAAGCAACACGTCATTAGCTAAGGTTTATCGTTTCGTACAACATATTTCGTAAACAATGCACCGAATCCAGCTACATTACGTTTAAAGTGATAACTGGCTTCGCCATTATATTATTTCTAAAGACTATTATTCTATAAGCCAACCAATAGCTTTAGCGTAAATAAACCTAAACAATTTCATACTTAAAGCTAGTTAGATTATACTAAACTCATACAAAAGATGCAGCCATCTATTGATTGCGGCACTCTGTCGCAAGCGGTGGCTCAAGTTACAACTAAGTTTCTCGTCTGTTCTACTTTGGTCTACAACTTAAAACACACAAGATATGCAAAATTGTTATACACAACAGCCGTGGTAGTCTAATGGTTTCAAATACCGCCTCTCAAGTAAGACAGATGTGGGTTCGAGTCCGGGCTCTCACCTCCGAGTTTTTCAGAATATTTTAATTTGAAACTTATCATGAGCTTTTTGATAAACCAATCTAGGCCTTCAATCCCTTTTCACTAGAATTTTCAACGAGTGTAATACCATTAACAGTAGAAACCAGGACCTACACGAAGAATATTTTTTAATCGATTTCAAAAAAAAAAGGAGGGGGTTAAACGATCGGCTGTATTATTGCCTCCGTAGCCGAACGGTTGTAATGCCGGACTGACACGCAGAGGTCTCAGGCTCGATTCCCGGGCCGGGAGAAATATTTGTATGGCCTACATTTATTTATCTCGTGAGTTTGAGTGTAATTGGTGGTTGTCTATGAGTGTGTCCATGGCACCCGTGACACAGGGTTTCCCTTATGCGGGGCTATGTTATGAAAAAAAAGTATATATGTTTTCCGATTTCTCCGTCAAACTGTGGACCGATTTTGAAAATTCATTTTTTGTTTGAAAGGATGACTCTCGTGGTGGTCCCATTGTTACCAAGTCAAAATCTGACGAGGTAATCCCATGGAAATCGCGGAAAATCCTCAAATTTTATAGTCATGGCAGTGTACTCACCGATTTCTCCATCAGTTGTGGACTGATTTTGAAAATTCTTTTTTCTTTGAAAGGATATGCTCTCGAAGGAGGTGGTCCCTGATATCGACGTAACTGTTCCGGGTTCATTTCGGCTAACACATTTTACTAATTATTTTCCGCGAATAAAGTCGATTTTTCACTTGACTCAATACATGTTATCAACCAATCACCGTCACCATGACAACCAGAAAAAAAGTATAAAATGTACAAAGGAGTCCGTAACAGCCCCATTGTCACCAAGAAGTCAGAATCAGATGAGGGGATCCCATGGAAATCAAAAAAGCCGACAAACAAGCTTTTGAGGCCGGTTTTTTTTCAATGAAAAAGTTACATTTATGTAAAAATATGTTTATTATTTGAATATTTTATAAGTCATTTTTTAACCGACTTCAAAAAAGGAGGAGGTTCTTAATTCGACTGTTTGTTTTTTTTTGTATGTATGTTACTATTAGCTACAAGGCCGAGCGCTAGCGAGGTCGTGTATTAATACGAGTCAAGCGATCCCCGTTCCCGCCGAGGCTTATATAGTGATTTTCTCAAACAGTGTGAGGGAATAATAGAAGACTAAAGAGAAGATGTATAATAGAAAAAGTGAAAAATATGTTTTAAATTAAAATTAAAAGCAATATTTGCAGGCATTTTTGTTATCGCTCTTCTGGCTAGAACTTATTAACCGACTTCAAAAAAAGGAAGAGGTTCTCAATTCGACTGTATGTTTTTTTTGCATATATGTTACGCAATAACTCCGGTATTTGTGAACCGATTTTCATGATTCCTTTTTTGTTGGAAAGAGGGTACCTCCATAGTGGTCCCATTTCATTTTGAAGAAAATCATCCACCTGAGTGGCTGATCGCGCATGAACGTTCATTTTTATAAATAGCGCCTAAATTTTACTTTAGGAACAATTATTTTAATGGTTAGTTTTGCTATTCTCCAATTCAAGGCGTTTTTCTCTCTCAATATACTTTGAGTAGTGAGAACCGATTTTTATTATCTCCTGTCCTCAAGTCCTGTATAGAGGCGAACTAAACATCCCCATATTTCAATAAATCTTGGCAAATAGATGTAATTCCACCTACTTTTGAGGTCGGTTTTTTTAATACTCTGCACTGAGATTATTAACCCTTTTATAGAACATGCTATGTACACCGTAATTGTCATATATATCAGATCTATTACCGTATGTTGAATATATAATTGCTTTAGCATATTTGATGAGATAGTACTTAATAAATGAATTGGAAGCACTTTAGGGAACGTTTTGCCTGTGGCTTTCAGGGTCACAGGATTTCCACCCTAAAGGGCACGAAGGTTTAGTATTGGCTGATGTTTAACCGTTTAGTGGCTCTCGAATGCTCTGACATACGACGTGTCTACAGTTTCCACAAAGGTTTCTACACAGAACTATTGTGCCAATCAAAATTAAAGGACACTCCCGTAGAACAATAAATAGGTTGTCGACGCAGAGAGTATTTTATAAATAGACAGACAGACAAAGCATTTACTCAGCACATTACATCGCAGCATTACATATAACAAGAAAAAAAGGTTACTTATTTTATTTTATTCAATGAACAAAGTTTCAACAGCATCCTCAAACTTATTTGACAAATGTGTTTCAGCAGTACAAAAGCCAAAGATTGTTACACATAGGAAATGAAACTATTTTACCGGATTTAAATCGCGTATATTTGTTTTTTCAAACAAACCGACGTTTCGGGCCCTTTACAGGTCCAATGGTCACGGTTGTCAGTCAGAAAAAACAAATATACGCGATTTAAATCCGGAAAAATAGTTTCATTTCCAATATTTCATTTTTAACCGACTTAAAAAAGGAGGAAATTATACGTTCGGCTGTATGTTTGTTTTCTGTATGTTTCCCGATTTCTCCGTCAATTGTTTTTTTTTTTTAATTTAAATAACGCACACACTCAACATAGCCCCGCACTAGGGAAGCCCTGTGTCGCGGGTACCATGGACACACACATAGACAACCACAAATTACACCCAAACTCACGAGAGAAATAAATGTAAGCCATACAAACATTTCTCCCGGAAATCGAACCTGGGACCTCTGCGTGGCAGTCCGGCATTGTAACCGTTCGGCCACGGAGGCAGTTAATTGTGGACGGATTTTAGAAAATTCTTTTTCTGTTTGAAAGGGTGCACTCTCGTGGTGGTCCCATTGTCACCAAATCAGAATCTGATGAGGGGATCCATGGGAATCGAAGAAAATCCTCAAATTTTATGGGCATATCAGTGTACTTACCGATTTCCCCATCAATTGCAGACTGATTTCGAAAATATTTTTTTTTTAAGGATATACTCTAGAGGTGGCCTCTGATGCTGTTATTAAATATATTCCGCAATTAAAAGTCGACTTTTCACTTGACACAATACAAGTAATCAAAAAACCACCATCACCATGACTGTAGTGTATGCACATAATTGTGCCATAGACATTAGACAATATAAGTTACTCTGCGGCCCGCCGTTCCCGCACTACGACACTAGACAGTGGTGTGAGCGGAGCGGTTGTTTCATTGAGCTATCCCTATACTAAGTAGGGTAAACGCCTCAAATGGCGACGAAGATAAAGAACGTGAGTAGAATTAATAATATTTCGAAATGTCGTCGAGGCTATCAGCTTCGACTCAATTTTGTTAAAAAAAAAGAAAGAAACGGAGGTTTGTATCACGATTTCAAATCATTAGAATCCATTTCACTAAAGCATATAAACATAATATCTGCATATTGGAAGTATGTGCCATGCATGAGATGAAATTATTTAAGTCCATTAAATAACATATTATCCGCATACCGTGGTTACTACACCCGTGTCGTATTCTATTAGCTCGAGAAATGATATAAACAAACTGATACCGTTGGCTACTAAACTAGCCAAAAATACAAGTGCCTGCTAATACTTACAAAGAATAAATATTCTCGTTGTTGTGTAATTTGTATTGCCTTTATTGAAATTGCTAACTTACATTGCAAAATTACGTATGAACTACAAATTACGATGTTCACCTACGACTATACGTAATATGTGAGTGACTTTACAGGGAAATTGATAACCAGATTAGATTTGTCGCTTGCAATTTAAACAAACTTCATGTTAAAAATATGTAACAAAAAATAAATAAAAGCAAATAAAGTTTGACCAACTTTACGTTATTAATTCAGCAGTGCATATCCTTTCTTTGCCAATTAGACATGGCCTGCAAATCGCATTTTTGTGTAAGCAGCAGCTCACATTTTGTTCACATTCATTTTTGTCTATTTATTGCTTTGAGCTCAAATTCATTTATTCCAAAATTTACAAAATGCATTTATGAACAATAATAAAATGTATAACCTAAAGATCAGCACAAGGCTTCGTCAATAGGTAATCTAATACAAAAAAAAGTGAGATTCACGTTAAATATACTTAATTTAAAAAGAAGTCCCGCCCTGTATCGTGCCCGGGGCAAAAGTTCCCATTATACTGGCAGCATTGCCTCGCTGGACAGCAATGGACACCTGCTGAACCAACCACGACCCAGAGCGGTGATCGCAGCCCCTGTCTCTGAGTCGGCGACCCAACTCTTTAAATAGGTCCCGAGCTTCCGAACCCCAAGGCCCCGCCGTCTCGACCGCGACCGGTACAAAGTCGTACACAGGCTCCAAGGCAGAATATTTCGCGTGTTTTAGTTTCGCGGCACTTTCCGCCGCGGAACCCGCCATCTGCGAAGTTTGTCTTATGTGGGACGCAGCAAAAGTACTTACGCATGTTGCGTCCCACAGAAGACAACACCTTTCCGCCAAGGAACCAATGTCAAACCGACCGGCCTTTTACCGTCTATTCGACTCAGGCCCGGGGGCTCGAGCACGCAAGGGACATTAGCCGACACCATCGCCCGTCGCACAATGTCATTAATGGCATGGTGTCTGGGAAAACGACCCGCACACCTTTGGGAGCTCAAACCGTGGTGTCCGTCCTCCCTCACCATAGCCCCACACACACAGCGGTGTGGTTCACAAACCTTGCTTCCCAATCTCAGAGCTACTGCTATCCTTAAAGATGTGTTGTCGAGCAAAGTACCCAACTGGGGAGATGGCAAAGCATATAACCACGCTCCCGATTCTGATTTAGCGACCGCTCTCAGACGGGCCACATCGGCACCCGAAGCACCCTCCAACAAGGAACTGTACCTTCGTTTGCATAGAACGTCGTCCCAATTTCTCTGCAAACTAGGATTATCCGGGTGCTCGTCGCTTGGGCAAAGACTTGACCACCAGGTAAGAGCTTCTGCTTGGAATGGTATGCGAATACCGCTGCCATTTTGAGCTAAAATGCGAGCAACGAGATCCGCAGAGCCATAAGACGAAGCCAGAAACGCCACAAACCCCACCTCTTGCACTCGACGCACTCCAAGTCCACCATGCCTAATGGGAAGTGCAGCTTGACACCACTGTGGTAGAGTAAGACTTACGTTTAGCACTATCTCCAGCGTAACTCTGAGTACATCATCTACAAGGGCCACGTCTCGCTCAAAAAGCCACGTGGGAGATGTCCTCAATATATAAGTCATTCGGGGCATCCCTAAACAATTCCGCAACAAGACGAGCGCCACATGAGCCGACAGATGCGACAAATGTTCCCGTGCAGCTAAAAGTGCCAGTCTTTTTGTTTGAAGAGCAGAACTGACACCCTCAGGAAATATTGGCGCACCCAATAGGCTGACAGACGACCTATCCAGCTGCTTGATGCCCGGCAAAAGAACCATCAAATTTTCTAGTACGTCCGCGTTAATAAATCCACAATTAAATAACTCGCACTTATTTGGATTTATTTCTAGACCAACAGCTTTCAAAGCTACTCCGAGTCTCTTTAAATCTTGCAAAACCACTTCTGGACTTCCGCCAATAGTGCCATCATCTAGGTACCAGACATTCAATGGTGAGTCCAATGATGATATGATTTTCTGGATAGCCAAACAGAACAATAAAGGCCCCAGAGGATCGTCCTGTTGAGCACCCACTTGCGATAAGATGGAATTTTCACCGTAGAAAAGATTACTGGGGACCGAGTAACACTGGTAGACAAAGGGGTACAGGGATGGCACATTTTCCAAAATTTCCGACAAAATAATATCTCTCTCCACACTGTTAAAAGCGTTCCTAATATCTATTTTGACGACCACTGTATCTGTACCCTCATGGCCCATCGCAAAAGAGCGGGTGGCGTGTATCGCCGCCTCGCAGCCCAGTGGCGTCCCGAATCCCACCTGTCTCGGCTGAAGGTGGGTCGACATTATGTCTCTAACTGACCTACAGCAAAGCTTTGCCACTAGGCGGCGATACATACCACCCACGGCAATTGGCCTAATACCATCATCCTTTTTCGAAAGGGCGCAAAGAGATGCACCGTACAAGTAAGGAGCCACTTCCAAATTCAGCATACCCCGTAAAAGGAAATTGCACAAATCGGAGAGCAACTTTAGTAAACGTGGACCGTTGTCTACCGCAGAAGGTGATGTAAGCTCTTTGAGATGTTGAGGGCGCAAGCCATCAAGACCAGCAGCTGAACCATTGTAAAACGACCCCAAAGCCATAGCCACGTCTGTAGGTGTAACAGATAAGGAGGGACTCGTGAGGCTTGATTCCGGTGGAAAATTCAGGGGCCTAGAAGGAGACGGATGTTTGTCTTCTAATGCTCTCAAGGTATTATCATTCGCTGGAGCCAACGACGAGTCCGACAACAGTAAGCGGACGGCCCCTCTCAAATCACCGTCATACACCTTAGCCTCTATGGTACGGTAGGTCGAATGCGGTTTATGTGTTGACTGAGTACCCGGAAAATTTAAAATTTCGTTAAGTACATTATTCTTTACTTTGGAGGTTAATGATTTGCGCCCCTCATCACCTGGAACCCTCAAGGCCGAAAAAGGGAAAGATAATAAGTTGAACCAGTCATCCACACCATTCGATCGCAGGCACTCATCTATCAAATAACACAACCTGCCAGCCGCAAGATTCCTCGCCCCGTGAGTGACCGTCCGCGCCCCAGAGCCAGTACCTGGAACCGACGAGTTATCGACTCTGCGATGGGCTACATCCCTATGCGCTCGACTAATATGCACACTAAGACCCCTTGATTGTACGTACAACTTGGGCGATCCCGGGCAATAAGGACACCTAATTTTACAGGGGCTGCTCATGTTGATCCTTACATATAATTGTAAGTCAATGTTACATGTCTTCAATTATTGTAATAATAAAAATAATAATATCAATAAATGCATAAAATTAACAAAAGCAAAAAAGAAATCAATGTAATACAATCATTACCAACCATTAGAAAAGCAGTAAAAAAAAAAGTGTTATGAATTGATGGGATAACTAATATTAATTAAAATTATAAAAATAATGGAACAATAAAAATCAGTTCAAACTTCAATTCAATTAAATGACTATAGTAAAAAGAATATTAGCTTAATAAATATTATACAATAATTTAAAAATAAATGTCACTCTGGTAAAGTATTAAATATGTGTATAAAATTACATCTTTCGGCCATATTAGAATAAATGGGAGTCAATTTAAAAATAAAATACTTAATTGCTAATATTAAACAAATAGGCGTTTTCCTATCCTATCTTATCGCAGGTGATGACAAATACGCATCCCACTCCCCACAAGAACTAGTTAAGTGTTAAAAAAGCAAATGACAATATAAATAAAAGGAAACAATTTTTCAATTGAACAATTTTTTCGCTACTTCCGGGTAACAACACAAAAATTAATAATAAAAACACAAAACAATTAATAAAGAATATAATAATAAAAAAATTAAAAAAAAAGTCACAAGTCGTCTTAAAGTATGTGGGATTTGAACTCTAGTCCACTGTCACCGCAGTAACCATACTAAGCCGCTAGTCCACGCGTTAGTCGTACACTTGTGCCGAAATTAGTAGTTAACTCAGAACATTCATGAATCGTTGAAAGTAGTCACCTTGGGGACGATCGTTAACAGATCAATCGATCATTAACACCACAAATTTGAAGTCACTTTGTAAACATGTTACCGTCAATTTACAATGAAATTATTAAATTCTCCATATCAAAATACTAAATGGTTTATTTAGTACACATATTGTTTAAAATACATTACTTAAAGGCACAGCAATATTTATTTCTGCACTAGCAAACTGTATAGCAAGTCACTTGTGAAGAGTTTTTGTTCCTTGTAAGTCACAATTTTTTTTGGAAAGTAGTCGAAAATACGGGAATTTCACTTCAATAACACTTGTACTAGACATTTGCAAGGCACTGAACGTTTAATAATTACTTCCAGCGTTATATATATAATTAAAACTTTTATAAAGATTTATTAAGTCAACAGGTAACTTGGTCGCGCGACAGTTCAGTCGCAATTTATTGCTTAATGCCAAGAAGACGAAATGTGTTAAATTTGAATTACCTAACGTAAAATCGACTAGTCCAAGCATAGAAATAAACGGAGAAAAGTTAGACTTTGTTAATAAAGCAGTCTTCTTGGGAGTGACCTTAGATTGTAAACTTCAATGGTATCCATATATATATATCTTCCCTGGCCAGTAGATTAAGCTCCGCTGCATACGCAGTCCGCAGAATACGTGAGCTTACCGATGTTAGTACTGCTAGACTAGTTTACTTTAGTTACTTGCATAGTATAATGTCCTACGGGATTCTCATGTGGGGTAAAGCGGCAGATATTCAAACCATATTTGTATTGCAAAAACGAGCGATTCGTTCTGTGTACCGTCTAGGTTCTCGGGTTTCTCTCAGAGAAAAGTTTAAGGAGACTGGTATCATGACTGTGGCATCACAGTACATTTACTCAAATATTTTATATGCCCGTAAAAATATACATAATTTCAATAAGAAAGAAGATTTCTTACCACGGTATGACTTCTTTTTATTTTCCCGATATTTCGGAACGGTTGCACGCTCCATGGTCATCATTTAGTGAATAACCACGAAAGTCTTAAAATCTATAAAGAAAGAAGATATTATCCATAATGTTACCCTTAGAGCTAAATCCAAACTCATGGTACCACGATTTCGTTTAACCAAGGTAAACAACTCTTTTATGGGGAACTGTATACGTTTTTACAATAAGATTCCGGAGCATATATTAAGTTTATCATTTCCTAAGTTTAAAAACTACATTAAAAATATTTTGATCGAAAAATCATATTACAAAATTGAAGACTACGTGTTAGATAAAGATGTATGGAAAGACGACATGGCTCCAGAATCCACACAAATTTGATTCAAAGTGTATGTAGCATTTAAGTTTATTTGAAAAGAGCGGTTCCTAGAGTTTCTTGCTCGTTCTTCTCAGGGAGGTCAGCGTAGTGAACGAGCAGTAGCTTAAATGTGACGTTTTCAAGTGTAAATTTATTTTACCTATGGAATAAATAATCTTTGACTTTGACTTTGACTTTGTCACTATATTAAAATACTACATACCTACTCATTGAACTGGTTTATTCTGTCCTTTCAAAAAAACTGATTCATAACAACATTCCCAGCGTTGTTTGCATTAATATGGTAATTATCATTAAGTAGTGATGTTGGAAATTATAAAGTACAATCAGCAACATCTAAAAGAAAATATGTTTTCAACAAATACGGATGATATTGATAAATCCGACTACACGACAACAAATAGTGCCTGTAAATATTAGTCGAATACAATAACAAATATGAAGGAGTGAAAACACCCTGAGTGCCCCATAAGGTGAAAATTGTAATATTTTATAAGTAACGGAAATTACTGTGCCTATGAAAAGACGCAAATTGCCAACGCAACTGTGAATTAATAAATTATTGATTTTCCAGGTTTATATAATATTTCTCGTAATTGACTGTTACAGTCGCATTAGGATATCCGTAATTATTCCAGGAAATCGTAAAGGTTCTACATTTCTCCAAACTTGGCACGTAATCGAACATTACTAATTAAAATCTTTCCACTCGGAATTTGGCATTAGACTTACAATTCAATACCATACTTGCCACAACCGAACGGCGAGATCGTAAAACAAAACCGCGACAAATTAAACGTTTTAAAATAAGTACATGCCAAAACTCCGCCTGGAAGAACGATCTTCTGTATTAACTACCTTATGATGTATAATAGCACCCCATATGCAATTATATATGCAAAAGAAGAAATATGCAAGTGGGAAATGGCTAGACAAGTCAAGAATTAAGAAGGACAAAAGAAAGTAGAGAGGCAATAGCAGATTCATAATGACGAGTAAGGTCAAGGTGGTAAATTCGGACACAATGAAGAACAATGTAAAATGCTTTAGGTTTATTAAGTAGATTGTGACAGTTAGTAATGATTATAAAAGTAAAGTGAAAGTACACATTGTTAAAATTTGTATTAATTTTATTGAAAGGGAGAGATGTAGTGTATGCACGTAATTGTGTCATAGACATTAGACAATATAAGTTACACTGCGGCCCGCCGCGCCGTTCCCGCACTACGACACTAGACAGTGGTGTAAGCGGACGTATCGCACGTGTACGTGAAGTAAACACATGTTGTTTCATTGAGCTATCCCTATACTAAGTAGCGTAAACGCCACAATGACGACAAAAAAAAGTATAAAATGTACAAAGTCAGAATGTGATGAGGGGATCCCGTGGAAATCGGAAAAAGCCGATATGCAAACTTTTGAGACCGGTTTTTTTTTTTTCAATGATAAAGTTACAATTATGAAAGCTTTAATATTGCCACGTTAACACATTGTACATCACACTACTGCGCACGAGACCCTTCTGAGGAGAGGGTTTAGGCCGTATCACACCACACAAGCAGCTATTGACTTCAACATGTAAACTTAATCATTATGTTTACTTTCACTATTGATGAGAAGTATTGCTACTAAACTTTTATAGGTAATACAACTTAGGAATTGATTGTCATAGGTACTTATCGCCGCAAGCGTTCGAAGCGTAAACCTCTCAAGCAAGAAGCAATCCTTCTCCCATCACTTGACTTTTGATTTGATTACTCCGTGGCCGAACGGTCACCATGCTGGGCTGCGCAGAAATCCCAGCCTTACAGTTATTTCTCTCGTGAGTTTAGGTGTAATTTCTGGTTGTTGTCCTTTATATCAAGTGACGGGACGAACAAGTCGTGCGCCTGATAGTAAGATACACGCCTGTCCATAACAGGTGCAGTGTCACTCAGAGCTTTAAATCCTCAGATTCTCAGATTCAGAGTGGCACTACCCTCAGAGATCTGAAGGCAGTGCCACTGCACCCGTCACCCTGAGACATAAGTTGACAAGTCCCATGTGCCTGTAATTTCACCAGCACCCTTACCATTCTAAACCGGAACGCAGTAATGCTAACATTACTGCTTGGCGGCAGAAATAGGGTCTTCCTAATGCGATGTTATGAGAGGGTGTTTGTTTATTTCTCCACTACATGAAATTAGTGGAATATTTCGATAAATACCGGGCCTAAGTGGAATACACCTTAATTTAGAGGTGCAGGTAAAGTTTGTACAGTTACGGAGCACGGTAAGACTTTCGACTCTATTCTAATTAGAAGATCTAAGTGGAATCAAACTAAATGTACGGAGTAACTATAATACGGAACAAAGTTTCTGTGAAGGTAATTAATAGAATTTTAACGCGTAAGCGCGTAGTTACAATCTGGGCCTCAAAGTATCTGTGACAAAGAAGTTTTAACAAATGATCATTTTTTACGCTAGCCTCACAACACAATCATGAAAATTTAATTTATATCAAGAAGAATATCGCACTGCTATTACAATAGTGTTGTAACTCAAAATATGTGAATTTAATATTATATCATTACTGAACGTGTAATTTGATTGTCTACACGTCAAAAAACCGTCGTTAGAATATTGTAAGAAACAATCAAAAGATATCTACTTAACTCAAAATGAGACACTCTTTATGTGAGCTTTTTCTTTATTCAAAAACATGAAATAATTTTTCCATTTTATTTTTAAACATATTTGAGAATTTGTTTAAGTGTCTATAATAAACTATAACATATAAATTTTAATGATTGTTTTTTGCGGGAAGTGAGTAATTCGTTTTCCATCAATTCTGAGAAAGTCCTCTTTTTGAGTTAATACACTATTGTATTAACAGTGAGATGTATGCATATGAAGTATAAATGCCGCCGATGTTAATAGAATCTTTGTCCTGCAGAAACGTGCGGTTAGGACAATTTACTATCTGGGCCGGTGTCTTAGAGAGATAAATTTAAAGAGATTAACATTCTTACACTAACATCACAGAAAACTAGTAACTTATGTTAAGAATACTATTTTTTTTTTTAATAAAAAATAGTGACAGACCTAACATTATAATAAGGAATAAAAATAAACTAGCTGTTCTTGTCAGTCGTTTTCATAAAGTCTCCTCTAAAGATTCCGATTGATATTAAAAATTTAAAACTATTGTGAAACAAAAACTTTATGCTAAAGGCATTGACTTACAAATAAATGGACGACGGGTCTAATACAAAAACCAC
>NW_020654360.1:0-23670 GCF_003589595.1 Hyposmocoma kahamanoa
ATCTAAAACGCTTATGTTTGTTTTTCAAACATCGTTTCGGGCCCTTTACAGGTCACGGCTGACTGAGATGGTTAAGCCATCAACTTGTCACGTCTGATATTAAACTAATCCATCCTATTTTTCACGATATTCACAAAAGTTATCAATTAAATACCTTATTTTTTAACTTTCCAAAGAACATTCCAATTTACGCTACATTATGTTTTACAAATAAAATAATTATTAATAATATTGGCAATTAATTAGATCCAAAAAAAAAGTTTCATTTCCTACATGTAACTCTAAATAAGTACTTTGGATAAATCAACATCGCATGCAAACGACATCAAAAGGTCTATCCACACATATCCGGGACGTGCCTGGGACGTGGACGGGCCGTGATCCGTCACTGGCTTAAAAAATATCGTTGCGTATATTTTATAATAACTAAAATTTTTAAATAACTCGTTCACAATGTCCGTGGACGGGCCCGCAGTTCATACAAACTAGCACGCCCCTTCCACGTTCCGAGCACGGCCCTGATGTGTGTGGTTAGTCCTTAAGTCCGCACAGAAAACGGAGAAAAATTTAAAATAAATATTTTATTGATCTATTTCTACTCGTAATAGGAGCAACAATCACGATAGTAAAGCATTTGCGATGTATGCCATCGCTATGATAAGAAGAAGAGTAATAAATAATTACTAAGTACATTTTATATGCGATGAACTCTGATTATTTGATTCTTGACTAAGTTACAATTCATTTAAAATGCAATGTATACGCTTCTTTAATAAGATTCCGGTTTTCCATATCCATGGAAAATCCATGGTTCACAGTCGTTTACAATCCATTGGCTGATATAGGTTTTTTCGATGTACATATGTTAAAATAAATACTGTTAGATATGAACGCAAACTCCTGATGCTATATTAATAGCAATGTTGCGTTACTGCAATATTGCACGTTTTTTTCTATACATTACTCATTTAATTTTCTGTCAATGTTTGTTCAGTTATACATTAAATATATTTGTAATAATAATATTGTTTTCGTCCCATTTCAACAAATACTACAAATAATAAATTTGTACAAATGTTACTCATTCTTCTCAGGGGAATATGTCTGTCAATCAATGTGACCACATCTTTAAATTTCCACTTTGAAAATGATCTTTGTTAATTCTTTTGATTTAAAGCTTCTTAATAGTTGATTTGAAGTTGTTTGGTTTTATAGATACAGTTGTTTTCTGGTTTTATTAATATCTGCGTTTATTTAAGTAAATTAAACACCTTATCTACGATAGATTTAATATATCGCTTCTGTAGTCTGTGCTTTTCGAAGACAGTGTAGAATGCCGTTTGCAGGGTTACCAGTTTTCATAAAATTTAAATAGTCATGTATTGTTGTCGACAGTTTTATCGATAAATTGTAAAAGAAGGAAAAATTTTGCGATGATTATATTGGTGTTTCAAAATTGAGTTCAGAGTCCATCTCATATTGTCGGCATTACAAACGTGCACTAATGGTGGTATACACTTATTTGAGACTACAGATATTCTGTTGGCCACATTTAATTTAAAAAATAATAACTTAGTTAAAAAAGCCGTCTACCAAGCAAGCCATGGTGGTAATGGCAGCTAAGTAAATTTATGAAAGCTCATTTAACATTGGTTAGTTAAAATAACCGTTAAATAAATAGTTTAAATAAACCGCTAAACAAACCTGAATATAATTATTAATACAAAAATCGAACACAGAAATATTTCTTCGACCCGATGGGACTTAAACCCATGACCACGCTATGCCGTAGTGTACAGCGTGCCCCTCTAACCATTTGAGCTACAGGTCAAGTTATGAAGTTGTCGAATGTGCTTTTGTTAAAGATCTTTGTTCTTTATTTTTCGGCATTCTGCGCTCCTAGTGACATCTAGTGAGAGATTTTAGAACTTTCTTCACCGCAGTCGGTACCTTTACAGATGCCTCGAGCTGACGTTGATGTCAAATAAGTCCAATCTCCGATCCTAAAAACTTACTACAAGGTACCTTTTCTAGTGGCCAAATTTCTATTATGGTTCCCACTTTAAAGTACAATTAACTACAAAATATGGAAGAAATGCATGAAAAGCCCATTATCCAATCTTCTTGAAATTCAGTATATATGTATCTCTTATACGACACTGAGACTCGGGGCAAAAAGTGAAAATCACACCTTTGGAAAAAGAAAACAGCCTATAGAAGAGTTATGTCACATTAAATCTCCATAATACATAAGTCCGAATCATTGAGTATATAACCAGAAATAGAGACGAAATAAGGGCCATCCAATCCTGGCAACTCCTCAGGTAAATGGGCCTTAAATAACTTTTAATTATCAATTCTCGTTTGCGCTGAAATCATAAATTTGAAAACTGAAATAGTACAGCGCCAACAACTGACCTGTGTGTACGTCTCCGTATATTCCAAATATATTCTGTATTTATTTTAATAAAGATAATATCTCAAACAATGGGGGCTGTTCCATTCGGTGGTGTGGGAAAACAGCAAAACATCTAATTACAGAACGAAAGGAATCACATTTCATCGGTAATTAAATATTAAAAATATAATTTTGCAATTTTCGTCCATTATAGCAAAGCTCAAGTTAACTGGTCGATTTGAAGTGAAACAAAATTGACGACACCCGTCAATTGTTTCGAATTCGGGCTGGCCAATCGGAGCGCAGTTGTCACAGTAATGTTTTGGCAGAATAGTTTTCAAACAAATTAAATTACATTTCGTCTCTATTTGTGGTTATATCAAGAACACGAAGAACAGATCAAGATAGCTTCTATTATTAACTCGCATATTAATCATTAGTCGGTTTAAATTTCATACTGTGTGTATTATTCGCAAATGAACAAGAAGCAACGTAAGTTTTTAAGGGCGTTGCATTAACCAATGTCAAATGATCCCCCAAACAGTGTAAACTAAACTACGGTGCTAATAAAACGTTAGTTTTAAGTCTACTTTTTTCCTGCGATGTAGTTGCCTGCTTCGTCTTTATACAGGTCTTCGTTGACTGAGTAATAGGCTGGCGCGTTTGGACAGTCCACCTAGAAAACAAAACAATACAAAGGTTATAAGAAAATACAAGACAAACTCAACCCGTTCATAGTCAATACATAACTAGACATCTTCATGGTGTTCCTCTCCTATTGGAGGTTAGACAAAATCATGGTAATCCTGACTTTGGAGACTGCCGCTTTAAATAGCGAGGTGGTACTGCAACCGAACCATTCCCTCAAAATTTTCAACCAGGAGGGCCACCTTCTACCAACACTTAGGGTCGTATTCTAGAACTCTACTCAATGCTCAAGTCAGGATTTGAGTATGGTTTAAAGCACTCGAAATCATACTCAAGTCCCTGCCATTAGGGTCGTATTTCCAGTGCAATCCTGACTTGAGCATTGAGTAGAGTTCGAGAATACGATCCTAAGTCTAGTAGCAGTAGAGCTCCTTGTGAAAGAGTTCGTCCCGGGAAGTACTGCCACCTTACCTATTTCTGCCACCAAGCAGTAATATCAGCATTGCTGTATTTCGGTTTTGAAGGGTGCTGGTGAAATTACAGGGACATGGGACTTGTCAACTTATGACTCATGGTGATAGTGCTCCTGAGATCTTTGCTATTTAAGGCTCTGAGTGTCACTGAAAATGTTATGGACATGTGTGTAGCTTACATCAGGCACTTGACACAGTGAGTTTGGCTTGGATGATAAGCTGGAGTAATTTATTTTACGCACTACATCCGATTCGTATCAGTTCTGACTCCGAGAAATGACGGTCGTATTTTTTCGGATTCAAAGTGGACTTAGTGCACACGCGACATCCGAAGTGTGAAGTTAATATATCGAGTGTATATCAAATAGAGACGAAATGTCGTTTAATTTGTTTGAAAACTATTCTGCCGTATCATTTCTGTGACAACTGCGCTCCGATTGGGTAGCCCGAGTTCGAAACAATTGACGGGTGTCGTCAATTGTTTCAGTTGAAATCGACTAGTTAGCTTTGCTATAATGGACGAAAATTGCAAAATTACATATTTAATATTTAATTACCGGTGAAATTTGATTCCGTTTGTTTTGCTGTTTCTCCCCACAACATCGAATTGAACAGCACGCTATTGTTAGAGATATTATCTTTATCACAATAAATATAATATATTTTTGGAATATACAGAGACGCTGTACTATTTCAGCTTTCTAATTTGTAATTTCAATGCAAACGAGAGTTGATATTTATAAGTGATGTATCAGTGATGAATTACCAGGAATGTATGACCCTCATTTCGTCTCTATTTTTGGTTATATACTCAATGATTTGATATTACGTGATGTAACTTAATGTGGACCTGCCTATAAATTCTGTTTTTGGCTGTTAGACGTCGCTCAATGTTAAGAAACCAAGAAACTGACCGTTGTGGATATCCATCTAGGTTACATACTAATTAGTGATTTGAGTTTCCAGACCTAAACAGGTCTTTAACTCGAAAAACCCAATAGATTATTTAATTCGATCTTGTAATTATGACATTTGAACACGCTTATAGTTCTTCATGACGTGGTCGAAGTAGAGACAGGTTTTTATCCGATAAATATCCGTTTTTACTGACTATTTATCCTAAAACATGGATAATTATTTTTTTGTGTTTTTTTATAATAAAACTCCGTAGAATCCATTTTTTATTAAATAATTACGTTTTTGCCATTCTTTTATGTAACAATACTGTTTTACCTACGTTTTTCGAGTCGAGTGGTATAAAAAATTCGATTGACAGAAAGTTATCAAATTAACTTGCAACCCTTGAGCTGACCTCTCCTGCTTTCGTAAAGTGCGATCCAACTTCATGGTCTTAGGGTCTACTGCGTTATAAATAAAGTCATGTTTGGACTTGAAATAGGCTAAGGATTCTCTTTCACATTTCACACACAAAATCTATTAATTAAAACACATGATACAAAAAACAAATATTTATAATTGTGTAGGTACACAAAGTGTTTTAAAAATATACTTTGTTTTACTAAATATAAATAAGAAACCGCGATTCAAAATATTTATCCTCGCTTTTGGATAAATATCGAGTAAAAATGGATATTTACCCTGAGTATTTATCCCGATGACAATTATCCATGACCCATCTCTAGGCCGAAGTACGACATCTTCATGCGCTTAATGGTGTTCATAAGCTACACTTTTCTTTTTCATAAATATGTAGTACCGCACTCCAGAAGCATTTCCCTTCTTCATACCGTAATGCTGATATTCATTCAATATAATAATTACTGTATGTCACTGATGACGGCCGACCCGGTCAACATTGTTGTATAAAAGAAAATACGGCTATGATATTGTAGGACGATTACCGTTGAGTCATACTGAATTACTAATAATTTTGCTTATAATAATAATAATAAAATTTTATTTATTGAGACAACTGAGATCCAATCAAATGTTAGTAGGTACAGACTTAAAACTATATTAGTACTTATATTTTATCAGGGATTGTGTTATGTATTAAGTGCCGCATAATTGGGCACTCATTCCTGTCAGCAACTGTCTTCAGGAGGCTATTGGTGCTGTCACGTATTCTCTTTAGTAGCGACGCCGACTTTTTACGTACAACAGCCGTAAAACTATCTATGCGCGCGTCAATGAACATGGCTGAGGCACTGCAGAAACGTGACAGCCCCAACAGCGTCCTGAAGGCGTTGTTGTATTGCACGCACAGAGCATTCCGAGAGCACTGAGTGTAACTCTTGCTGCCGTACATCTGGCGAACCTGCGGGCAAGCATCTTTGCTCTCAACGAGAGTGCTCTCCGTTCGCGCTGTATAGTGTATATCCAGGTAATCCTTGAGGTCGTCGGTAACATAGTGTCCTAAGTATTTAAAGTGGCTAACCCTTTTTAACGGAGAACCATTAAGCAGTACAGTACTTATATCGACATAGAAACTGAGAATAAAAAGTTAACATTCGGTTATCGGAAAGTGCGCTAAAGCGGATTCATCCCCTAGTTTGTCACCCTTAGAAGTGGAATATTTCCTTCAAATTTAAATGGGACCAATACTGAGATACCCTCTTTCTAACAAAAAAAAAAGAATCATCAATGCCGGAATAATTGAGTACCATACACACAAAACAATACAGTCGAATTGAAAACCTTCTCCTTTTTGAAGTCGGTTAAAACCATGTGCGTTTTAGAGAAAAAAATCATTTTGCTGTTAGAAAGTTCAATGTCCCTAACATGTACATACTTGTATCACCTCACACCATCACATTGGTGTGCACAGTACTGTCTTGAAGTAACATGCATAAATGTGTGCGTGTAAAACATTGAATTTGTCAGTACGTTGTTGGTACTTCTCTACAGAGAAACAGCCCTTGAAAATCCCACTGTAAAGCCTGTAGTTAGTTTTTTGAGACCTATATAGCAAAAGGTAGTACCCCGTAATCATATTCCGATATTTTATTTTACTATAAAGGCCGTTACTGTTCTTAAATAAGTAATATCTGACATCTGATATGCTTACCTTGAAAAACCAGTCACAAACCCTCAACCTCTGGTTGAATACGGTCCCTGGACCGCAGACGAATGAGTACATTATGTTTCCACCAATACTTGGCACACACCAGTGCCATACCTGTAAATATCAAATGTTAAAAATATACATTACAAATTCCTAAACAATAAAACGCCTGTCTCATTTTTAAACGCTATGATTTATCTTTATGCTTATAAAAACATTGCTCATTTATTTTAATAGGCGCTCATTAATATCTTTATAACTTTTTTACAAATTTAACAATTGCTAGAATGACATTTAAGAAGCTTTATAGCTGTTTCGCTTCCTGTGATGTCTGCCTGTCCATGACTGATACAATTAATCGAATTAAATAAGTATTAAGAATAGATAAATAGATAAAAATCTTTATGTATATGCCTCTATACTTATTTTTCCTGGGGAAAAAGCAGGTGTATTGGATTTCAAACATTTTCTGTTAACCGTTTTCAATTAAACTAGGTAAATAGATGTTATTCCACAAACTTTCGAAGTCGGTTTATTTTTTCATAAACAAGATATAATGTGTAATTTTAGGTATATGTTTACTTCGTTGTTATTCATTTGCATTATACTTTTAATTATACTTTGTGTGTATTTCTATGACGTGGTCTCATGTTTATTACTAAAAAGAAAAACAAATTAAGCAAAAAAAATACGGTCCAGTTGTTGAAATTATTGATGTTAGTTATATACTTTTTATTGCGAAAAGGCAAAAAGATGTTTAGACCATGCAACCAAGTCTTTTTTTTATATTTTTTAAATTTATACATGGTAACCATAGTAACTTTTTTATTCATATATTATTATCATCGAGTATATAACTAGAAATAGAAACGAAATAAGGGCCATATATTTCTGGTTACTCATCAATGATACATCACTTATAAATATCAACTCTTGTGTGCACTGAAGTATAGACTGCGCTAACAACTGACCTGTGTGTTCCAAAAATATTATGTATTTATTGTAATAAATATAATACTTCTAACAATGGCGTGCTGTTCCATTCGGCAGTGTGGGGAAAAACAGCAAAAAATCTAATTACAAAACAAACGGAATCACATTTCTTCGGTAATTAAATATTAAATATGTAATTTTCGTCCATTATAGCAAAAGTTAACTGGTAGATTTGAAGTGAAACAATTGACGACACCCAATGACGACTCTCGTCCATTGTTTCGAATTCCGGCTGGCCAATCGGAGCGCAGTTGTCACAGTAATGATATGGCAGAATAGTTTTCAAACAAATTAAATGACATTTCGTCTCTACTTCTGGTTATATACTCGATGATTATTATTTATACTCTGTTATTGTGTAGTCAGAGCACTCTGTTGCTTATTAATCTATGATATTGAAGTGTTGTGTCTTCACCGCACATCAGTGAAACGCAGCGTGTGTACAGCTGCAATTTATCAAACTACTGTAATTTCTAGTGATAACAAATCAACTAGATGGCGCTTATTGGACAGATTTTTTTATGGGTAGTCCCGGCTATTCTTTTATTGTTTTGGATTAGCGCCATCTACCCATATTAGGAAGCGTTAATTTAAAAAGTCTCATAAGCGTGAAATTATGTCAGATTCGATAAAATCCCAGCTTGCTTGGGATTTAATCTAGCCCATCTCTGCACCTTCCGTGTGAAAATCAAACAGTTTAAATAAGCAACAAACCTGGCACATTGTTTCCGGGTCAGCATAGTACCCGGGTATCTTATCATCACAGGTGAACGATAGACCTTTTGGCACCTCAGTGTATGTTGGGTAATCTTGACCGGGTTCATAGCCATCCACTTGCTGAAAAAAAGATGTATTTTAACAATTAATGATTGATTGATTGAATTAATAAGCTGTTCTAGAGTGAAGAATACAATAATACGTGAAAGATGTGACTTGAAAGTGAATGTAGTGACCAGAATAGAGAAAGGAATGTTGAGGTGGTTTGGGAACGTATAGCGGATGGATGTAAGAAGAATTACCAAACAAATTTATAACGCGAATGTGGATGGAAGGGCCTTTAAGAGGACGTCCTTGAAGGACTTAAATTAACCAAATGAGCGATGTCCTCAAAAACGCTGGGATCCGAAGTGACACGATTAAAAAAGTTGTATAAAAAAGGTAGTCTAGTAGTAGAGGCTTGAGAGTTGTGTCAGCATAGACTAAAGTGGCGTTCCGTGGTGACTGCATGGTCTCCGTGGGATCTATATGCATGTTTTTGACAGTCGTCATCACAAAGTCCCAAATTCATTCAAGATCAATGTATACGCTCGTATAATAAGATTCTGGTTGACATTCAAAATTTGCCATTTACGAGGTTTAAGAATTGTGAAACAAGCTTTAATACTAAAGGTAAATAGCACGGACTTGTATATTAAACTGGACCTCGTACTAACTTGTGACGGTGTGGCCTCCTTACATCGTCACCTTTTTATCGTCTTTCTCCGGTTCCTGGCCACTCGTATTTAAATTTAGACTTTGAATTGTACCATAGTTCTTTTGCCTCGCATTCTGATTTTGTTTCGTTTCACCGTCACTCCCTGCTCGATCGCGACAGTGTAAGACGCTTTTAATATCCATCAAGTTAGGGAGTGTTTTATAATGATGTACCTGTTTTCTGTATATACATTTTACTGTTACAGCCTTACTTCTTTGTTACCTTTTCTTTCCTTAACCGACTTGAAATAAATTTGTGGACCTGAAGTTTTCTATTTTACTGCCGTGAACCTGGTTACGGTTTGTTAGGGTTACAACCCTTTCAAACTTAATAGAGAGAATTCGCTCTGGCCCTTTTGGAGGGAAAAGTGTCGTTTTTATTTTGACTTTCAATTATTTTGTGAAATCTAGTTTAAAGTGGAACAGGATAGTGCTATTGTGCCTTAATCGAAGATTAAAACGCGATATTATGCGAATCTCGAACTAAAATACGCGTATCGGCCCGTTCTAAGGAATCCCGAGTCAATCCAAGCACGCCGCCTCAAATTGCCTATCCTCTTTGTGGCAGCCATATTTACAGAAACATAATTAAACGAAGACATGACTCAAAGGACTTGTATCCAAGCCAAAATTATTAATAAAAAGAAAATAATAAAACGAGCCGAGTGAGAGGCTTCATAGTAGTAATGCGTCTTTTCAATAGGCTAAAAGATGAAGGAACACTCATTCATATTTTAGTCAGCTATATTGTTTTTTACTTTTTAGTTTTTACAGAAAATGTGGCCGCTTATAGATGAGCAAAATTACTAATATTATCTTATAATACAATTTGATATATGCTACCTTAGAATAATAAATAACGCATAGAATGATAGTTTCATATCAAACGAACTGTCACAGGTGAGGCAAAAATCAAATTCATGTAGGCTAGTTTTAGTAGTACGTTAATTTTCGGTTTTAGTGAATATTTATTTAAAATACAAGTTGAAACGCGTTACTTCCTTATGGAATGTGATGTTAGTATTTATTTTATGTTTGTCTGACGTATTTTTACACTCATTTACCGCACTTTTCGTCATTTTTAGCTAAAACTCTGGAGCTGTTCGCGGTGCAAGTTGACCTTGAACACTGAAGGCCCGCCCGCTCGTGTAGGCCCTTTGGGAGTGTTTCAATTTGCCTCACTTAGCGTGTGCGGGCTAGGTTTCTTTGCGTTATTATTCTAAGTATGCTACATCATAATAGAAGGTTTCATTGTTGATATATATATTTTTGTATTATTAGAGTAAAAGCATATTACCTTTAAGCAAATATATATATTCAAAATTTAAAAAGTTAATAGACTAGTTATGACACTACCTAAGATAATAACATTTTATTTAGCGTTGGCAACTTGTTAGACAAGGACAGACCTCTACTTCGAGCTATCTCACATGGCTAGATTTTTTACTTTTACTTAAAATCAACCTTAACTTAACCCAATAAAGTGTAAATTTGTAATATTGGTATATCGACGTGAGCGATCCAGTTTATGAAGTATATAAACCATTGACTTATAAATAAATGGACGACGGGTCTAATACAAAAACCACGAAAAAAATGTCCCAAGTCAACCTATTCGAAATTTAAATTGTTATGTCATCGCAGTATCGCGCTGTCCGTAGAACAAATGACGACTAAAGCGGAGTGTCGCGCTCTGTATACGATTTTAGCGCCTTACAAGTGCGGACACTTTTTAGCGCGGACCCGACGTCCATATAATTGTAAGTCAATGATATAAACGTTTACTTTTTGCAAGTTTCGATATTTAAAATAAACATTGTAAATGGAAAATGTGTACGTACAAATGTTTATTTACAAAGAGTAACCCCTAGAATTTCTTGCTCATTCTTGCTCAGAGGAATCTCGATCTAAAATGTAATTTGCTTACCTATAAAATAAAGATTATTTTGTATTTGAGTTTAAAGAATGAAACCACGAAATTCCTACGTGTTCGCATAAATGATTCAGTACAACAGTAATACAAGTACCAAAAGGTAACAAATAAAAACAAAGTGCATAATCTAACAAATGTCTATGTTTACGTGTGATGGAAAATGTGAAAGAGACTTTGAAAGAAGAGTGAACGCAGGGAATCAGGTGAATGGTGCCTTGCATACCTTCATGGGCAGCCAGAAAGTGTCTAAAAAGGCACGATTGACTGTGCATGGCGGGGTGCTGGTTCCTACACTTATGTATGGTAGTGAATATATATAATATATATACAATTACTGAGTAGGTACCTAAGTCAAGGGGAAAAATGTAAAACAGAATACTTATATTAATGAACCACCTTTATTTCTAGGTAAATTGTTTCTACTATCACAGCTTTTGTTACTGATTATCAGATCCTAGTAAAATATGTGTCAAGTACCCGTAAGACAGATTAATTATCGCATAATGAGAATTAATTTATAATTAACGGTAATTACAGTCGGCTGCTTATCAGATTATTGTCATAATTAAGCAAAATTATGGCAGAATCATTGTCATAATTATACGACAATCGTCAAGTTTGTGTTTTGTTTCTGGCGTTATCTAGTTTTATTTATTTGAGTAGCTGTATGATGGATGATGGTCCTTGTGAAAGAGTCCGTCCAAGGCCGTACTGCCACCTTATCTATTTCTGCCGCCAAGCAGTAATGTAAGCAGGTGCTGGTGAAAATACAGACACAGGGGAGTTGTCAACTTATGTCTCAGAGTGACGGGCGCAGTCTCAGTGCCCCTTTGCTATTTAAATCAGATGAATGACACTGCAACTGTTATGGACAGACGCGTCGCTTACCATCACTTGATATTATAAAAAAACGTTACATGGCATGGATTACAACTAAACCGATTTTGTACAACAGTGTCTAAAATGGAGGCGATGCTTTCACCTCTTAACTAGGTGGTAACCTGTGTCTCAGGTGTTAGAGTTCATCGACGCACAACGTTAAAGAAAAATGTGGTTCGGACAGTGTAGAATGTAAACAGTTATTTTAAATAACAATATAAATGAAAAAAAATCCAACAGGAACTATGGGGATGCTGTATAGAAATGTAGAAGAATAATTAATAATACCTGAAGAGAGCAATGCTCGGAGTTACCCTGCGAGACCGGAAATGCAAAGCTTGGAGCTTGGAAATAGGACCACAGTTAAAGATATCATGGCTGTCGTGGCGAAGAAACGGTGGTTGTGGGCGGGGCATATTGCGAGAATGGACGAGCGGCGCTAGACAAGGCGAACGCTTGAGTGGAGACCTAGAGCGGATATCAGAGGGCACGGCAGACCACCGCAACGCTAGATGCCACTGCCACTGCGCCGACCCCTTAGACATAAGTTGACAAGTTCCATGTATTATTGAAACCAGAAGTGAGCAACACTAAATATTATATTATTATCTTTTTACAATACACATAAGAGTCGAATTGATCAACAAATTTTCTAAAATTACAAACGCGCGCGTGCGCCATTTTTCTTCGCTTTTATATGCCATCCTCCTCACTCCAAAAACTAACTTACAAACTTACTAATTTAACATTAAAAAGTGATAAATGTCTATGAAAACACAAATAACGAATGCAAAAAGGCAGCAACGCGACATGGTACCTTACACATGTGCCTGTTATTTCTTCAGCACTTATTCTATTTTTATGTAAGACGACAGCCAAGAACAGCTAGTATATTTTTATCCCTTTGTTTATCGTAAAGCCTCCCAACATAGCCGCTCACGCGATACATGCAGCCGTAGACGCATACCACATCTAGAGGTGCCGGTGATGATTTTATACCGATTTATCGGATATCGACGTTATAATAGGTAAAAGAACTAATATTAATTGCTATTTCGGTAACTACTCTAGCAAACCATAAAGTTTTCAATGCCTGGGTCTGTCATTTAAAAAAAATAAACAACTTCAAAAATACGTCACGACAATCGTGAGTGTTATTGTTTGGGCTGGTGATTTCGGTGTTTATTTATTGAAAACATACCGTAAGTAGCGTTTTTTAAGTTTACCCTGAATATATATGTTTATAACCTATACTTTAAGGAGTAATTTCATAGTAAACGTTAGAACCACTCAAACGGAATGTTATCATATTTATCCAAGTACACCGAAATTTCATTAGTGCTTTTTAAGTGCAGGATTTGCGGTGTATTCCTGCATTTTATTTGAGATGTTTTTGTTAGTAGTACGGAGGGTATTTATTTAGCAATGCAGAATAATAATTTTTATTTATAAAAACTTGTATTTAAACTGAATGCTTTTCTAATTTGCGAAACCAAATAGCCGCCATTTTGCGGTAGGAGGAGCACATCGCGTGAGCGGTTATACTGCCCCTTCCACAACACCGCGTGTCATATGTCCGAGGTAGGACTTTTAACTATCATGAATTACCGTGCATTTGACGTATAAAACAACTACCGCCAATACTTACCGCAAAGGTCCGATCGATTAGATAAAATATAACAGCTAGAATTCCTACGGCACTCCAATGCACGCCACACAATCTTCGCTGGTCCATTTTGTTTACTGTACCTTAAATTAATGGGTTTCTTTTTGGTGCAAACCTGAAACAAAAGAACACTTTTTGTTAAAAAAAATGCAGAGGAAAGGATGGCGACATCCCGTATAATTTGTGACCCAGTGTTTTTGACGACGTGCATTAAAGAGACCTATCAATACTTGTGATTCATTGTCCTAACATCAAAAAAGCTAATTGAGTACAGCCTGTAAAAGCTGGGTTTATAAAGTTGATATAGGTTATGTTTATGACATTGTCTTGTATTTCACAAGGTCACACTGTTCGCAATCTCAATGTGACATTGACATTGTGAAGAGGCCTCTTGTCAAAACGTTCTTTTACTAACTTCGTTAACTCTCATTTAAATTCATTGACTTACAAATAAATGGACGACGGGTCTTATACAAAAACCACGAAAAAAATGTCCCAAGTCAACCTATTTAAAAGTAGTGACATGTAAAGGAATATGAAAAAGCTAAAACGTTGAATTTAAATTGTAATGTCATCGCAGTACTGTCTAATTTTGCTTGCTTCGCTGTCAGTCGAACAAACGAAGTCTAAAGCGTGAATGACGCTCTGTATACGATTTTGACGCCCTATAAGTTCGGACACTTTTTAGCGCGGATCCGACGTCTATATAATTGTAAGTCAATGGTTAAATTTAACATTTTTGACACGTTGTGTTTTAATTTTTACTTTATGTCATGACTGTTTAGTTGATTATTTGATTAGATATGTATAGCTTTAATGTTTTATGAGTATACTGTAAAATAACCAATACTTTAGGTAGGTAAACATTTAATCATGCTAAAAATGACACGCACGTACAAGAACGTTAGCGACCATAGATTAGGTCAAACTAAATCAATTGCGTTGTGTTCTTGGATTTATTCTAAAATACTTTGTTTTGTAATTTCTTTATTACCGACTTCTAAAAATATATTGACAATTAATTTTAAAGTAAAACGTAAAATTGTACTAGCAAAATTCATTATTGAAAGTTTATAATTATTGAGTCGGCTTTCGCCATCCTTCTTACGTTGGCCATTCAGCGCGGTAATGATCAAAATAAAAAAAAACAAAATTATTTCAAGAAACAATCTCTACAATTTTGTGGCTCGAGAATCATTTTTAAGTAATAAATTATACTTGTGCTAGGGATTCCCGCTCTTTCTTATTCTAAACAAAATCTAAATTTAAGATTGAGTTTAAATAATATGGGCTTTAATTTGTAAAGAAGGACAAAGAAAAGAAAAATTAAAATTAGCAAAAGATGATGAAATATCAAGGAGTAAAATGTGCGAATAGTGAGTGAGTGAGTGTGTGTGTGTGTGTATGTATGTATATATGTAATAGTATGTGGGTGAAGTGTGTTATTTGTGTGTGTGGTGGTGTGTTTGAATGAACAGGATATACGTGGGTTTGCAAGTTTACAATATTTAATTTAATATTCTAACATACAAATATATATAATAAATATACATATACATATATACAATACACATACATATACATATATACAATACACATACATATACATATGCACACACATATATACAACAACAAATGTGTTGGTAACATGTGAGGGATTTTGTGTTAATATTTTAGATACAGAAGATTATTATGATACCAGTGTTTTGGGGACGTTTGAACCAGCTAAGATTCAGAGCGGTCCTTTTTCATTATTATAATTGGATAAAAATGGCTAAGTCTGGCGGATTGCATTCTTGATTTTTATGTAACCAACGTATTGATTACCAGTAAAACTCCTTGTGAAAGTCTCCGTCCAGAATAATGGCAGTATTATCCTTGCCTATTTCTGCCGCCAAGTAGTAATGTCAGCATTACTGCGTTCTGGTTTTGAAGGATAAGGGTGCTGGTTAAATTACAGGCACATGGGACTTGTCAACTTATGTGTCAGGGCGCCTCAGATCTTTGCGATTTAAAGCTCTGAGTGGTAGGCGTGGACGCTTACCATCGGACGCACGACTTGTTCGTCCCGTCGCTTGATATTATAAAAAAAACCATGTGATGAATTGTTAAAAGCCATGGAACAAAAGTTATTGTTTATTATGTTAGTAATATAGTCCTAGTAAGTTGTTATTATTCTACGAATAACCCTCTATGACGCTGGCCCTTGATTTGATAATCAATAGTAATGTTATAAAAAATTATCTCATATACGCAGCTGCCACAATTGCACTAAGGAGAATGGAAACAAAGAACGTTTTTTTTTGCAATTGCAATTAATAGGAATTGCAATTCGCCTGTGTACTGTGACAGATTATGCAAAATTGTGCGACGCCAATTATTATTACATTTGTAATTAGATGTGTCATGACAATGATAATTAAAAAAATTGGCAATTTTTTTTTATGTAACTGATGCATTAAACAAACATTTAGTAGCAGAAGAGCTCCTTGTGAAAGAGTTCGTCCAGAATAGTACTGCCACCTTGCCTATTTCTGACGCCAAGCCATAATGCACGTTACTGCGTTTCGGTTTTGAAGGGTATCTAAAGGTGCTCGTAAAATTACAGGCACATGGGACTTGTCAACTTGTGTCTCAGGGTGACGGGTGCAGTGCCCTCAGATCTTTGTGATTTAAAGCTCTGAGTGGCACTGCAAGCCTCCATTTTGCGGTAGGAGGAGCGCATCGCGTGAGCGGTTATATTACCGCGTTACCCTCTAGGCGATAGCTAAAAATCAGTGCATTGCATTTGGGCAACACCCGCAGCTATGGCCTGTTTAGCTTGCTGCAGCACTCACAACTTGCTTTTAGTTAATTAGCAGATATTTGTTGTTTATTATGAATATTTATTTGATTTCCTACCTTTTTGTTATTTTGTGTGTTTTCTTTTGCGTTTTTTTTGTCTTCTTTTTTTTTTCGTTACTTGTTGTTTCTTATTATTGTGTGTGTTTGTGGAAAGGCAATAAACGTATTCTATCTATCTATTGTAAGTAGTATGCCTTGGACACACACATAGACAACCACAAATTACACCCAAACTCACGAAAGAAACAAATGTAGGGCATACATATATTTCTCTCGGCCAGGGTATCGAACCCGGGACCTCTACGTGGCAGCATGGTAATCGTTCGGCCACGGAGGTAGTTAAGTCATAAGAATCATGCATTAAACATTTTTTTTAAACATACGTGATTTAGAATCGAAAACAAAGTTTCATTTGATGACCTCCGTAGCCCAGAGGCTTGCACACCGATTTTCATGGCGTCCCCATCTATAAGGTCCCGGGTTTGATCGCCGACCGAATCAATGTAGAAATCTAACTTTTCTATATTGTCTCGGGTCTGGGTGCTTATGGTACCGTTCGTTGTTTCTAATTGCCATAACACAAGTACTTTAGTTACTTACTTTGTGATCACAGCAACATATATGTTGATATTTAATTTATATTTTCAATTGCGACAGCCTAAGAACTCGTTAAATTCAAGATTTAACTAAATATGGAACAAATTCCTGACATACACTTTCAACACAGTTAAACTCAAAATTAAAATCTGAAATTAAACTTCCAGATTACAATAATGAGATCGTTTTGCAACGTTAAATGACGAAACGAGTTAATTGTAACTGAACTTTTGTAAGAAAGATTAAAATAACTACGCTTTTAAATGAAGATGGGTTTTATGATCTTACATTTCATTTATAGGTCATGGTACGTGAAAGGTATAAAATATTTTTAGTGTACAACGACGACTAATATTAATAATCCTTATAATAGTGTTAAGTATTTTTTATGGTAGGTACTAAGAGACGGGACGAAGTAGTCGTACGCCTGGTGGTAAGCGACACGCCTATCACAGTTGCAATGTCACGCAGAGCTTTAAATCTCAGAGATCCGAGAGGCACTGCCAGTGGTGTCAGATTAGACGATTTTTTGCCATTTATTCTTCTTCGAGGGGTCGTGCGACTCGTCGATATTATGAAAAGGAGATTTTGAGGCTACTTAATAAAAATGTCTGGGGAATTAAATTCAAATTCAAATTTCTTTATTGCGTATCATGTTGTACAAATGTAGTTGTTAAAAATAATGTTGTGATGAACCAAAACATAAACCCTGCAAGGGCACTGCAATCTTAAAATTATATTAATTTATTAACAAGCAAATAATTTTATAACATTGATCCTTATAGAATTGAAATATAATTTAAATTACAAAATAATTAAATACAATAAAATTTGGCAAATTTGACAAATTAAATAAGTTATAAAATTAAAATTAAATTAGGTATACGAAAAATGATTAAATTTTGTCAAATAATAAACTTTAAATAAAAATTGGAAAAAAAAAAGGATCACAATCGTCAACACAGATAAAATAATAATCTACATTAATTATTTAAATATTCCTGAAGCTTTTAACGTTTTTTTAAATTTGATTACATTTCCTTCTTCCTTAATATTATAATATTAATTCTTTAATCTTAAAAAAATCTTAATATTATTATATTACAAACTTGATTGGGGTTATTGTGGGGAATGGAGTTGTAAACAACACATTTGGGGGTTTGAGTTTTTCAACGTGTAGGAATTGGGGAAATAAGAGAGTTCATATTCGTGCCGGAAAGCAAGCAGAATTGTAGAATTGTTTTCCTTGATTTTTAGGGATTTTATAGCTTGAGCGAACATCGGCTACTTACCACACTTAAATTGGCGAATTAACTTCGCAAAAATCAGGCAACACCGGGCACTGCCACTCCACTCGTCACCCTGAGACATAAATTAACAAGTCCCATGTGCCTGTAATTTTACCAGCTCCCTACCCTTCGAAACCGGATCGCAGTAATGCTCACATTGCTGCACGGATTTTTTCATTAAATTATGAAAACTTTTTATCGATATACCTCATCTCTAGCAAATACAGTATTATGAAGTAAACTTTGCGCGTTGTCGTAAAAAATAAATTAGTTTTTACAAATAAACATTGATTTGGTGTTATTTTAGTTTAATTGAATGTATAAATGTACTAAAACAAAAGCTATTAACATAAAAGCGAGCACGTCATTACCGGGTTATTCTTTGTTTATTTTTATAAAGAATCTATCACAGGGTTGTTCCTAGGTTATTTTTAGTTCTTTTTATGCAAAGAAGGAGGCAAACGAACCGACGAGCCACTTGATGGGAGGTGGTCATCGTCGCCCATGGACATTTGCAACATCAGACGAGCTGCCTATGCGTTGCCAGCCTTTGAGAGCCCTGTAAACACGCTTTTTGAAGAACCCCATGTCATAAAGGGAATACTCCAGGAGGAAGATCATTCCACACCTTGCAGGTTCGAGGAAGATACGATAGAGATGCTCGTGTGGTCTTACAATGCCAGGCATCTAAGATGTGGGGATAGACTCTACTCCTTTGGCGGGAGGTGCGATGGTAGAAACGAAACGGTGGCAACAGTTTGAAAAGTCCCTCAGAGCACTCCCCATTATAAAGACGGTTGAACACACACAGAGAGCCAACGTCTCTCCGTAAGCTAAGTGGCTCCATACCGTTTGTGAGTTTGGGGTCATCGATAATACAAACAGCCCTACGTTGGATGGAGTCTAGTGGATCAAGCTGGTATTTGGGAGCTCCTGCCCAGAGATGCGAGCAATACTCCATATGGGGCCGTACTTGTGTTTTATATAACAAAAGTCGGTGACCTGGAGAGAAGTACTGCTTCGCTCTATTGAGCACTCCGAGCTTTTTTGAAGCCAGTTTGGCTTTGCTCTCCAAATGACTCCGGAACTGGACTTCGCTCGTGATGTCGACTCCAAGTATCCCAATACTCTTTGAGATGGTAAGGGCAGTGTTCTGGAACTTTAGCGCTATTACGAATGGGGATTTTTTTAGCGGTAAACGCGCACACTTGTGTCTTTGCGGGGTTAAATTTTACTAGTATGATAATAAGTCAATCTTTTTTTTATTACATAATTGTAAGAGACTGTTTGTTCATTAATGAATAGAAAAAAATCAGTACACACAATTACATAGAAGAACAAGTAAAAAACTCCTTCCACACTTCCACAAATCCCCACTGGTCGGGATTCAGAAATTTTATTAAAGGATTTGTGGAAAAAAATCCGCACGCAATATTATTTCATATATTAAGTATTAAGCATTGACTTACAAATAAATGGACGATGGGTCTAATACAAAAACCACGAACAAAAGTCCCAAGTCAACCTATTTAAACGTAGTGACATGTAAAGGAATATGAAAAAGCTAAAACGTTGAATTCAAATCGTAATGTCATCGCAGTTACTGTCTAATTTTGCTTGCTTCGCTGTCAGTCGAACAAACGAAGACTAAAGCGTGAATGACGCTCTGTATACGATTTTAACGCCCTATAAGTTCGGACACTTTTTAGCGCGGACCCGACGTCCATAAGTCAATGGTATTAAGTGACAGATTAAATGTGTTTATTTCTTAAATTGAAAAAGGACTTTCGAACTTCCTTTGACATTATTAAATATTTTTTAATAGCAAAAGATTTTTTAATACAGTTACTCAAAACGTGGTATTTTTCGCACTACAAATCGTGCGGAAAGTTGGATTTCTCGCACTAGTGCTTTTTACTTTCCAGTTTTTTTTTAATTTACTGTTGTTTTAAGTCTTAAACATAGAACTAAAGAAGTTATATATTTATTTAATATTTATGTGCTTTGTGACGTAAGTCTTTCGTCATTAAAACATATTTATTTACAAATACTATATAATGAACGTATCGAGTGGAGGTCCACAGTCTCTGCCTACCCCTGAATGGGTGACAGGCGAGATTTTTATGTATATATTTGTTCTATGTATTACTGATAAATTGTATCTCACTACCGTGCACGGGTTCCTAAAGAAGTTTAAACAAAACTACCAGGACTTCATAATAAGAAAAGTGGTTACAGACCGATATTACAGAAAATAAACAAAAGCAGCACGTTACAACTAGATTTCCATAGACTTTTAACTAATGGTTGCAGTGGTTGTATTTCATTATTTTAATTTACTAGCAGAAAATGAGTTTTGTTTAAATACTGTTTTATTTTACTTTCAATGTAGTTTTTTCGCAAATGTATTAAAAAACGTCGTTTGATACACGTGCGGATTTGTCATTTTCACTTGTCTCGCGTCTTGACCCTCGCCTCTGGCTCGGGCCAAGAAGCCTCGAGACTCGTGACTAATGACTAACTTTCCGCACTTATATCAAAAAGAACTATTATTTGGTTAGAACACAAAAATAGTCAATGATAATTTTGTAACAGCACTGCAAGCCATTATCATCAATAACTTACATTTAAATGACAAATAAATTTCTCTTTTGGTTTAGAAAAAGTAAAATTTAAAAGTAACAAAATCGTGTGAATATGAACACCTTGAACTGGCAACATTGTTTTTAATGATCTTTGAAATAAAGACAACCGAATTTATGGGAATTTAACTTGTTAGTTACTTACTTAACTATTCAGCACAACAACAATTTCACTTATTCTTTGTTATAAGAAACCGGAAAACAAACTAATTATTACCAATTAAATCATTTTCTATTTAACAGCAGAGCTCCTTGTGTAAGTGTGCGTTCAGGGAAGAACTGCAACATTACCTATTTCTTTATAGTTTTGATGGGTTTTGGTGAAATCACAGTCACATGGGACTTGTTAACTTATGTTTCAGAGTTACTCTGCAACTGTTACGGACAGGCGTATCGCTTAACACCATGCGCACGACATTCGCCCCGTCTCACTTGGTATCAAGGAACTCCATGAGGAAGAAGTAGATGAAACATCTGTCACTCATCAGAAGTGTATGGAGTAGTAGCTGCCTTGGACTCGGAGCGAAAAACATAAAGACTTAAGAGGGAGCAGAGGAAAGTTTCCTAATCTTCGATTTGATTTTAGAGGGGTATATCCACTTTAAAGTTAAAAATAAAATATTGTACGAGTAACTACACGATATATTCGAGCATAGACATTAATCAGAAACATAAAACAATAAAGTTTCCTCGATAGATAAAAATCACGAAATGACCTCTAATTTTCACATTTTTTCGATTTACCCTCGAAATACTACAGGTTATTAGGACGAAACTTAAATAATTAATTATATTTATGCATGATCGACAACTATCACTACGGATTTTTTTTTAATCCCTTTAGTTTTAGAGTTATTCCGCTAAAACGAATTTGGTACTTTTAATGCGCAAAATTCAACATCTCCAGCATGTCACGCGAACTTCAGGCATATATTTGTTTCACAAATTTGGGCGGAGCCAACGTCAAAACTTTTTTGGCATGAGAGCTCTTAACAGTGAAAGTGTTGAATAAATCACTTTGGAAAAAATATACAGTAAAATAGAGGATATATACTGATATATACGGAGTGAAAAAGTGATTCCTAACAATTTTCACGATAGAAAAACAACGCACACTTACTTCGAAATTTTACAAGAAAACAGGTTTATTCAATAGGTACTTTACATATACCAATGATTTTTTTATAATACGATATACATTTTTCTAATAGCTTTAATCTCGTTTGTAAAAAAGTAAATTCTGAAATAACGCCAGCAAAATGAGCCGTATTAGTACGGAAAAATTAGAATTGGAGCAGAGTATCGACTCGTAGCAACAACTCTACTGTGGCGTCGGAGCTTTAAAATCTCAACTATCGAAGAAAACTAGTTGTCGGTTTTCTATCGGGTACATTTCGGAGAGTGTCATCATCATTATCATATATAGGACTCCCCCAAAGATTACCAGGTCATCCGTCCATCTAGTACGGGGCCGTCCCACTGAACGCCTTCTGGTTCATGGTCTCGATTCAAGAATCTTTCTGCCCCAACGGCCGTCAGTTCTAAGAGCTATGTGCCCTGCCCACTGTCACTTCAACTTGCTAATCCTTCGAGCTATGTAGGTGACTTTCGTTCTTCTACGGTTGTCCTCATTTCTGATTCGATCGCGTAGAAAAAATGCCGAGGATTGCTCACTCCACAGCTCGTTGAGTGACTTCTATAATAAGTGACCACGTCTCAGAGCCGTAGGTCATCGCTGGCAACACGCACTACGAAGACATTTGACTTCAAGGACTGCGGTATTGCGGACAAGGAGACGTACCGGAGCTTCCCGAAAGCTGCCCAACCGAATCGGCTTCGACAATTGAACTCTTTCTCGAAGTTGGCCATGCCTAATTGGACGGTCTGTCCGAGGTAGACATACTCGTCGTTCGAGAGTAGAGGTTCCCACTGTTATAGACACACTCGGAGAGGGTGAGGAACAATTTAGTTCCACCCTCACCATTCCTCCTTCGGTCGACTAGAAAATTCGGAACGCTCCATCCTTATAAACTGCCTCCGTGGCCGAACGGTTACCATACCGGACTGCCACGCAGAGGTCCCCAGGTTCGATTCCCGGGCCGGGAGAAATATTTGTATGGCCTACATTTATTTCTCTCGTGAGTTTGGGTGTGATTTGTGGTTGTCTATGTGTGTGTCCATGACACCCGCGACACAGGGTTTCCCTAGTGCGGGGCTATGTTGAGTGTGTGCGTTATTATTATTATTATTATTATAACGTTGATACACCACCCATTAGCACTAAGAGCTTTGCTTCAGCAAAGGGACGGAATACTCTGCTCTATCTGTGTTTCCCGAAAAGTACAATTTGGAGCTATTCAAGGCTAGAGTGAATAGGCATTTTTTTAAACAAACGCGTACCATCATCGCTTAACATCAGGTGAGATCGTGGCCTAACATGTCTATTATTTATTAAAAAGCTACAGTAGAGCTCCTTGTGAAAGATCGTCCAGGGAAGTACTGCCACCTTACCTATTTATGCCGCCAAGCAGTAATGTTAGCACTACAGCGTCCCGGTTTGTTCCGGGTGAAATTACAGGCACATGGGGTTTCTCAACTTATGTCAGCTCCGAGTGGCACTGCAACTGTTATAGACAGGCGTGTAGCTTACCATACTCTTCATGTTTGATAACCTCATTCTTAATTATTTAGGTTAAATATTGTCAAAGTCACAAGCGACAAAGCGTATATAACATTCATATGCCATCGCTATTTCCCACGAATGTATAGGAAATTAGTTACCAACAATGTCTGACTTTTTGCCTAACTTC